>NC_140219.1:75000-110000 GCF_951802725.1 Rutilus rutilus | reverse complement strand
ACAGTAACACACCAGTGCGATACATCCATATGAAGACGTTGTTCTACAGGTTCGTCGTCTTCATTTTCATCTCGCTCCGGCTCCGACTCTGGCTCGAACATGTAAGGCTGGCTGGACAAGTCTTCCGTTGTTGACATTTTGTTAATAACGTGTGAATAAAAAGTTTCTGTGCCGCTAGATAATCGTATCTCTGCTATCAAACTACAAAAATGGCCGAACGGGGTGGAGTTGAACCTCTGCATCCTGGAGAGGGGGCGGGGTATGAAGTGTCTCAATTGTATTTAAAGAGACCGCACCAAAACGAGTTGCTCTCAGACGCACATCAGAAAAGGGGTAGAAAAGGGGCCTGTGGAGCTATAATAATGAAGAATTCAGACCCAAGCATTGCAGTTCCGCTTTATATAGACTACAAATGTATGATTTATATGTAAAAAGGAACAATTTAAAAGCATGATATGTCTCCTTTAAATCACTCAAGCGTGAGACGACTCGCGCTGCTTTCAGTGCTGCACACGTTTCTAATCACTGAGTGTTTACTTGTCTTTAATAATGCTGTAAGTTTATATTAGTTAAGCTAGTTGTTTTTCTATGGTATTTTTAAATAGGCAAACGTTGCTTGCGCAAGTGTTCTTTAACCCTGTTTGATATTCAGCTACAATTATATGTTTTGCAGTAAGGCTAGATGTGAATGATATCCAAGTTGTTGTTTTTTACTTATTGGAATTGAAATTAGTAATTGATAAGCAGAATCGTTAAATTAAAACGATACCCAACCCCAGTCACAGGAGAAGAGTCCGACGCTCAGGTAAAGTGAAGTGAATAAGGCATTTAGATGAAGGGTTAGTTGTTAGAGACTCTGATGAGAGTGAAACCAAACAGATGTTGATCAGATGTTGACCTCTGACCTCTGATCTTCATGCCCCGCGGCGCCTGCTCCACTCCCCCCACCAGCAGCAGCAGCAGCGCCTTCTTCACATCCTCGTGCCCATAGATCTCAGGAGCGATCGAGCCCGCCAGCTTCTCGTAGAAGTCCTCCTCTGCGCACACACACACACACACACACACACACACACATATCAGTACTAGGCTTGGGCGGTATTCGAATTTTGATACCGTCAAACCTCCTCCCTATTTTACCGGGGTATACGGTATTACCGTGACTAATTAAAAATTATGACATAATGGGCTCAGACGGCATCACCAAACTGTGGGCTTGTGCCTACACCGTTCAGAAACTGAATGCCAGATCGGGCAAACATAAAAAAAATTATTAAAAAAAATAAAGCCCAACCCGTGCACGTTGAGTCCGGCCGACGGCATTAACTGTTATTATGAGCCCGAGCCCACCATTATTCAACATAATATCTGTGTGCGTGCAACAAGCAAGAAGTGCTTTTGTAATCCGGTGACGCGTGTCCATTGATTTTTATTAATAAAACTTTTCTGCAAAGATGGAAGTTGACGATCGCCATCTCTGTAGTGAACGCGCCTATAGAGAGAAATGCACATCATTACACAATCAGAGAGTGGCCTTTTTCTTTTCGTTTAATGAAATTGACGATCGGCATCTCCGTATGAACGCGCCTAGAGAGAAATGCACATCATCGCCAGCAGCCATATCACCCTGTAGCCCAAGACTGGTTGCCCACTGAAGCTAAGCAGGGCTGAGCCTGGTTAGTACCTGGATGGGAGACCTTCTGAGAAAACCAGGTTGCTGCTGGAAGAGGTGTTAGTGAGGCCAGCAGGGGGCGCTCACCCTGTGGTCTGTGTGGGTCCTAACGCCCCAGTGTAGTGATGGGGACACTATACTGTCAATGAGCACCGTCCTTCGGATGAGACGTTAAACCGAGGTCCTGACTCTCTGTGGTCATTAAAAATCCCAGGATGTCCTTCGAAAAAGAGTAGGGGTGTAACCCCGGCATCCTGGCCAAATTTGCCCCTTGGCCTCTGTCCATCATGGCCTCCTATTCATCCCCATACACTGATTGGCTTTATCACTGTCTCCTCTCCACCAGTAAGCTGGTGTGTGGTGGGCGTTCTGGCGCAATATGGCTGCCGTCGCATCATCCAAGTGGATGCTGCACATTGGTGGTGGCTGAGGAGATTCCCCCCTTTCATGTAAAAGCGCTTTGAGTAGGCCTACCTAGAAAAGCGCTATATAAATGTAATTAATTATTATTATTATTATTATTATTATTATCATGGATTACTTAGCCTAATCAGTGAGTAGCCTATTTCTTTCGTTTTTAATTGTTTCGTTTAAATAAATTTCAAGCTTTATTTATATATATTTGTCATGTCTGTGAGGCATAGCCTACACTGAGTTTAGGTTAATTTATGAGATTTCAATGCAAGTGACCGCGGCATGCCCATCATGTCATGATTATCCAGGCAATTGGTTGATGAAAAATGTATTAAAATTAAGAAACAATTTATACAAAACGAAATTTATTGAAGTGGTCAAATCGTCTGACTCCCGATGCATCCCATCTTATTTGTGCCGTTCACTTTTCATAATCAACAAAGATGGAAAAAATAACATTATAATATTTAAACAAATACAAAACTTAATGCGCTTATTTAATGAACTCGAGAACAAAACGCATCCTGGCAGCAGTGAGTGGGGGTTGTTTCGGAGACATTAGGTTAGAGGTGTTTACATCTCTTGTATTTACCGCCTCTCCCTTCTCATTCGGTTGGAACCAGAAATATTGCCAAACTGCAACCACACATAAGCATTTTTTAGGCAATAAATAAATTGTATATATTATAGGCTATATAAGTGCCGGTAATGACGGTATTGAAACTGATACCGGTGCTATTTTAAGATCCCGCGGTATCCGATATTACCGTAATACCGCCCAACCCTAAGCAGTACACAGGCTCTGATGAAGTCCTCCTCTGCAACAGAATCAATCAATCAAAACTAACTTTATCTGGACAATAACTTTATTCTAGAGCTGCTGTAAAGCCTAAACACTCTGTTACTGTAATCTCCTGTTATCACTGTAAAGCTGCTTTGGAACAATCTATATTGTTAAAGCGCTGTATGAAGGTGACTTGACACACACATCAGTCGAGAGGCTCTTTCTGAAGTTCACACACACACACACACACACACACAAACACACAGCATTACCCGTGATGTGCCGCAGCTCTTCGTCGCTCAGCTCTTCAGTTCCCAGCTCATCATCCTCAGTCTTATTCATCAGAGTGATACAGTGACACTCCAGATACGTCTCCGACAGCAGACCCTGACACACACACACACACAGGTAAACATACATAACCCTACACACATCAACAGATACACCTGAACCAAGGAAACCCAAGATTGAGGTCATGTGATATGTTTAGAATCAGAGGAAGACAAACATAGGGCGGGGCTTGGTTCCGTCTGCCGGTTGATTGGCTGTTGAGATGTGCGTGTGGCACATAATGTGAGGAAGGGGCGGGGTCAAAGCGCACTAAACGACTGGAGACCAGCACGAGTCACCAGAGAAATGCATTTATGACATTTAAATTAATTTGTGATAGTGTTAGTGATGAACCCTAACCCTACTGGAGAAACCTCATCACTGACTGTTATTTCCTGTTTATCCCTGTGAAGATGCTCTGTATCTGTAGTCTATAAAGCGCCGTAGAAATAAAGATGATCACAATTGATCAATTACATGCATTAAAATTTGAGCGAGTGAGTGAATGAGTGTGTGTGTGTGTGTGTGTGTGTGTGTGTTTGTGTGTGTGAGAGAGTGTGTTTCACCTGCACAGCCTGTCTGAACCCCGAGCGCAGCAGAGGCAGGAATATCCCAGAAACGGCCACATGATCTCCGGGCTGAGCAACACGCGTGTTCTCTCCGCGTGTGTAGATGCTCATGCAGCGAGGGATGTTCCCCACCGGAACCTGATCACTCTGATCAACACACACACACACACAATCAACATCATGAAGCTTCACACACACACACACACACACACACACACACACACACACACACACGTGACGCTCGCACACATACGTGCTCCTGGATGCGCAGCTCCTGGAACTTGATGAACTTTGACCCTCGCGTCTGCAGGTACAGCCGGCCTCCTGATTTGTTGGTGACGCACTCCTGACTGGGACACATGATGAGCGGAGTAAAGCTGGGAGAGGAGATCTGAGGAAGAGGAGTGTGTTAGCAGGAGCACACACTCACTCACTCACTCACTCACTCACTCACACACACACACACACACTCACCGGCTGGTACGTCTCGGCGCCGCACTGGTCACATGTGTACGTGGCGACGGCCATCATGGGCTTGACCTCGGTGGCTCTGGTGACGATACCTCTGACGGTGACCAGCTGACCGATGCTGTCGGCCTTCACATCGCGCACAACCCTCGGCTTCAGCGTAGAGGGAGGCCGGAAGTACACCTCACTGACACACACACAAACACATTCATGAGCGATGAGTGTGTGTGAGTGAGTGTGTGAGAGTGTGTGTGTGAGTAAGTGAGAATGAGTGTGAGCGAGTGTGTGAGAGTGAGCGAGTGTGTGAGTGAAAGCGAGTGAGAATGAGTGTGTGAGAGCGAGTGTGTGAGAATGAGTGTGTGAGAATGAGTGTGTGAGAGTGAGTGTGTGTGTGCGCGAGAGTGAGTGAGAGTGTGTGAGTGAGAGTGTGAGTGAGCGAGTGTGTGAGAGTGAGCGAGTGTGTGAGAGAGCGAGTGAGAATGAGTGTGTGAGAGTGAGCGAGTGTGTGAGAGAGCGAGTGAGAATGAGTGTGTGAGAGTGAGCGAGTGTGTGAGAGAGCGAGTGAGAATGAGTGTGTGAGAGTGAGTGAGAGTGTGTGAGTGAGAGTGAGAGTGAGCGAGTGTGTGAGAGTGAGCGAGTGTGTGAGAGTGAGCGAGTGTGTGAGAGAGCGAGTGAGAATGAGTGTGTGAGAGTGAGCGAGTGTGTGAGAGAGCGAGTGAGAATGAGTGTGTGTGTGCGCGAGAGAGTGAGTGAGAGAGTGTGAGTGAGCGAGTGTGTGAGAGTGAGCGAGTGTGTGAGAGTGAGTGTGTGTGTGCGCGAGAGAGTGAGAGAGAGAGTGTGAGAGAGCGAGTGTGTGAGAGTGAGCGAGTGTGTGAGAGTGAACGAGTGTGTGAGAGTGAGCGAGTGTGTGAGAGAGTGAGTGTGTGTGAGTGAGAGAGAGTGAGAGTGTGTGTCTGTGTCTGTGAGTCAGTCACTCACAATCTGCGCATAAGTTCAGACGGATACTGGTTCCTGGAGTCATGTGTGTCTGCAGGGTCGCGACCCCTGGTCTCCATCATCAGCCGGTGCTCGATATAAACGTCCAAGGCATCTTTCGCCACCACCTACAGAACACACACACACACACACACACACACACACTCTATCAGTGACACACTCACACACAAGCACTGTACGTGTACAGATAGAGCTAGGCCTGTCGCGATAGTCAATAAATCAATTAAATCGCACGATAAAAAAAAAAGAGCTCGATAATTTTTCCGGCCGCGATAATTCCATTTGCATTGTTTGTTTTCCTCGTCTCTCTCTCTCTCTCTCTCTACCAAAGAGACTGGATGACCACTCGCGGTTCCTTCGCGTATATGAGGAGTGAACTCTCTTGTCAGTCACATGGTCTTTGTATGGGAAAGCGCCGGCGGGACTGCTTGCGGCGACTGCCGGGAGAGAGAGAAGACGCTAGTTGTGAGTTGGAGAAAAAAAAAAGAAAAAGATGGAATTGGTTTCAAAGCCAAACGCGAGCGAGCCCGATCTCATGAAAATGCGTATCTATACCACGAATGTTATTTCTCATGCCATTTATACGCCAAAAATAGTTTTTGCGTGCATATGAAACGCTCTTTATGGCGTGTAATACGCACGCACTCCTCACCCCTAATCCTAACCAAGTATTTTCAGTGCGCTGCATATACACACAATAAAGTGCGTCTCCGTCTTCCTGACAGTACACAATCACTCGGGCGTTTAGTCGACACAGTAACAGGAGGAGTGCAGAATGGTGTGATATGGCCTGTTGAGGCTTTTAGTTGTTTACAAAGGTCCTATCTGCCAGTTCTGCCTGTTATGGAATGCATCACTATTTATGTCTGAGCCTAATGTTTAATATTTATTCAAGTGAATTTTTTTGTTAACAGACACTGAGAGTCCATTGCTTTTATTGTTCTTGGTTGTTTTGTTCATTTTTTGTGGATATTTAAAATGTTTTCCATTTTCAATGTTTAATATTCTTTAGAAATAAAAGTTTATAGATCTTTGAAAAGGTGTACCTGCATTATTATGCCATTATCATTATATTAGATGAAAATGGTCTCAGAACGACAATATTATCGTTTATCGCAATAATTTCTTGGACAATTTATCGTTCAGAAATATTTGTTATCGTGACAGGCCTAGATAGAGCTCATGCGGATAGAGCTGAACACACTCGTTATAGATTAGTTATGGTTAGCCAGGGTTATGGTTAGCCAGGGTTAGGGTTAGCCAGGGTTAGGGTTAGCCAGGGTTAGGGTTGGGTTAGCCAGGGTTAGGGTTAGCCAGGGTTCATCAGCCTTTCATGCGCTCGTCCTTCAGGGCAGGTCAATCCGCCATTCCAAGTAATAAAGTTGCTTGTCCAGGATTTTTTTACATTTGTGTGTTTTACACTGAAATATTACAACAGCATTAAATAATGTTATGAGATTGTTTAAAATATTTTTTGAACATACAAATAAGAAATGTTGGAAATAATGATATTTTTAAACCAAGCGAGTCAGTGAATCATTTACTCCAGCGGCTGATTCGTCCAGGAATAAGATGTCTATGAATGAGTCAGTGAATCTTTGACTCAAACAATTCATTCTAAACGCTGAACATTCAGTGATGAAACACGAGTGTTGCTGTGAGACGCTGTGGCTCTGCTAAGATCTGTGTGTGGGACTATTAGACCTGCTGAAACTGAACTAAAACAGTCAATATAAAGTCTAAAATGTACGTGACTTAATATGAACAAATTAAACTGAATACAAAATCAGTGTCACATCTTTAATGTTGCTGGTATTCAGCACTCCTGGTCATGTGATGATGCTTCACTGTATCATGTGTTATAAATATAGAAATCCACATTTTGAATGTTCAGTACGCTAAGCGAGTTTCTATATGTGTTGCGCTCATTTGTTTCCATTTCTCCTCATGAGGCTGTGAGAGCCTCAACAGCACAACCATGTTACCATCAGTATATTATATAATTATTCACTATTAATCACCACTTACACTAATTGAATGCAGAATCATTCTCATGGTTTGGTGATTCGCCCACAAGCGTTAATGAGTTCACTCTACAGACGCTCTCTGCAATCAGTGAATGTACTGGCACATCTCACACACACACACACACACACCTCTCGCTCTCGGTACTCCGGCAGCAGCTCGTGAACCGCGTCTGCAAACAGTCCTGCGTAGCGTTTGCCGTTCTCACACACACTCTCCACCAGCTCAGGGTCTTCCTCCGCCACGTCGTCCAGATCCACCAGCAGCGCCACTTGCTCTCTGTGGGCCAGCGACACCTGCACGCACACACACACACACACACACACACACACAGGTGAGCCGGAGTCTCACACACACGGAGGCTCGTCTGCAGGAACTGTAGGATCTCACCAGCTGAGCGCCGTATTTGAAGACCTTCTTCCCGGACTCATCCTCGCTGTAGAACTCCTGCAGGAAGCGCTTGCACTTCTCTGGGAACACAGAAAACCACGATCACACACACACACACACCCGAGGAAAGCAGTGCGTGGGAGTGTTTGTGCACGTGCAGGAAAAGTTTCAGATGAGCGCGCGACCAAGCAGTGCACAAACACATAAGTCACGTGATCCGTGTTCGTAAACAAACGAGCCAAAACAGAAGAGCAGCCGAAACAAAAGGGCTTTAATGTCCAAAACTCATGATACACTCTTCGAACAGATGAAATTAACATGATTTCAGCTTTAAACATTTACTAGTAACTGTTCAGACGAGAATACGAAGATAAATGAAGTGAAACTGCGCGCAAATGATCGACGCGTCCAACAGCCTCATAATGACTCGAGCAAAACATCGCGTTGTCGTGTCGATCAGCCGCATCGTGACTCGAGTCCAACGCGCGCGACATCGCTGCCATCAGCGTCTGCGATATAACTGACGCGCGCGTAACGCCACTCGACGGCTGGTGTTATTGTAAACAAAGCAGCACATGGTCCTCGTGCCCGACTACAGCCACGCGCTTCCGCGATCCCTCCGCGCTTCACAAACTAGACCCGTCCGGACCGAAATCTGAGCTCATCAGCATAATCTTCATCATTATCATCTTCATCTTCATCGGTCCGTGGCTCTGGTGTCAGTTAGGGTCACGCGGCTCCGTTTTACACGTACAGGATAAACTTTCACATCGTGCTTTGAAGCGACTCTACGACAATACAGTAGCGACCGATCAGAATAAACAGACACACGTGATTCTGGACGGTCCGTTAAACTTTAGATTGGGGAAAAAGCGTTGTCGGAAGCGAGCACGTGATCTGCGCGCGCCGCCGCTCTTTGTTCCAAAACTCCATCCGGGCACTTCAGCAAGTGCGCACCCGCGCGGCCGCCGCGAGCGACTATAAAACTAAGTTAAACCTGCTGCTTTTACACAAACAACGAAACATCGCACACATGTATAACAGATACACGTTCCGCTCGAGTTCTCATATAAATGATTCATATGCGACTTTATTCTACTTTCATTTCGTCGAACTTTGATGCGTGTCCGAAACTCAGAAACAGAGAAGAGTTCTTCACAAATAAATCTAACGTTACTGTTAAATGTGCGCCAGAAGTGAATTTCCCAACTTACCCTTTTCCGCCATATAATCCTTGGGTGCCATGTTTATCGCGGAAATGTGAATAATTACGTCTCTGAGATAAATATGTGAATATTTCGCTTAGGAAACGCTTTCAGAGACTAAAGACGCAACAGGATCTCGAGGACAGCTGCGAAAACTGGCGCGAGTCTGCTGGCGCTCTCCACCAATCAGAGCGCGTCTGGGCGTGCGTGGGGGCGGGGCTGCGCTTGTGGCGCGAAAATCTTACAAACGTAGTGTGTCATGTGAGCGGAAGGACCAATAGCTTTGCGCTTTGAAACGGCGGTAAAAAAAAGATGCCATGACAAAAGCTGCAAACAGTTCAAAACATCCGCCAGCACGAGCCCGGAAGGGAGTTTATGATATATGATATATGAACAAAATATGGAGCAGGAATGATTAGTGATGGGAGAGACGAAGCTGTTCGAAACTCATAACCAACTGAACCGATGATTGTGCCTCGAAACGCCACGCGCGCGACACCTGGGAAATTAATCTGTAAAATGGAATCATAAAATTGTTTAAATATGAAGTGTATGTATAGTATGAATTTGTAATGGTTGTTTTTGCTTTGTATGGAGGACGTGGCTGGTCAGCCAATGTTGTCCCCAATAAAGACCATGACAATATAAATGATAAATAACGCCACTTGAATTCTAAGCATTTTGAAGGTAATTAAAAATAATAAATTGAGACACTTTACAGCACTTTGAGACCATATATCAGCATTTCTCCTCAGTCCCCTAATAAACTAGCTGATTTTTTACATAGTTTCAGTAAAGATTCTCTCTAATGTACGTATTCTTTTCAATTAATAAATTCATTTTAGAATTTCTTTTTGTATCAAGTAGTGTCTATTGTAGTGTCTTGTTATTATTTTATGTAGATGTGTATTAATGTTAGACATTATTTTATGTAGATGTGTATTAATGTGAGAGTAAACGTTGTGGGACGCAAGACAATTTTTGAAAGAAATTCCAACAATAAAGTGAAAATTTAATTGAACCTGAATTATAATCATTGTTTGTGTGAGAGAGTGTGTGTGTGTGTGTGTGTGTGTAGAAGACTGTATTGCTCTATATCTGTTCAGTGTGTTTGATTACAAACTGACTAATATACACCGAAGGCAATAAAAGCATCTGTGAAAGGGATAAATGTGACTGACTGGTAAATCTAACATCTAAAAAATACACACAGAAAAAAGAAATAAATGTGATTTTTTTATTTTTAACAGGGATAATAAACAAAACTGTGATGTAACACTTTAAACAACATCATGAAATCAAACAGGTTTTTCTTTTGGTTTTCTTGCTCTTCTCAATCATTCAGGGTTAGTGACAGGGTTAGGGTTAGGGTCAGGGTTAGTGACAGGAACATGAACATCAGTGACAGGAACATGAACATCAGTGACATCATCAGTGACAGGAACATGAACATCAGTGACATCATCATCAGTGACAGGAACATGAACATCAGTGACATCATCATCAGTGACAGGAACATGAACATCAGTGACATCATCATCAGTGACAGGAACATGAACATCAGTGACATCATCAGTAACTAAACATCCGGAACGTCTTGCTGAATCTGAGCGTTGCTGTTCGCCTCTTAGTGAAACAGGAGATGATGTCGTCAATGAAACAGGTCCTCCAGGAAGCTGGCGGAGCCGTGAGTGGACGGCTGAGGGAACAGAGGAAGAGGATGAAGAAGACGATGATGACATCATCAGTTCATCATCCTGTGTGTGTTTAACTCACCAGAGTGAAGCCCGTCTCAGAGTCTTCATCATCGTAATCTTCGATTTCTGGCTCCTCTTCATCCTCTGAACGATCTTCATGAGCCAGAGAGAGTCTGAGCACACACACACACACACACACAGTTGCTGAAACACTGTTCTGAACACGAGTGGCTGACCCGCAGCAGAAGAGCAGGACTCACGTGCTGAGATGCGACTGCACGCTCTGAGTGAGGGGACTGAACCGCGGTCTCACACTCTTCCTCAGGAACCTGTCGCACACATGAGGGATTATTCAGATGTTGATATGATTGATATGATTTCAGCTTCAGTGTTAGACTGATGTCACTGCTGTATGAGAGGAAGGTGAGAAACTCTTCATCACATGAGCTGTGTCCTCATATCAACATTTGTGTAGCACGTGTGTCATGGTGCGTTCGAGTCCTCCTGGGATGTTGGTACGTATGAGGTGGGAAGGCGTGTTTACGACGTCACGTGTGTTCAAGACCCTCTCGTCCATTACACTAATACAGCAAGGTTCTTAAACTCTAGCTCTAGAAAATGAAGAGCAAAGAAATGTGCATCAGGTGTTTTTAATGAATCTATGAAGCCACTGCAAACTTTAGCGTTACATATGTGACCCTGGATCACCAAACCAGTCACGAGTCACACGGGTATATTTGTGGCAATAGCCAACAATACATTGTTTGGGTCAAAATTATAGATTTTTCTTTTATGCCAAAAATCATAAGGATATTAAAGCTGCAGTCGGCAAGTCTGGCAGATTGAGGGGACTTAGGCAAAGTTTTGAATGTTTACAACTCCCGTGCCCCCCCCCCCCACTCCCCACTCCCCACTCCCAGCGAGTGAGTGTGTGTGCACCAGATCTTCTGAGCGCGCCGTCTCTTCAGCATCCATCAACACCAGGACTCGGAGGAAGGGTTAGGCTGCCCTGGCTGGCAAGGGTTCGGATTAGGGTTAGGTTGGTTAGCTAGGTTAGGGTTAGGTTGGTTAGCTAGGTTAGGGTTAGGGTTAGGTTGGTTAGCTAGGTTGCCTAACTCATAGATGGCAATAACTGAGGAACTGGAAGCTTGTTAGTAGATTTTCTCTCCGCCATCACGCTTCCTCAATCCAACACACCTGCGAACTTCAGGCGTGTGCATGTGATGTTGTAACGTGCGCGAGGGGGGAGGGGGATCTGTGGCGTGTGCACGAGGGGGGAGGGGGATCTGTGGCGTGTGCACGAGGGGGGAGGGGGATCTGTGGCGTGTGCACGAGGGGGGAGGGGGATCTGTGGCGTGTGCACGAACTGTGATTGACAGTCAGATCTCACACGGCCCTGCGCTGATTGGACCAGAGGAACAGGGAGCGGTGGATTTTTGCTAAACAAATAACAGGCTCCAGGTGGAGGTAGAAGTGCGGGTTTTTTACATTTCCTACCGTAAATACATAAAACATTTATTTTTGTGAGTGAATGCAGCACAATCGCCAACATTAATGGAGATTTTCTCAATGTTTCGATTTTTTTTGCACCCTCAGGTTCCAGATTTTCAAATGGTTGATATTGTCATATCCTAACAAAACATACATCAATGGAAAACTTATTTATTCAGCTTTCATGTGATGTATACATCTCAATTTAAATAAATTGACCCATGTGACTGGTTTTGTGGTCCAGGGTCACATATTACATTTTATAATGCCATCATATTCTGTGCAGGCAATTAGCTTACTTGACTGTAAATAGAAAAGTCTAACAATATCACTGCTAAATACCTTTAAGTATTGTGGTATTCCACCATATCTCTCACTGGCACACTCCTACCCAACTCGTAAAGATCGGGGCTTAAAGAAAATCCCGAACTTCCCACTCATATTTACGACATTGTGGTGGTGTTCATGTGCATTCAACTCGTCGATACAATTTTTACAAGATGACTTGAACGCACCATTATTTACATCCTATTTGTAGCTTGGATATAAATGCATGTTTAAAGTGTTATACTCGTCTGTGAAATCAGTGTCGTCCATGTCGTCGCGATGAGTGTGTGAGATCACAGCTGCAGTTTCCACAGCACTGACCAAACCTGCACACACACACACACACACATATATCTGAATATCGAATATTTGCACACATGAATGTGTGTGTGAGAGAGAGTGTGTGCGTGTCTGTCTGTGTGTGTGTTATTGTGTGTGTGTGTGTGAGAGTGTCGATGTGTGTGTGTATGCACTGACTCTGTGTGCGTCTGCGTTTTCTCCTGGGTGTTTGAGCAGCAGACGCTGGCGTTTCTTTCGATCCTGCAGTCAGAGATCGTTCGTACATCCTCACAAAGTCACAGTTCAGGACCGAGGAACAAACGCGACGCAGATCTGCCGCCCTGGAAGAGAGAGAGAGAGAGAGAGAGAGAGAGAGAGAAACATCACACTGATGAACTCAAACATGAGTCACATGATCAGTGATGTCAGTGATACTCACAGCTGCTTGCGTTCAGGCTGCAGGAGTTTGAAACTGAATTCACTGAGAATCTCCAGAAAACTCAGATTCATCAAGTCACCCTTATCAAGCCCTTGACTGGCAAAACGGATGCCGTCCCTACGCAAACCAGAGAAACCAGTGAGAAAACGACAGAAACCAGTGAGAGAGAGAGAGAGACAGAAACCAGTTAGAGAGAGAGAGACAGAAACCAGTTAGAGTGATGAACGCACTGGTGTAACGCCAGCAGCGGCTCGCGGACGACTCGCAGGTTGATGCTGAAGTTCACCGCCAGTTTCTTTGCAAGAGATCTGATCTCCATCATCTCTTCATCACGGCAGTCCTGCTCAAGCCCTGAGAAGAGCTACTCTCACACACACACACACACACACACACACACACACACACACACACACACACAACAATGAAGAGAGATGATGCAGAGGTTGCTGACTGAAACTACACACTCTCACAATCACAATCACACAAACACACTCCCTCTCACACGCACTCCCTCTCACTCCCTCACACGTGCACTCCCTCTCACTCCCTCCCTCTCAGTCCCTCACACTTCCTCTCACTCTCACACTCCCTCTCACTCTCACGCGCACTCCCTCCCTCTCACACGCGCACTCCCTCCCTCTCACGCGCGCACTCCCTCACTCTCCCTCTCTCACACTCCCTCACACTTCCTCTCTCTCACACTCCCTCTCACACTTCCTCTCACACACTCCCTCTCATGCACCCTCCCTCTCACTCCCTTCACACTTCCTCTCACTCTCACTCCATCTCACATGCACTCACTCTCACTCCCTTTCACTCACACTCTCTCACCCCCTTCACACTTCCTCTCACTCCCTCCCTCTCCCTCCCTCCCTCACACTTCCTCTCACGCGCACTCCCTCTCTCACATGCACTCCCTCTCTCTCACAGTCCCTCTCACTTCCTCTCACTCTCACTCCCTCTCATGCACCCTCCCTCACACTCCCTCTCATGCACCCTCCCTCTCACGCGCCCTCACTCTCACACTCCCTCACACATGCACTCCCTCTCACGCGCCCTCCCTCACACTTCCTTTCACTCGCACTCCCTCACACTCACACTCACATGCACTCCCTCTCACTCTCACGCGCACTCCCTCACACTTCCTCTCACTCGCACTCCCTCACATGCACCCTCCCTCTCACTCTCACATGCACTCCCTCTCACGCTCTTCCTCTCACTCCCTTCACACTTCCTCTCACGCGCACTCCCTCTCCTCTCACTCTCACTCCCTTCACACTTCCTCTCACTCTCACGCGCACTTCCTCTCACACTCCCTCTCACTCCCTCTCACCCCCTTCACACTCCCTCTCACTCGCACTCCCTCACACTTCCTCTCACGCGCACTCCCTCTCACTCTCACTCCCTCTCTCACATGCACTCCCTCTCTCACATGCACTCCCTCTCACTCACACTCCCTCTCACATGCACTCCCTCTCACACGCACTTCCTCTCACTCTCACTCCCTTCACACTTCCTCTCACGCGCACTCCCTCTCTCACATGCACTCCCTCTCACTCTCACTCCCTCTCTCACATGCACTCCCTCTCACTCTCACTCCCTCTCTCACATGCACTCCCTCTCACTCGCACTCCCTCTCACTCACACTCCCTCTCTCACATGCACTCCCTCTCACTCTCACGCGCACTCCCTCTCACTCGCACTCCCTCACATGCACCCTCCCTCTCACTCTCACATGCACTCCCTCTCACGCTCTTCCTCTCACTCCCTTCACACTTCCTCTCACGCGCACTCCCTCTCACACTCCCTCTCCTCTCACTCTCACTCCCTTCACACTTCCTCTCACTCTCACGCGCACTTCCTCTCACACTCCCTCTCACTCTCACTCCCTCTCACCCCCTTCACACTCCCTCTCACTCGCACTCCCTCACACTTCCTCTCACGTGCACTCCCTCTCACTCTCACTCCCTCTCACACGCACTTCCTCTCACTCTCTTCACACTTCCTCTCACGCGCACTCCCTCTCTCACATGCACTCCCTCTCACTCTCACTCCCTTCACACTTCCTCTCACGCGCACTCCCTCTCTCACGTGCACTCCCTCTCACATGCACTCACTCTCACGCGCACTCCCTCTCACTCGCACTCCCTCACACTCACTCTCTCTCACCCCCTTCACACTTCCTCTCACTCTCACATGCACTCCCTCTCACTCTCTCACCCCTTCACACTTCCTCTCACATGCACTCCCTCTCACACACTCCCTCACACTTCCTCTCACGCGCATTCCCTCTCTCACATGCACTCCCTCTCCCGCTCACTCCCTCACATGCACTCCCTCACACTCGCACTCCCTTTCACTTCCTCTCACGCGCACTCCCTCTCTCACATGCACTCCCTCTCACTCCCTCACACTTCCTCTCACGCGCACTCCCTCTCACTCTCTCACACTCCCTCTCACCCCCTTCACACTTCCTCTCACATGCACTCCCTCTCATGCACCCTCCCTCTCACACGCACTCCCTCTCACTTCCTCTCACACGCACTCCCTCTCACGCGCACTCACTCCCTCACACTCCCTCTCACTCACACACACTCCCTCTCATGTGCACTCACACAAATATTAACACACACACACTTACACTCACACACACACACACACACACACCTGCTGCAGACACAAGCACACAGTTCTGGCACTTTCCACAGAGCTGATCATCTTGGTTTTGCTGAGAGTCTCTTTGATGATGTCACCGAAATCCCTGTAGAACTACAGAAAAAACACACAATACATTTATTAAATATTGGTGCTTTTACCTGAAGCCACTTACAAATAACAATAATACAAGCAGAAACAATGAAAAACACAAGCGGACCAAATAAACAAGAACAGAAGCTCATGTAAGATTAGATGCTTGGAGACACTGATCTGATCTGAATAATGACACTATTGTCTGAATGTTGATGAACACACACACCTTATTGTAGTATTTGAGTATGTCTGTGGCGGCTCTGAGCTCCAGGACGCCGTATATGATGAGTTTACAGTATCCAGCCAACTGTATCCTCCTCTGCAGCAAAGCAGCCATCTTCATCTCTTCATCCTCATCCTCACCTGCACACAATCATCATTACACACACCGCTCACCACATTACAGCTGATGAAGGAGTTCATTTCAAATGCAGAGTGTGAATCAACAACGTGTGTGTAAATACTTCAGTAAGAATGTTTTCATCAAACACGACAGCTTGAGGAGAAAGATACATTTTTAAAGTGTTACGTGTGTGCGTACATGTGTGTAAGTATGTTGTGTTTCTCTTTGCGTACATTAATTTGTCGTGAGTCTGTGTGTATGAGTGTGTGCACGTGTGTCTGTGAGTGTGCGTGTACAAGTGTGTCAATGTTTGTCTGTGTGTGTGTGTGAGAGTGTGTGTATGTACATGTGTACTGATGTTTTTCATCAGTGTTACATCTGGGAAAAAAATGGCTAAAAATGGCTTTTTTTTTATTCTTTTGAAAAAAGCTTGATTAAGTGTCTAGGTTTGGTCTGTTGAACACACACATGTACCGTTCAGATCTTCGTCGGCGTCACTGAAGACGTAATCGATGATGAAAGAAGCCATTTCTGCTTTCAGAGACTCGTCAGGACTGAAGCGCTGCAGCGGCGAACCCTCTCCTTCGCACACACTTCCGAACACGAGCAGCACGTCACACAGACACACAAACGCCTGCAGAAACACACACACACACACACACACACACACACACACACACAGCATTCGCTCTAAAGGATGTCTGACACGATGAACAAACACAACATGTGATAAAACACACAATATATACAGTGTTTGCATTTACCAACATACTCCTGATTAATCAGTCCATCGGATCTCTCACTC
Source organism: Rutilus rutilus (assembly GCF_951802725.1). Classification (NCBI taxonomy): domain Eukaryota; kingdom Metazoa; phylum Chordata; class Actinopteri; order Cypriniformes; family Leuciscidae; genus Rutilus; species Rutilus rutilus. Next base: position 93,018 of record NC_140219.1, on the reverse strand, counting down.
ACTCACACTGAATCACTCACACACACACACACACACACACACACACACACACAGCATTCGCTTTAAAGGATGTCTGACACGATGAACAAACACAACATGTGATAAAACACACAATATATACAGTGTTTGCATTTACCAACATACTCCTGATTAATCAGTCCATCGGATCTCTCACTCACTCACACTGAATCACTCACACACACACACACACACACACACACACACAGCATTCGCTTTAAAGGATGTCTGACACGATGAACAAACACAACATGTGATAAAACACACAATTAGGGCTGTACTGTCCTAGTCGATTAGTCGATTAGTTGGTCGATACGTTCTGGTTCGACCAAAATTCTGATTGGTCGATTTTCTGCCGCGTTTATTTCATCAGTTTTGCCGCGCTGAGGCGCGCTCATTTCATCAGGTGGAAAGCACTAACTGCTAATGGGGGTGTTTTCAGAATACCCTTGTTTCACTGTAACAGTCTGTCTTCAAAACACCCCCCTTGTTTTCACCTTTTTTGGATTAGTCCAACCCAAGAGAGAGCGTCGAGCGTAGACGGTTTGATGCTGAATATTATTTATTTAATTGTGAGAGCGTTTAATAGTCAGTCCTCTTCTAACATGTCAACAACAAAGAAATCGACAGTGTGGCAGCATTTTGTTAAAATTGATAACAGGAAAAAGGTCGAATGCAAAGTTTGCAAGCAACAGTTTTCCACAGCTTGACGACTAACATGACATATCATCTACTGTAAAAGTGGTAAGCTCACTTGTCTGCGTTAACTTGCCCTGTCTGTTTTGAGTAAGCTATGAACATATCAGAATTTGCATATTTCAATGTTTTAGTGTGATAACCTAACTTTCTTATTTTTTATTTGGAGCCTAATACGCAATTGCGCTGTGCTGTTGGTTGTGTTAGTTTTGAGCCTATGATGCTTTATTTTTCAGTTATGCACTTTATTTCGTTTCTGCTCTTGATCTGGTTTGTTTAATAAATATTATTTTTTTATTAAAGTGGACGTGCCTTTTGTGTTTATTAAGAGTAAAAGCTTTAAGTTAATAGTCTATTCGTGTCTCAGCTGCGAAGCTAACGTTAAGCTCATCAGCCTCGCTCGGTGCGAGGACATGCACGGTGAAATGATAGTGTCTGACTAATAATAACTTATTATTATAACATATGACAAAAATAATTGTCTAAATTATGTTGCATATTCCTCAACAGTTCTTGTGATGATATCACTAGTTGACAACATAGTACTATTTTCGGAAATCATAAGCTATGATATTGCGCATGTGCAGGTGATGCAGCGCTGTCAGAGCCGGCAGACTCGAGTGTCAGACTCATTTCAGTGCAAAATAATTAGGTCAAAAACGATTTCATATACTGCAAATACCATATAGTTGTTTGTTTATTTATAATTCATTTAGGCGGACAACAAGGCTACCAAGTACTGCGCACAGTGCACATCTAATTAATTTAACGTTTTTTTTTCTAACGTCACTTTTAGTCGAAAATTTCAGGACTTCAGTCGACCAAGATTTTCTTTGGTTGAGTACAGCCCTACACACAATATATACAGTGTTTGCATTTACCAACATACTCCTGATTAATCAGTCCATCGGATCTCTCACTCACTCACACTGAATCACTCACTCACACTAAAACACACACACACACACACACACACACACACACACACACACACACAGAGAGAGTGAAACACACAGAGAGAGAGTGAAACACACAGAGTTAAACACAGTAACACACACACAAACACACAGTTAAACACACACACAGAGAGAGCCGTACCTGGTTCCTGACGCGCCTCTGAGCCACGGACAGACAGCTCACACACACCACACAGAAGCAGTGGAGAGACTTCAGCACACGCTTCAGCTCCACCTGAGACACACACACCAGTTCAACATCAGCAGGAACACACACACACACACACACACACACCACACAGAAGCAGTGGAGAGACTTCAGCACACGCTTCAGCTCCACCTGAGACACACACACCAGTTCAACATCAGCAGGAACACACACACACACACACACACACACACACACACACACACACACCACACAGAAGCAGTGGAGAGACTACACCTGACAGACACAACATTAGAAAGATCAACACTCTTCAAACTCCTCACACTCTCACACACACACATCAGGGCAAAAGCTTCTGAACACACACAGGAGGAATGAACATGACGGACAGAGAGACGCACCCTGTGTGTTTCTGCAGTGTGTTGCGTGATCATCACTCCTTTCCAAAACAGATGGAAGGCTGCGCACTTCAGAGCTGGAACCATCAGCTACATACACACACATACACACAACTTACATTGTCATAATAAGACAGTTTGCGCATGTGTGTGTCTGAGAGTGTGTGAGAATGTGTGTTTGATAAGAATGTGTGTTTGTGTGCATCTGGGACCTTTTCGTTGATTTCTCTCGTCTCCACTCCCATCTTCAACAGTTGAAAGCAGAACTCAAACAGGTTTCTTCCAGTCATATCTCTGGCACTGATACACACACACACACACACACACACACAGTTAAGATGCTTCAACACTATACTAACATAAATCACATACGCACACACACACATACACAGACACACTCAGACACAGTTAAGATGCTTCAACACTATACTAACATAAATCACATACGCACACACACACATACACAGACACACTCAGACACAGTTAAGATGCTTCAACACTATACTAACATAAATCACATACGCACACACACACATACACAGACACACTCAGACACAGTTAAGATGCTTCAACACTATACTAACATAAATCACATACGCACACACACACGCACACACACATACACAGACACAGTTAAGATGCTTCAACACTATAGACCCCTTCACGGTTGACGTCACAGGAAAATTCGCAGTGCGCAGGTCGGGGTCAGAAAGTTCATTCCATCCCACTGAATTGTGTGTTAACCAGAGAATTTCTCGTCAAGAAAACAATGCCTACTTGTTGCGTCGTGGACTGTGAAAATCACACCAGTTGTGGAGTCAAGTTTTTCAGGATTCCTGTAGGATCTCATCCGTTTAAAAAGACTTTTTTTTACAGTCTATGGTTCAGATAGATACTGCTATCTGCTAAGTGGCATGACACAGGTCACAATTAATGCCAGATATCGAACTTCACCTAACTATTAAACCAGTCTACAGTTTACAGAAAACATTTATTTACTTACCAGGGCTTAACTATACCGTTGTTGTCACAATAACTGTCAATAACACAATAACACTACAAACACGAGCATCTTTGATCGTAGCATTGTCCCAGTCTGCCCGTTTATTATAAAAAAAAAAATAATACACATACTTAATAGTGTTAAATTTGAAAAAATACTGCTCGATAGAACTGCTTGGCTTGTTACCACAGTTATCTGCGCGCTTCCTCGGCGATGAAGTTCCACATTTGGATGGCTATCCAACACCAAAATGCATGCAGCAAATAACCCGTTCACAATATTTTCTTCAGATAACTCCAAATTTCTCCCACACACTGGACTTGATTTTTGATGACTGTCGACAACTTTACAATCTCCACTAGCTATTCTTTTCTTCAACTCCTCAGCACTCTCTCGACGACTGCAAGCAGATCGCGCGCGCGGTTATGAGGGATTTTTAAAAGTGAAAGTATCCTATAGGTAACGTTATAGATCCTGGGAGTGGTGGCGCGTGGCCACAAATAAACTGATGTGGATTTTAAATTATTTTATCAACTTGAAATACAGGCATATTATGTGTTCCTAAAAATATGCATATATTTTTACGTTTGCATGTGATTGTTTTAAACCCGTGTTTCCCCCGTGTCCGACCCCAATCCGACACAGTTGGATATTTTTCACCCGTTTGAGCAAAATTTGCGGGTCACCCGTCCGAACCCGTGCAGGACTCTAATCAGGCAGACATTCGCCATTAGCTAAAAGAAGTTTATTATGGTTCTGTTCCCGTTCCTGTGATGGCAAAGACAGTGCATACCCTTGACACTATATGCCGGTCTATTAGCCGCACCATTTTTCTGACCCCATGCTCCGCGCGCACCCAACCTAGGCGTTCGATGTTTACTAACATTGAAGGGGTCTATACTAACATAAAACACATGCACACACACACACATACACACACACTGTTAAGATGCTTCAACACTATACTAACATAAATCACATACGCACACACACACACACACACACAGACACACACACACACTGTTAAGATGCTTCAACACTATACGAACATAAATCACATACGCACACACACATACACACACACTGTTAAGATGCTTCAACACTATACGAACATAAATCACATGCACACACACACACACAGACACACTCAGACACAGTTAAGATGCTTCAACACTATACTAACAAAATCACACGCACACACACATATACTCTCTCTCACACACACACACACACACACACACATATGCTCTCTCACACACACCTGCTGAAGATGGCAAGAACGTTCAGAGAGGAAGCTGCTCTGTAGAAATCATCTTCATCAGCCGATCCCTGAGAAACACAAACACACTTATGAACTGATGCTGTTTACATCCGTGTATTTAAGCAAATGTTAAAATATTGCATATAAAACGCTGGATTGAAACACAAAGATGCACTTAAATATTAAAATGTGCATAAACATATATGTACTCAATTGAGGTGGATAATTTCTAATACCTTTTCAGAATAAACCCCTCAGAACCTTATGTGCCTCAGCGGAGGCTGTGATTGGATAACTGGAGTAACCAGTGGACCAATAGCATCGCAGCATCTCTAATGTTGGTTTGGTGTTTCTGAAACGCCGGAGTCGAAGTGTGTGATCAGAATGATTTGGTTTAATTCCCTCCAGAAGCATCTCACACGAGTGTTTACTGTGTTTCGTCGGACGCTCGGAGACACACTCGTTCATGATGGAGGGAAAAAGAGCACGATTCCAGAAACTTACACTTTTATTACTGATATTTTACACCAGGAAGTGATGGTTTTGTTCTCCTGAACACATGGGATGGAAACGCTGCTTTATTCACAAGCGTTTAATGAGATATTCCAGTTTTGTTCATAAGTTCGGATAGAAAGAGAAACTGTGAGAAAATGAACAGCTGACTAACCCTAACCCGAACTAGCTAACCCTAACCCGAACTAGCTAACCCTAAACCGAACTAGCTAACCCTAACCCGAACTAGCTAACCCTAAACCGAACTAGCTAACCCTAACCCGAACTAGCTAACCCTAACCCGAACTAGCTAACCCTAACCCGAACTAGCTAACCCTAACCTCTGCATCTCGGTGAGTTTCAGGACCTGCAGGATCTCAGTGAGTTTCAGGACCTGCAGGATCTCAGTGAGTTTCAGGACCTGCAGGATCTCAGTGAGTTTCAGGACCTGCAGGATCTCGGTGAGTTTCAGGACCTGCAGGATCTCGGTGAGTTTCAGGACCTGCAGGATCTCGGTGAGTTTCAGGACCTGCAGGATCTCGGTGAGTTTCAGGACCTGCAGGATCTCGGTGAGTTTCAGGGCCTGCAGGATCTCGGTGAGTTTCAGGACCCGCAGGATCTCGGTGAGTTTCAGTACCTGCAGGATCTCGGTGAGTTTCAGTACCTGCAGGATCTCGGTGAGTTTCAGTACCTGCAGGATCTCGGTGAGGTTCGAGCTGAACTTCTCCACGGTGGAATCCAGCATCTGACTGACGGCTCTCTCCACACGCCCACAGAATGAGTAACAGTCACTGCAGAGCACACACAACACTCGCACACACGCCTCCAGCACACACTCCTCACGGTGCTTCAGCATGATGTCACACACCTGAGACAGCAGCAGATCCAGACACTGACACACACAGACAGACGAAGGGCAGAATATTATATATTTGAATGCATCTCATATATATGACTAACAATATTTGTAGTTTTTTTGGTATTAAATGTCACATTGCAGGAACTGCACAAAAGCCAGTAGAGGATCAAAAATGGTGTATGACATAAAATAGTGACCAGTTGCATTTAAAATTACCATTATACATGTGCAGTTTAAACCTAATGCTATAACTTTTCAAATTCCAACAACAGTTCATAAAGGTAATTTATCAACAGATTCAGATGCAACCGTTGCAGTGGCAGTTCATGCGTGAACAAGGCATTTACATTTATGAACGTGTGAGTGTATATATATATATATATATATACACTGTCAGTGATCAGAAACTCCTACTTTCTCCAGGCGTCCGGATGTGCCGTAAACCTCCAGCTGGAAGAACAGCGGCGCTGAGAGCAACCGGCTCACCTTACCCACATCTGCAGAGAACTGAGGAAACACTGAGTTTAATGACTGCATCACGTCTCTGTCTGAAGGCCACGACACACACAGTAAAAGATCTAGTGGTGACGAAAGCTGACTGTCTCCTCGTGTCATCTTGAACACCATGGCCAGTGGTGTAGTCCCTCACTTATGGAAACATTCCACAGTTATTCCAATACCTAAAAAGAGTTCCATAAAAGCCCTAAACGATCTGAGACCTGTTGCACTCACCTCTCTTGTGATTAAGGCAATGGAGAGAATTATTAAAAACTATATTACTAAAGTAACCGACTTACAGTTGGATCCACTTCAGTTTGCCTATCGCACGGGTAGAGGGGTTGATGATGCAAAGGTGTTTATTACAGACCTTGTCCATAAGCATCTTGAGTCTCCTAATACCACAGCCAGATTATTGTTCGCTGACTTTTCTTCGGCATTCAATACCTTACAGCCACATATTCTGGCTGAGAAACTTATTAGTCGGTTTCACCTGGAGGACCAACTGATTTTATGGATAATTGATTTTTTGACCAATAGGTCTCAGAGAGTGCTGGTCAATAACATACTTTCTGACCTCCTATTTACTTCAACTGGCTCTCCCCAGGGTTGTATCCTTTCACCTCTGCTCTTCATTTTGTATATTGATGACTGCAGATCTAACCTACCTGATTGTCATCTAATTAAGTTTGCTGATGACACCGTTTTACTGTCTCTGCTCTCAGGCCCTTTACAGCATCATGGCCCAACACTTCAGAAATTTGTCGAGTGGTGTGACATCTCTTGTTTGGAACTTAATGTGAATAAGACCAAAGAGATGGTGGTAACCTTTTCTAATAAGCAGAGGCAGATGGCTATGGCAGCCCCTACTGTTATTCATGGAAAACCGATTGAGATTGTCAAAGAGTACAAGTACCTGGGGACAATTTTTGACAGTCTGTTTAAATTTTCTTCTAATACAGAGGAGATATTGAGGAAATTCCAGCAGCGGCAGTACCTTTTAAGGAAGCTTAATTCCTTTGGAGTTAGTAAGAACATTCTTATCATGTTCTACTACTCCTACATTGAAAGTGTTACTACATGTTCTATTGTCTGCTGGTTTAATTCTATTAGCCTTCATAATAGAAATAGTCTGGAGCGTACAGTTAAAGTCTGTTCAAAAATAATTGGACTCCCTATTAGGGCTCTTTCCACTATAAGTGATCAGCAAACATTGAGATTGGCTGGAAGGATTTTACAAGACATTTCACATGTCATGTTCTCTGTTTTTGAGTGGCTTCCTTCAGGGCGACGGCTTCGTTGCCCACGTTGTAGGACTCAAAGGAGGAAGGCAACCTTTGTTCCAAAATCAGTGCAGCTTTTAAATTCTCAACCATTACTGGCCCCCTGGGTTACCAAGTCGTGATCTTAGTGAGCTATTATTATTGATTTTTTTTTTGTACTCCGTATATATATAATTACGTATTTATTTATGTGTGTGTGTCAGGGCCTTCAATCCATCCAAACACAAACCAGTCGTGCTTTACCGGTTCATTACTGAGTGCTGTAATCTATCGCTAGCCCGTTAAATCTCTGCTAGATGATCTGAATCTTAAAACAGGCAGAAACGGTGTTTTATCTCTATCTGTGATGATGATCATGTGAGATCAATGACGCTCGAGACTCACCTTCGCCAGTAACTGAGGAAACACAGGGATGAAGTGATTAGTGATGCGCCTTCGTTCCTGGACCTGCAGACGCTTCTCCCGCGCAGTCACAGTCTACACACACACACACACACACACACACACACACACACGTTTGCCAAGATGATAACTGAGCGAAGCGTGAGACAAACTAATCTGAAACGAGTGATTACAGAAATCTTTGAGTTGAAAGTGAGCTCATGCTGATTGCACGTCAAATAATAGATCATGAAAACAATCGACTAATTTAACTATTAATTTAACTAATTTGATTATAGATTAATTTATAGATTAATGATGTCTGTGAACAGAAAACATCATAACGATGTTTTATGAACAAAACACATGTGAGAGAGTGAGCGGCTGCAGGAGAAACCTCTGGTGTCACTGTCAGGTGCAGGTCATGATATTAGACTGACTGTACATGGAAAACAGCATGGGTTAGGGTTAGGGTTAGGGTTAGGGTTAGGCATGCAAGTGGATCTATAAAAGGCAAGGAGCGTCTTAGATTTAGTGTGAAGAAATGACAGTTCATACAGTTTTTAACTCTTTCCCCACCAGTTTTTTTAAATAAAAGTTGCCAGCCACTGCCAGCGTTTTTGGTCATTGATACAAAATTTCATGGCCGACAGAATCTTTTGTTGTATAAATATCTGAAAAAATAAATAAATAATCATTTTATTTTAGCTTCATGCACTCCTCTTTTATCAACACTTGAATGTGGGTAAGTTTATTTAAAAAGACAATATTTGAGCAAAAAGAAAACAGATCGAGTCCATCAACACCTCAAAGCTTCAGTCCTGTAGCTCATCCTGGGTCAACATTTCATTCAGGAACATTAGACAGGTTTAATTTATAAGATGTTTAATGTTTGATAAGCGCTTTATATTTTACATGTGCGTCAGCAACGCTTCCATCGCTTGTTTCTGCTTCTTCTTCTCCTGTGTTTTGATCAGTAGATGTGTAACAGCGCCCCCTACTGTATAACAGTGAAAACACGGATTGCTGGGAAATTCCATCAATGGCGGGGAAAGAGTTAATTTAGCAATTTACAAGCCATTGTTTCTATTTTGTGCATAATGTATAACATTGTATGTATTATAGACACCTTCAGTTTACACATTTATTTGAATGGCAACATTGGGCTGGATGTGGAATAACATACTTTACAAATAAATGTTTAAACCAGCCCAGGGTGGTTAATCTGATTAATCAAAGTAATAATAGGCCAATTAATTGATTATCAAAATAATCATTAGTTGCAGCCCTACATTAAAGTCTTGTAAGATGTTAATAATCCAGCTGCTGTACTGAAGGTCTTACACACACACACACACACACACACACACGTCTCACCTTCCTGGTGGAGCGTGAGGGGGGGGGCGTGGCCTCGGCTGCCTGTCTCACTGCACACATCATGATGTCAATCAGTGCACTCTCCAGCTCGTCCTCCACACCTGCACACACACACACACACACACACACACACATCATGATGTCAATCAGCGCACTCTCCAGCTCGTCCTCCACACCTGCACACACACACACACACATCATGATGTCAATCAGCGCACTCTCCAGCTCGTCCTCCACACCTGCACACACACACACACACATCATGATGTCAATCAGCGCACTCTCCAGCTCGTCCTCCACACCTGCACACACACACACACACATCATGATGTCAATCAGCGCACTCTCCAGCTCGTCCTCCACACCTGCACACACACACACACACATCATGATGTCAATCAGCGCACTCTCCAGCTCATGCTCCTTCCTGCAGTGCACACACACACACACACACACACACACACACTCACCTCCTTCCTGCAGCAAGAGTGATGTCATCACATCCCAGTCTTTTAGCTCCGCCCCTGCAACGTCCCACAGACTATCGACTAGATACGCAGCGTGATCATGATACTGACACACACACACACAGAAGACATATAACACACACATATCTCCAGTCACAGGCTGTTCATCTGCTTAAAATATCAACATACAGTGAAGTACGTGAACACCAGGAGCCTCATTTACGAAACGCAAGAACGATCAGATTTAATCCGAAATTACATGGAATTAGTCTTGCATCAAAATTGAGGAACAAACTGGGGTTTATAAAGGTGTGTGTGAGTGTGCTCTGAGGGTGTGTGAGTGTGTTCTGAGGGTGTGTGAGTGTGTTCTGAGGGTGTGTGTGAGTGTGCTCTAAGGGTGTGTGTGTGCTCTGAGGGTGTGTGTGAGTGTACTCTGAGGGTGTGTGTTCCGAGGGTGTGCTCTAAGGGTGTGTGAGTGTTCTGAGGGTGTGTGAGTGTGCTCTGAGGGTGTGTGTGAGTGTTCTGAGGGTGTGTGAGTGTGCTCTGAGGGTGTGTGAGTGTGCTCTGAGGGTGTGTGAGTGTGTTCTGAGGGTGTGTGTGAGTGTGCTCTGAGGGTGTGTGAGTGTGTTCTGAGGGTGTGTGAGTGTGCTCTAAGGGTGTGTGAGTGTTCTGAGGGTGTGTGAGTGTGCTCTGAGGGTGTGTGTGAGTGTTCTGAGGGTGTGTGAGTGTGCTCTGAGGGTGTGTGAGTGTGCTCTGAGGGTGTGTGTTCCGAGGGTGTGCTCTAAGGGTGTGTGAGTGTGTTCTGAGGGTGTGTGAGTGTGCTCTGAGGGTGTGTGAGTGTGTTCTGAGGGTGTGTGTTCCGAGGGTGTGCTCTAAGGGTGTGTGAGTGTGTTCTGAGGGTGTGTGAGTGTGCTCTAAGGGTGTGTGAGTGTTCTGAGGGTGTGTGAGTGTGCTCTGAGGGTGTGTGAGTGTTCTGAGGGTGTGTGAGTGTGCTCTGAGGGTGTGTGAGTGTGCTCTGAGGGTGTGTGAGTGTGCTCTGAGGGTGTGTGAGTGTGTTCTGAGGGTGTGTGTGAGTGTGCTCTAAGGGTGTGTGTGTGCTCTGAGGGTGTGTGTGAGTGTGCTCTGAGGGTGTGTGTTCCGAGGGTGTGCTCTAAGGGTGTGTGAGTGTTCTGAGGGTGTGTGAGTGTGCTCTGAGGGTGTGTGAGTGTGCTCTGAGGGTGTGTGTGAGTGTTCTGAGGGTGTGTGAGTGTGCTCTGAGGGTGTGTGAGTGTGCTCTGAGGGTGTGTGAGTGTGCTCTGAGGGTGTGTGAGTGTGCTCTAAGGGTGTGTGAGTGTGCTCTAAGGGTGTGTGTGTGCTCTGAGGGTGTGTGTGAGTGTGCTCTGAGGGTGTGTGTTCCGAGGGTGTGCTCTAAGGGTGTGTGAGTGTTCTGAGGGTGTGTGAGTGTGTTCTGAGGGTGTGTGAGTGTGCTCTGAGGGTGTGTGTGAGTGTTCTGAGGGTGTGTGAGTGTGCTCTGAGGGTGTGTGAGTGTGCTCTGAGGGTGTGTGAGTGTGTTCTGAGGGTGTGTGAGTGTGCTCTAAGGGTGTGTGAGTGTTCTGAGGGTGTGTGAGTGTGCTCTGAGGGTGTGTGTGAGTGTTCTGAGGGTGTGTGAGTGTGCTCTGAGGGTGTGTGAGTGTGCTCTGAGGGTGTGTGAGTGTGTTCTGAGGGTGTGTGAGTGTGTTCTGAGGGTGTGTGTGAGTGTGCTCTAAGGGTGTGTGTGTGCTCTGAGGGTGTGTGTGAGTGTGCTCTGAGGGTGTGTGTTCCGAGGGTGTGCTCTAAGGGTGTGTGAGTGTTCTGAGGGTGTGTGAGTGTGCTCTGAGGGTGTGTGAGTGTGCTCTGAGGGTGTGTGTGAGTGTTCTGAGGGTGTGTGAGTGTGCTCTGAGGGTGTGTGAGTGTGCTCTGAGGGTGTGTGAGTGTGCTCTGAGGGTGTGTGAGTGTGTTCTGAGGGTGTGTGTGAGTGTGCTCTGAGGGTGTGTGAGTGTGTTCTGAGGGTGTGTGAGTGTGCTCTGAGGGTGTGTGCTCTGAGGGTGTGTGCTCTGAGGGTGTGTGTGAGTGTGCTCTGAGGGTGTGTGAGTGTGTTCTGAGGGTGTGTGAGTGTGCTCTAAGGGTGTGTGAGTGTTCTGAGGGTGTGTGAGTGTGCTCTGAGGGTGTGTGTGAGTGTTCTGAGGGTGTGTGAGTGTGCTCTGAGGGTGTGTGAGTGTGCTCTGAGGGTGTGTGAGTGTGTTCTGAGGGTGTGTGAGTGTGTTCTGAGGGTGTGTGTGAGTGTGCTCTAAGGGTGTGTGTGTGCTCTGAGGGTGTGTGTGAGTGTGCTCTGAGGGTGTGTGTTCTGAGGGTGTGTGAGTGTGCTCTAAGGGTGTGTGTGAGTGTTCTGAGGGTGTGTGAGTGTGCTCTGAGGGTGTGTGAGTGTTCTGAGGGTGTGTGAGTGTGCTCTGAGGGTGTGTGAGTGTGCTCTGAGGGTGTGTGAGTGTGCTCTAAGGGTGTGTGTGGGCACTAGTTTCCTTCAGGTACAAACATCCACACCAATCAGTGAAAGTCTTGGCAAAAAACATTCATGCATTCTTAAGTGAAACTAAACACTTTACGGTCACTGCATGCACACGGATCATGTGATCTGTGAGAGGAAAGAGAGAAGCAGGTGCATGATGGGATTGAGTGGTTCACCTCGCTCTTAATGAAGAAATGAGCCAGCAAACGGAGAAAAGAAACACTGCGTTTGTCTGAGCGCCCATCTAACACACTGCACAGCCTGCACACAAGATCACAACACATGACGGTCCGTGACGTGTGTGTGTGTGTGTGTGTGGAGAGATGATGATGATGATGATGATGATGAACGTACGTGTGGTACAGGAAAGCTCCGGCTGCGCAGGCGAGACCTCTGTGTGTGGAGAAAACCAGAGGATACACAGCAGCGCACTCCTCTTCACTCAGGCCCTCTTCTGTCTGCCTGCACACACACACACACACCATCAGTGCTGATGTTTATAAGCATAAACATGCGTTCAGCAGTGACATCACTTCCTCTTGAGAACCGGATGGAGCTCCAGCTGAAACTCACTGTTGGATGAGCAGCAACAGCTTCACTGCTTCCACAGCCACATCTGAGTCTTTATCCAGGATCATACACACCATCCGTTCCTGAGGAGAAACACACACCAGAGTCCTGCACGGGTCAGATTTTGTAAATCCGCACCCGCCCGTACCCGCAGTGCTTTAAACCGCACCCGACCCGTTTTCCGACAGCAGCACTAATTAAAATCCGCACCCGACCCGACCTGCTTTAAATAAAACCGACACCCGACCCGCACCCGAAATAAAATCAGTTTAGCCAATCACATTATAGACACACAACTAGAAAAATGTTTATTGCCAGGTCATACAGAAGTTATTACATGAAAATTAACACAAGGACAACTTCAGCCGAAGCTGTCAAAAGGCCGGTACATGAAGAACATGGCAAACGTAAAACTGAGTAGCCTGTAACATCTTACCAGTCAAACAGACGCGGCTACAACACTATATGCCACGCAATTTCGTCTAGCCTACATTTGACCATTTTGGGCTCAAACACGCCCTGCACACCACACATAGCCTACTTAGCAGTCTTAAGGCCATTGCACACTGAGTCCGAAATTCGCATCCGAAATTTTCGCACGTTAAAAAAAAAATTCGACCTCACGTTATGTCAATCACGCTTGCACACTGTCTACGAAACTTTCGCCCGTAATAAAAAAATTCGGATCGGGTTCGATTTTCTGCGTTTTTCGCATCCACAGCCAGTGTTTTGAGAGGTTTTTTGACAATTCAGAGCCACCGTACAAGCGAACGACAAAATCCAGAATGACGTCTGACAAGTTGATACACTTCGTCTCGCAGCACAAGTACTGTATGAAAAACAAAATGCGGATTACAAAGACACTGAATAAAATATAACCTGTATACAGCTGTTCTGTCTGCCCAGCGCTTCTGCCGGCCGCGTGTGTGTGTGTGTGTGTGTGTGTGTGTGTGTGTGTGTGTGTGTGTGTGTGTGTCCGTCCACATGCCAGTCTCTGTTCAGGATCGATTGGTTCACGGAAATTGGTGGTCTTCTTTTTAATATGTGGCTCCAGTATCGCTAGCAAAGCATCAAACTGTTCCACTGACATTCTGAGGTAAATTTTTAATCGCTCGGGATAATAGCAACTCCTTGATAAGGAGGTGAAACTCTCCTTCCTCTCGGCGCAATCTCAGGATTGGATGGACCCAATATTTCCTCTTTCTTTTTCTCTTTTTAAGAAGAAAGAGGGCAAATCATCCTCACTGCTTGACGAATCCATTTTGTATTTTTTGCGTTTTTTTCCGCAAAGGTTTAATAAATACGCATCGGACTCAGTGTGCAAGGTTTCTGTGCGTGACGAATTTTACTGCTGACGAACACGAAAAAACGCATATGAAAATTTCGGACTCAGTGTGCAATGGCCTTTACATTTGAAAAATACTGCTCGATAGAACTGCTTGGTTTGTTACCACAGTTATCTGTGTGCTTCCTCGGCGATGAAGTTCCACATTTACGGCTATAATCCAACACCAAAATGCATGCAGCAAATAAGCCTTTCACAATATTTTCTTCAGATAACTCCAAATTTCTCCCACACACTGGACTTGATTTTTGATGACGTATTGTAGACAACTTTCACAAACAGCACTCGTACTCCACACGCACTCCACACACACACACTGCACTCGCACTCCACACACACTGCACTCGCACTGAACACACACACACACTGCACTCGCACTCCACACACACTGCACTCGCACTGAACACACACACACTGCACTCGCACTCCACACACACTAGGGTTGTGCTGATAGACGATAGTATCATGTATTGACGATAGTCAGAGATATCGCTGATGGCTTTGACGATATCACTACGATAATCGTTTTACCATTAATGTATTAAATTATTATTATTATTATTATTATAATAAAGCTAGTATTGTTATTAAATTAATATTAGGAACTACAATTAATTTGCCTTGCCTAAATCCATAATGACATCACCACATAGCCTAACATAACAACATCAACGACACGCGCGTATGAGGACTCCTCTAAGAAACGGGGTGGTGGTGGTGGCGCAATGGATAAGACACATGCCTTTGGTGTGAGAGACCCGGGTTCGAATCCACTGTGAGACACCAATGTGTCCCTGAGCAAGACACTTAACCCCTAGTTGCTCCAGAGGTGTGCGACCTCTGACATATATAGCAATTGTAAGTCGCTTTGGATAAAAGCGTCAGCTAAATGAATAAATGTAAAATGTAAATGTAAGAAACGTTTTTAAAACAGACAAAAAAAAAAAAAACTACACACACTGCATTCGCACAACACTAACCTTGTGCACACACACTACACACACACTACACTAACCTTGAGCACACACACTACACTAACCTTGTGCACACACACTACACACACACTACACTAACCTTGAGCACACACACTACACACACACTACACTAACCTTGAGCACACACACTACACTAACCTTGAGCACACACACTACACTAACCTTGTGCACACACACCCTGAAGCGGCTGATGAACTCCAGCTTGTACAGCTTCTGGAGGGTCAACACACACTGCACTCAAACTCAAATGTTCTGAATGTTCTGATCCAATCTGACCTCTGACCTGTAATGCTGCCTGGATCATAATCACACACTGTTCGCTCGTTGGCCAGAGGAGAACTGAGACTGAGTTAGGGTTCTCCCAAGGTTTTTTCCTCCATTCTGTCACTGATGGAGTTTAGGTTCCTGCCACTGTTGCCTTGGCTTTTGGCTTGCTTAGGTGGGGACATTTAATCCTTACAGTCCCTGTAAAGTCAAAATTAAGTATGTGTTCTGAGTTTGTCACACCACAGAAAAATGTGTTAATAGCCACCCAGCCAAATTTGAATGATAAAAAAAAGCAGCCAAGTAAATAAAATAAGCGATCAAAATCTTGAAAAAAATGAGCAGTGGTCTCTGCTCTCAAACGCTGGGGCGTGTCCGCTGGGGGCGTGTCCGCTGGCTGCGCTGAAACCACGCCCACTCGCGGGAAAGTTGACTCGCGGGCATGCACTGCCGATCATGGCACCAGCTGTCGTCGCGACGGGAGGATGAAGGCCGAGGCGGGAGATAGTCGGTTCAGCCCCATTCACCAGTAACAGCAGATTATCAGTGAATCCCAGTTATCTCCGACGAAAGTTTATAAAACTATCCTGTGTAAAATGACCACTACAGAGGCGGGTGTTGGTGGTGATCCTCAGCTCTCCATCAAGACGGCTCTTCACAAAATTAATCCACCTCTTGTTGATATGAATCGTTGTTCGGAAATTTAAATAAGGACACCGATCTGTTTTGTAAGTGATCGCATCCAGAAAATACGCATTTCCGTGACGAAGGCATAGCTGGCTAGCAAACTGTAGGCTGTAGTAAATCGTACTGACAGTAACTCGCGATTGAGCGGCGAACTGATAGGGGCGGGGCCAGGAGCTCAGCGGCTCATCGACAGTAGGGGCGGGGCCAGGAGCTCAGCGGCTCATCGACAGTAGGGGCGGGGCCAGGAGCTCAGCGGCTCATTGACAGTAGGGGCGGGGCCAGGAGCTCAGCGGCTCATCGACAGTAGGGGCGGGGCCAGGAGCTCAGCGGCTCATCGACAGTAGGGGCGGGACCAGGAGCTCAGCGGCTCATCGACAGTAGGGGCGGGGCCAGGAGCTCAGCGGCTCATCGACAGTAGGGGCGGGACCAGGAGCTCAGCGGCTCATCGACAGTAGGGGCGGGGCCAGGAGCTCAGCGGCTCATTGACAGTAGGGGCGGGGCCAGGAGCTCAGCGGCTCATCGACAGTAGGGGCGGGACCAGGAGCTCAGCGGCTCATCGACAGTAGGGGCGGGACCAGGAGCTCAGCGGCTCATCAACAGTAGGGGCGGGGCCAGGAGCTCAGCGGCTCATCGACAGTAGGGGCGGGGCCAGGAGCTCAGCGGCTCATTGACAGTAGGGGCGGGGCCAGGAGCTCAGCGGCTCATCAACAGTAGGGGCGGGGCCAGGAGCTCAGCGGCTCATCAACAGTAGGGGCGGGGCCAGGAGCTCAGCGGCTCATTGACAGTAGGGGCGGGGCCAGGAGCTCAGCGGCTCATCAACAGTAGGGGCGGGGCCAGGAGCTCAGCGGCTCCAGTGCGTCATCGAGTCACCGTTTTAGCCCCGCCCAAAAAATCCTGAACACAGCAACGGTGAAAAACTGTTTAACGGTCTAACTCCACAGTTCAGTACTTCACAGGTCAGTCTTTGTACTGTGTTTTAGCAATACATTTCTAACATTTATCATGTGTTTAGATTTTTTTAGAATTGCCTTTACAGGGACTTTAAGGTGGACGATGATGCAATTTTCTTCTAGAAACAAACTTTGTTGTATTATTTTCATGTTATCACTGTGAAGCTGCTTTGATACGATCTGTGTTGTAAAAAGAGCTATATAAATAAAGGTGACTTGACTCCACACACACTGCACGCGCACTGCACTAACCTTGCGCACACACACTGCACACACACTCCACACACACCCTGAAGCGGCTGAGGAACTCTTGCTCGTATAGCTTCTGGAGGGTCAACACACACTGCAATCACACAGACACACACACTCACCCTGAAGCGGCTGGTGAACAGCTCAAGGCGGCTGATGAACTCCTGCTCGTACAGCTTCTGGAGGGTCAACACACACTGCAGACGCACCGCTGCTTGCTGAAACACACACACACACACACACACACACACACACACAGTGTGACTGTACAAGCTCTCAGATCTGATCATCAGTGTGTGTTTCTGCTTAGCGCACCTTGTCATGCAGCATCCAGCCCACGTATTTGAGGTGTTCGTCGTTGAGGAAGCGCACGGGATTGTCCCGGATCCACACGCCCATCTCCTGCATACACACGGCCCGGATCTCAGGGACACGGTCCCGGTACCGGTGCACGAACACACCCTTGAAGATCCCGTTCATCAGAGAGCGCAGGTCCTCCTGATGCTCCAGCAGCTGCGCACACACACACACACACACAGTTTATAGCTAATATGTGTGTGTGTGTGTGTGTGTGAGGTG
>NC_140219.1:5000-62500 GCF_951802725.1 Rutilus rutilus | reverse complement strand
ACATGCACTTGCGAACTTCCCTAAGCACTTCCCCTCGGGGAATCCCTGCCACCACTTTGTGAAGTGGACGAGGGAAGTTTATATGGACAGACCCTCGTTCCCTCGATTTTGACCGAGGGAGCGAGTCTGCTTCATATGTACACTTCAGGCACCTATATGTCCCACAATGCAGTACGATTGTGACGTCACCACAGATTCTCATCTAATCACCACCACAACAACAGGCTTGTGCAAAATTCAGAATTTCAGAATTGGCCTCCATTCAATTCATGAATTGGAATTTGAATTGAATTTACTCCGCCCCACAGGACATTGAATTGAATTTGAATTGGAATGACAGGAAGTGGAATTAAATTCATGGCAATTCAAAGCAATTCCACACAGTCACACAAGAGAAAGAATGTATTGAGTCTTGCATGCATTCAGTGTTAGGAAGGTTACTTTGGAAATGTTATTGCTTACTGTTATTAGTTACCCATTATAGATGTGGTTTGGATTACTTTATTTGGACAACTTTATCAATGCAAAGCAATTTCGTTTTAAGTTGATTAGTAACTAATTGAATTAAACATTTTACGTCAGTAATACAACTAAATACAATTACATTAATTTTGTAATTTAATAACAGAAATTTCATTTCACGTAAATATTTACTCCTCAACCCTGCATACATTTTGTTCTAAAATAGATATTGATCAAATTCTTGAAATAAATTACCCCCTCAATGTTGTTTAATTAGTTTTGTTCCAATGTAATTTTCATTTCATTTCAAAGTAATCACACAAACACAAAGTTGTTGTAAATGCAGTTATCATTTATCATTTATCATATGCATATCATTAGGGTTCTAGTTCTTTGCTATATGCTGATGACACTGTTATTTTTCTTTCTGGTTCTAATATCGACACAATCAATTACAAACTTAACATAGATCTGCAGCATTTACATAACTGGCTGCAAGATAATCATTTAACACTTAATGTCAAGAAAACACAATGCATGTATTTTTACTCATCTAGGAGACAGCTATCCATATCTAATCCTATTATTTTTTCTAATCAAACGCTTTCAATTGTATCAGCATATAAGTATTTGGGAGTCTATCTTGATTCACATCTTACTTATCAAGAACATGTTCAAACCCTAACCAGAAAGTTAAACCAAAAGTTATATGTTTATAGCAAAATTAGACCATATTTGTTGCTTTCTGTTTCAAAAACCTATCTTCATGCCATCATTCTGTCCACTTTGTCGTATTGTTTACCTGTTTGGTCACTAACAACAAATGAGATTATTGAACCAGTAATAAGACTTTATAATAGAGCTCATAAGATCCATGTCAGGCTTCCAGGCTGGACTCACCACTGTACTGCACTATCTTTGTGTAATGCCTTGACATTTCAGAACTATAAAATTAGCCATGGGATAAACCTGTTTTATCAAATCTCAAATGGACATACTGTAACTGCTCTAACCGAATTGGTTCCGAAACTTGGCTCAAGGTCTGAGCGCACTACGAGATCTTTTACAAATGGACTTTTGCCTTTACCGGCTTTTAGAAACTGTTATGGACAGAGATCTTTTTTTCATGTGCTCACTAAAACCTGGAATGAGATCCCACAGCACATCAGAACTATCACATCAAGAAGACTATTTAAAATAACATTTGCTCGCCATTTAACGGACAGGTATATCTGTGACCATTGAGAGGGCTCTATAGCCCCTCCTGCTGCCTAGTATCTTGGTTTGTGTGTCTGTTGTTGTCTCTAGCTGTCTAGTGTGTGAGCTTTGTTGTGTATGTGGTTTTTATGTTCTGCAGAGCAGGAACCTGCTGAAAATCAGTTTTATACTGAGCCAGGCCCGATTGTCCTTAATCTTTTCCTGTTTTAAAAATATAAATAAATAAAAATAAATAAATCATTTATTCCAAATGCAAAAAAAATTACTGAGCAACACTGTTGCATCTAATTCTCAATAGCTCCTCAAATGTTTTTTCATTGAGTCTGCACCGTTCTGGTCTGAATATCTTTCCTGCAACACTAAAGATTCTCTCAACAGGTGCAGAGTGAAGTTGTAAGGGACTTCTGAAACTTAAAAAGTCCAGTGTTGCCCATCAAATTGTGCTTTCAAACAAATGTCCACCTCAAATTATTTAGCAACCATTTAAAATATTTGGTTAAAGTAAAGCATTCTGGGAAATGGAGTCATGTTCCATCATGTTCCACAAAATTACAATTACAATAAATCAAACTTAATTATTTGTTCTGTGACTAGTGCTTTTAACATTCATTGCTAGGGGAAAACATATCCTTTTAAAGTAATCTGTACAAACTAATATAATTTATAATGCAATCATATCTGACATATACTGTAAAGCTTCATTGTTAAACACTTCACTTAAAATATGTATATGAATTTCTTTGAATTTTTGTTGAATTGCAATTCTGCTTCCTTTAATTCAAATTCGAATTGTAATTCTAGATCCTGTTTTTGACATCAATTCAAATTCAATTCAAATTCAAGAATTGAATTGGAATTAAGGAGTCATTCTCAATTCAATTCTGAATTGTGCACAAGCCTGCACAACAAACAACTCTATTATATATTAATTATAATTTTTTTAATTTAAAACAACCCTAATACACCTATATACATTTGGATGCTGCATTAAACAAATTATTAAAAGGAAAAAAATTTAAATAATAAATCAACTCCACAGCTGATTCCAAGTGATCAAGGGCTTAGGACGTTCCAGTTCAGCCCGCCGCAGTTTCCGCCAGTAGTGGGCGCTCGTGCAACGTAAGCAATGACGTACATCCGAGTGAGCGAGACGGAGGAAGTTAGCGTGTGAAGGGCATGACAATTTTGGACTGGGGCTGCGTTCCAGTCCAAAATTGTCATGCCCTTCACTTGCTAACTTCCCTCCGTCTCGTTCACTCGGATGTACGTCATTGCAAGTGCCCACTACTGGCGGAAACTGCAATGGGCTGAACTGGAACGTCCTAAGCCCTTGATCACTTGGAATCAGCTGTGGAGTTGATGTATTACTTACATTTTTTTCCCTTTAATAATTTGTTTAATGCAGCATCCAAATGTATATAGGTGTATTAGGGTTGTTTTAAATAAATAAAAAATAAATTAATATAATTAATATATCATAGAGTTGTCTGTGTGGTGGTGATTAGACGAGCTATGTAGTGACGTCACAATCGTACTGCATTGTGGGACATATAGGTGCCTGAAGTGTACATTTGAAGCAGACTCGCTCCCTCGGTCAAAATCGAGGGAACGAGGGTCTGTCCATATAAACTCCCTCGTCCACTTCACAAAGTGGAACGCACTTAAAAATGGCCGCAGGGATTCCCCCAAGGGGAAGTGCTTAGGGAAGTTCGCAAGTGCGTGTCTAACAGTGGACTGGAACACAGCCTCAAACGAGTCGGCAAAAAATACCCGGATGAGCTGCTACTTCCGGCGAGGTTCTTAAGTGTGCTTCATATGATGCTCACTCTCTTCAATAAGTACTTACTTTGAGAGAGCTAAAAAAGTATGTTCTATATAGCATTAATGTTATCCGTACATACAACATTAGCCATGGTATCAGTTTGTCATGTGACCTACGTGTCAGTTCGCTTCACTGGCGTTCGTAAAGCTTCATATACTAACGTTACTTCGTTTTTGCTAATTGTTACTTCATCAGTTAAAACTGCTCTCAGGCATTCAAATCTACACAGAGATTGAAAAATAATTAATGAGTAAAACATGACAAACATAAGCAAACAAAGCCCTCTACACTCAAAAATAATGATCAAATCATCTGTTTACAACATTAACGTTAATTAAAACCGATGCAAAACCAACATGAGAAAGACAAGTTCCGTTTTACCTCACAAAATCGTAACCTTTGAAGTAAATTTACTTTAAACTCGATAATCTGTCCGAAGAAAGTCTCTTACCTCAGAATCAGTTAATGGGCAACTTCGGCAGATTTCCAATTATTGATCACTATCGGAAGAAAACTGTAGTGTGAAGTTATTGATCTGTCTGTGACTGACTGACAGTTCGCGCGCAAATCACAAGCCTAACCAGTCAAGGCAAAGAATCATCTCTGGAAAATGATTGGCTGGTAACTCTGGCCGTCTGCACGATAATTGGCCAATGTCTGAACAGAGTCAAGTCTGATTGGATGAATCCTGCATTGGCACAAGGCATAGCAACTGTTGTTTGTGCACCCCTTGATTAATGAATTTATTAATGTATTAAATTCTAAATCGTTGGCAAAGTCTCTAAATGTTTATTAGCTTTTTTTTGTATTGGTTTTAGTGCGTATTGAATTATTGACTAGATAATGACAGCAGCTGGCAGCGATCAATACTGGCAGCAGCGAGTCACGTGACTTATCCTGATCTCTCATCTCTGTTTAGGACGGAAACACGTTCTGAGACTATATTGTTTTAGTGATGGATTATGTATGTTGATAATAATAATAATAATAATAATAATAATAATAATAAAATGGATAAAACTTTTAGACTAGCATTGCATTCTCGCTATGAGCTAAAGTATCGGGTTCTGAATTGTGTATTTCAGTCTTTTCTACGCTGTACAGTTAGGGTTAGGGTTAGGCTTTCATTTTATTAAGTGAAAGAGTCATTAATCATCATATCAAAACATTAACGACACGTTAATTACAGCTACTCAATAAATCGTGTTTGATGTCGCATCCATTTAACTCGTCCAATTGAGTTCATAAATGAAAGCGCACGTAAATTAACGTGAATCATTTCATTTTCAATACGAATCATTATTTGCAGATCATTTTTTTATCCTTTAAACTCCTTTACACGGCTGATCCGTCTGAATAAAACGGCCCGTACTGTGAAAAATCCGACAAAGAGCGTTTCTATTGTTCAGACACACGCTCTTTAGGGAGGAGGTAGGTGTGTGTGTGTGAGAGAGAGAGAGAGAGAGAGAGAGAGAGAGAGAGAGAGAGAGAGAGAGAGAGAGAGAGATCATCCCGGGACAAAGAGAGACGCGCTCAGCTGAGACGCTGCAGATTCACTTTTCCTCATATTTAATCACAGATAAAGTGTCTCGCAGCACCGACTCCGTGTTTGTAAAGATTATAAAGATGACGCTGATGATGCTGATGTGTGTGATCGCGCTATGGGGCGTCGCGGGCGGCGCGAGGAGCTGCGGAGAGTCACGCCGGGTTTACGGAGAGAAACACAGCCTGGACACCGCGCCGCACGCGCGCATCAGCGGTGAGACACACACACACACACACACACACACACACACACACACACACAGACAGACAGAGAAAGAAAACACTTGCACCTGCTCATAGTGGTTATGCTGCTCGAGAGTAATGCATGTGTTGCTGGAGCTGATCTGTCTGTCATCTGTATGGCAGATTTACGAGCATTTTCATTTTCCAGTCCACAAATAGTCCATATAAAAAATTCATAATGTGAAGTAAACAAAATGATGTTGGAAATGAACTAAACAGATTAACTTATAATGTTATAAAAGTGTAACATGTAGCACAGTGGACATTTTGTTTTGTTTTAGCTGCTTTGATATATAATATTAGATAGTATGTGGGCAGATAGCCTATTGTGCCTAATATATTATACATACTGTATTTTGATTGATTTGTCGGTCTGATTATATGCAGCCAGATTTCGTTGCTGCTTTATTCCAGAAGTGTGTGTGTGTTTAAGCTGTGCTCTCGCTGTCAGGTGAACACCTGCGCGTGTGTGCTCGCGACTACACCTGCTGCTCCAGTGAGATGGAGGACACGCTCGCGCGGCAGAGCCAGGCTAACTTCCTGTCCGCGGTCCGAGACACCAGCCACTTCCTGCTCACCACCTTCACTCAGAGACACCGCAGGCTTGATGGTGAGGACGCCTACATTACCAGCTGCTTTATTAATGTGTGATATAGTGTTTTAGTATCAGAGAACAGAGGTTGTGTGTGTTGTGGTGTCAGAAACAGAGGTTGTGTGTGTTGTGTGTGATGAAGGCTTTTCTCCTGTGATGTCAGAGTTCTTCCGTGAGCTGCTGGATGTGGCGGAGAGATCGATGAACGAGATGTTCACGCAGACGTACGGTCACCTGTACACACAGAACGCTCACATGTTCCAGCAGCTGTTCACTGACCTGAGGCGCTTCTACACGGGTCAGTGTGTGTGTGTGTCTGTCTGTGTCTGTGTGTGTGTGTGTGTGTGTGTGTGTGTGTGTGTATGTGTGTGTCTGTGTATGTGTGTGTCTGTGTGTGTGTGTGTGTGTCTGTCTGTCTGTGTGTGTGTGTGTGTGTGTATGTGTGTGTGTGTGTGTGTGTGTGTGTCTGTCTGTCTGTCTGTGTGTGTGTGTGTGTGTGTCAAGTCACATTTATTTATTTAGCGCTTTTTACTATACAGATTGTTAGATCAATCTAATTCTTCTAAGAGACTCGAATAATAAGCAGATCTAGCAGCTTTTAAAGCCTCTCTGTATGCAATCAGGCTCTCTTTCCATGAAATGCGAAATACCTCTAGTTTTGTTTCCTTTCAGTTGCGCTCCATCTCTCTGGCTGCTCTCTTAAGGGCCCGAGTGTGCTTGCTGTACCACGGCGTTGGACTATTTTCTTTAATCTTCTTTAAGCGCATCGGAGCAACTGTGTCTAAAGTGCTGGAAAAGAGAGAGTTAAAAGTTTCTGTCGCAATATCGAGTTCTTCTAAGCTATCCGGGATGCTGAGATGATGAAACTGATCAGGAAGATTATTAATAAAGCAATCTTTAGTAGCAGAAGTGATAGGTCTCACATATTTGTAACACGGAGTCGGCTTTGCAGCTTTGGCTAAATGAAGTTTACACGAGACTAGATAATGATCTGAGATGTCATCGCTCTGCTGCAGAATTTCAACGGCATCAACATCTATTCCGTGTGATAATATTAGATCTAGAGTATGATTATGAGAATGAGTAGGTCCTGACACGTGTTGTCTAACTCCAATAGAGTTCAGAATGTCTCTAAATGCCAATCCCAATGCATCTTTTTCGTTATCTACATGTATATTAAAATCACCAACAATTAGTACTTTATCTGCAGCCAGAACTAACTCTGATAGAAAGTCAGCAAATTCTTTGATAAAGTCTGTATGGTGCCCTGGTGGCCTGTATACAGTAGCCAGCACAAATCTCAAACATGATTTATCATTTACACTAGATATTGCTATATTAAGCACCAACACTTCAAAAGAATTATATTTGAAATTAGACTTTTTAGTAATTCTTAAAATATTACTATAAATTACAGCAACACCTCCCCCTTTGCCTTTCAGACGAGGCTCATGTTTATAACAGTAATCTTGCGGGGTGGACTCATTTAAAGTAATGTAATCGTCTGGTTTTAGCCAGGTTTCTGTCAAACACAGCACATCTAGATTATAGTCTGTAATCATATCATTAACAATGAGTGCTTTTGAAGTAAGGGATATAATATTCAGCAACCCAAGCTTTAGCATTTGTTCATCTGTATTATATCTGTTTTTTATTTGTTGAACATCGATTAAATGTTTACCCTTAGATGGGTTTGGAAGTTTTTTTGTATTTCCTAATTCGGGGAACAGTGTGTGTGTGTGTCTGTCTGTCTGTCTGTCTGTCTGTCTGTCTGTCTGTCTGTCTGATTGACCTGTCTGTTTGATTGACCTGTCTGTCTCTCTGATCTGTCTGTCTCTCTTATCTGTCTGTCTGTCTGATTGACCTGTCTGTCTGATCTGTCTGTCTGATTGACCTGTCTGTCTCTCTGATCTGTCTGTCTGATTGACCTGTCTGTCTGATCTGTCTGTCTGACTGACCTGTCTGTCTGATCTGTCTGTCTGATTGACCTGTCTGTCTCTCTTCTCTGTCTGTCTGATTGACCTGTCTGTCTCTCTTCTCTGTCTGTCTGATTGACCTGTCTGTCTGATCTGTCTGTCTGATTGACCTGTCTGTCTCTCTTATCTGTCTGTCTGATTGACCTGTCTGTCTGATCTGTCTTTCTTATCCGTCTGTCTCTCTTATCTGTCTGTCTGATTGACCTGTCTGTCTCTCTTATCTGTCTGTCTGATTGACCTGTCTGTCTGATCTGTCTGTCTGATTGACCTGTCTTTCTGATTGACCTGTCTGTCTGATCTGTCTGTCTGACTGACCTGTCTGTCTGATCTGTCTGTCTGATTGACCTGTCTGTCTCTCTTATCTGTCTGTCTGATTGACCTGTCTGTCTCTCTTATCTGTCTGTCTGATTGACCTGTCTCTTTAATCTGTCTGTCTGACTGACCTGTCTGTCTGATTGACCTGTCTGTCTCTCTTATCTGTCTGTCTGATTGACCTGTCTCTCTGATCTGTCTGTCTGATTGACCTGTCTGTCTCTCTTATCTGTCTGTCTGATTGACCTGTCTCTCTGATCTGTCTGTCTGATTGACCTGTCTGTCTCTCTTATCTGTCTGTCTGATTGACCTGTCTGTCTCTCTTATCTGTTTGTCTCTCTTATCTGTCTGTCTGATTGACCTGTCTGTCTGATCTGTCTGTCTGATTGACCTGTCTGTCTCTCTGATCTGTCTGTCTGATTGACCTGTCTGTCTGATCTGTCTGTCTGACTGACCTGTCTGTCTGATCTGTCTGTCTGATTGACCTGTCTGCCTCTCTTCTCTGTCTGTCTGATTGACCTGTCTGTCTCTCTTCTCTGTCTGTCTGATTGACCTGTCTCTCTGATCTGTCTGTCTGATTGACCTGTCTGTCTGATCTGTCTGTCTGATTGACCTGTCTGTCTGTTTGATCTGTCTTTCTTATCCGTCTGTCTCTCTTATCTGTCTGTCTGATTGACCTGTCTGTCTCTCTTATCTGTCTGTCTGATTGACCTGTCTGATTGACCTGTCTTTCTGATTGACCTGTCTGTCTGATCTGTCTGTCTGACTGACCTGTCTGTCTCTCTTATCTGTCTGTCTGATTGACCTGTCTGTCTCTCTTATCTGTCTGTCTGATTGACCTGTCTGTCTCTCTTATCTGTCTGTCTGATTGACCTGTCTCTCTAATCTGTCTGTCTGACTGACCTGTCTGTCTCTCTGATCTGTCTGTCTGATTGACCTGTCTCTCTGATCTGTCTGTCTGATTGACCTGTCTCTCTGATCTGTCTGTCTGATTGACCTGTCTGTCTTTCTGATCTGTCTGTCTGATTGACCTGTCTGTCTCTCTTATCTGTCTGTCTGATTGACCTGTCTCTCTAATCTGTCTGTCTGACTGACCTATCTGTCTGATTGACCTGTCTGTCTCTCTTATCTGTCTGTCTGATTGACCTGTCTCTCTGATCTGTCTGTCTGATTGACCTGTCTGTCTCTCTTATCTGTCTGTCTGATTGACCTGTCTCTCTGATCTGTCTGTCTGATTGACCTGTCTGTCTTTCTGATCTGTCTGTCTGATCTGTCTCTCTGACCTGTCTGTCTGTAGGCAGCACCGTGAGTCTGTCTGAGGTTCTGGCTGATTTCTGGGCAGGGTTAGTGGAGCGCATGTTTTCTCTTGTTAACCCTCAGTATGAGTTCAGCGAGGAGTATCTGGAGTGTGTCAGCAAACACGCCGAACAACTACAGCCGTTCGGAGATCTGCCACAGAAACTGCACACACAGGTATCCTCTCACACACGTGCTTTTCATATCACGACAGAGAACAAAATGTGTAGAAAGATGATAAAGATTTCTCAGAT
Source organism: Rutilus rutilus (assembly GCF_951802725.1). NCBI lineage: Eukaryota > Metazoa > Chordata > Actinopteri > Cypriniformes > Leuciscidae > Rutilus > Rutilus rutilus. The sequence goes on along the minus strand of NC_140219.1, from coordinate 52,780 downwards.
CTGCTTATGATGACACACATTTTCACAAGATCACATGTTGTTGTTCTTCTAATTTCAAAACATGCAATACTGTGAGAGACAAAAGTTAAAAGAACTCTCTGATCTCAAATTTAATCAAAAGTGCGTTCTCACCAAGAACGATATCGCTCTGTTTATTATAAGTGCGCTGAGTTTTGTCATCTGTCTCTTTAAATGCTCAAGCTCTTTAAAGCAAGATAGATTATTATTGGCTGTCAATGTTTTTATCGTTCATCAGCTGAAAGTGATTCCAGCGATATCGTTCCTCTGTGTCGTAATCGTTATAGTTGTGGTGTGACTTGCTGTTCTCTTAGAGTTAGAGCGATTATTGAAACTCTGTTTATAGTTATTATATTTGGTGTGACCACATCAGTGTAACTTCACATCATCATTACTATGATAATACTCCTCCTCACCTGAGTTTGTTGTGATTGGCAGGTGTCTCGAGCGCTCACTGCGGCGCGGGCGCTAGTTCAGGGTTTAGCTGCCGGCAGAGACATCGTGAACAAGGTGACAGAGGTGAGAGAAGGTTTCTCAGTGCTGGGCATTAATAATGAACATAACTGATCTCACAACCGCAATAACTATGCCAAAACAACACAACATGATCAGAAAACTGGGTGTGTGGCGTGACATTGTGTGGAACATGTGCATATGATCAGAAGCGGTGTCAGGAGCAAACATCAGTTTTAGATTTCCAAACATTCCTTTTGCTAATATTGTAATAATCTCATGAGAAATGACATGAAAAACCTTCTAACAATCTGAAACTGACAGTTCTATTCTGTAAATAAACAGGGTTATCCCATGAAACCTAATAGATCATCATGTTCTTGATCCTGTGTGTGTGTAGTTGACTGTCGGATCGGAGTGTGTTCGGGCACTGATGCGGCAGTGGTTTTGTCCGCTGTGTCGTGGATCTCCGTCACTCAAGCCCTGTCATTCGCTGTGCCTGAACGTCATGAAGGGCTGCCTGGCCAATCAGGCCGACTTAGACTCGGAATGGAACAATTTCATTGGTGAGAAAGAAAACCATCTCGTTTGTCATTCTGTCATCATTTACTTTCGTCTCGTTCCAAACTTTCTTTCATCTCCAGAACACCAATGAAGATATTTGTACTATCTATCATCTTTTTTGTCAAGTCACCTTTTTTTATATAGCACTTTTTACAATACAGAGTGTTTCAAGGCAGCTTTACAGAGATAACAGGAAAAAATGGGGTTCCATTTGTGCCGAAATTATGTCGACATGCTGTCTGTCTATGCTGTGTGTCGTCTTCCATGTCTATGTGTCTGTTCACTGTCTATGTCTATGTCTGTCTGTCTATGCTGTGTGTCGTCTTCCATGTCTATGTGTCTGTTCACTTTCGTGATTGCCCGCATGACTCAACTTTTGTCTTTGTCCACTCAACTTACTCCTGTCATCTGTCCTTGTCGTTTGACTGTGTCGTCTTGCGTGTCAGTGCTGCATGTGTCATGTGTTTTTTCATTCTGCCGTTGCTATGTGTCGTTGCTATGCGTCGTTTCCCTCTGTCGTTACTATGTGTCGTCTTCCATGTCTATGCTATGCGTCGTTTCCCTCTGTCTTCTTCCATGTCTATGTGTCTATTAACTGTCTATGTCTATGTGATTGGTCCGTGTACTTTTTGGTCATTTCATTTCCTGTTTGGAATGGAATAATGAGAAATGAAAACCAGCTCGTTTATTCGTTTTTTAGTTTAGTTTAAAAAACGAAAAATGAGATTTTGGCTCGATTTTTCATTTTTTGTTTGTGGTTTACAAATCGGTTTATGGGTTCGATATTTCATTTGCACACGTGGGCGGCGCTGAAACGGCCCTTTCATCTGATTGGTCAAACCGCTCCGCCTTCAGTAAGCTACGAGCTTTTCTTTCTGTCAGGCAGAATAAGAGTCAGTACGAGTGCGGCACTGACAAATCATAGGCTACACTATAATAAAATGATGTCTGAAACCACCACTCACTGTTAACTATGCACAATATTTGAAGCAGACTATGTTGCTGCTCACGTAATTCGTGCTGCAAGCGACCCCATTAATGTGAGCCACAGTATATGACAGATTATTTTAGCATGATACATTTCCCATTGATAAATACAGTGCAAATAGTTCCGTCTCTTTGGATAAAAGGGAAGTGGAAATAAAAATCAATAATAGGCTGAACTGTACCTTGATAATATGTCCGTAACATTTACCACTCTCGTCTTTTATTTACATCAGAAGGCCAGTAGGCGTGTGTGACGTATACATCATTTTGAAAATTGAATAGAAATAAAGATTATATTTATGAATGTATGCATGTGTAGCCTCAGTTCACATGAAAAGAAAGAGACAGAAAAGAGAGAAACTGTAAGTGAACGTATATTAGTACTGACAAAATTACCAGGTTTGGGATTAATTAAATCATGTCGGTTGAAGAGCACGGCATACCTTTAAAATGTTATTAGTTTTATTATAAAACTAATACAATTTTATTACATACTGAATTGGTCGATGTTTCTCTGAGTTTTGTTTATTATGTTGGCTTGAAAAAGCTAGCATATCAGAAAAAAAGGTACAAAAGCTGTCACTGTGGCGGTACCTTTTCAAAAGGTACACCTTTGTACCTAAAGAGTGCATATAAGTCCCTCAAAGTTATATATTGGTACCAAACGTGTACATATTAGTACCTAAATGGTACATATTAGAACCCTTTTGAAGGGTACTGTCCCAGTGACAGCTTTTGTACCTTTTTTTCTGAGAGTGTATGTTTAAACATTATATTATGTATTATTATTATGAGAAATTGACTCCGCCTAGAACTTAAATGCATCACCAAACTCAGCTCAGACCTTCACACTGGTCTGACTCGCTAATATCTTTTCTAACTAGTGGTCTGGTCAGACTGACTTCCCCAAAAAATCCATTGACTTGCCTGCGTTATCTGAGCAATGAAGGCAGTAATACTTAATGCTGTCCACTAGAGGGGGCGACAGGATAATACGTCTTTTCTACTCTTTCCCTGTTTGCATCAGTTTAAATGACAAATAAATGCATGAATTTCATTCATAAATAGGCATTATCTGTGTATGAGAACCAGGTTTGCACTTCAAGATCTATCTATCTATCTATCTATCTATCTATCTATCTATCTATCTATCTATCTATCTATCTATCTATCTATCTATCTATCTATCTATCTATCTATCTATCTATCTATCTATCTATCTATCTGTCTGTCGGACTATAACAAACCATCTTTTTTAAACTGTTATTTAAAACGGTGGTCTGCTATATTTCACAAAGGAAGCCCATTTGTGCGGTCGTTGGCGTTATACGAGAAGATCGACATTCTGAATATGAGCCTACTGTAAAATTAGCTGTCTTAAAAATGCGGATTGATCATTGCAGAGTTATTCCAGACGCCTCCCGGTGCTATTCGCATTGGAATTGTGTAATCACAGATTATGAACAGATGTTTTACACAACAAGGATATATTCCCATTGGGTTGTTGGGTTTTCAACTTTAGACATAATTTTTTAACTTTTATAGAGCTGTACAAACTGTGTTAAACTTAGCTAACTCTAATGTAACAGTTATGGGTAGGTCATCTACGCACATGTTACGGACATATCATGGTACAGTTTAGCCTATTATTGATTTTTATTTCCACTTCCCTTTTATCCAAAGAGATATTTGAACTATTTGCACTGTAATTATCAATGGGAAATACATCATGCTAAAATAATCTGTCATTTACTGTGGCTCACATTAATGGAGTCACACTTGCAAGTCGCAGCAGCACGAATTACGTGACCAGCAACATAGTCTGCTTCAAATATTGTGCGTAGTTAACAGTGAGTGGTGGTTTCAGACATTATTTTATTAAAGTGCGTTTGTACTGACTCTTATTCTGCCTGACAGAAAGAAAAGCTTGTAGCTTACTGAAGGCGGAGCGGTTTGATATAGTATGACCAATCAGATGAAAGGGGCGTTTCAGCACCGCCCACGTGTGCAAATGAAATATTGAACCCATAAACCGATTTGTAAACCACAAACGAACAATGAAAAATCGAGCCAAAATCTAATTTTTCGTTTTTTAAACTACACTAAAAAACGAATAAACGAGCTGGTTTTCATTTCTCGTTATTCCATTCCAAACAGGAAATGAAATGACCAAAAAGTACATGGACCGTGGTCCGTGTACGGTTTGATAGTTTGTTTTTTCGTTTGAAACACAAAACAAAATAACGAGAAACCACCTGTTTTTCGTTTGTCGTTTCAAACCAAAAACAAAGAAACGGTAAAAAAAGAGCCGTTCTCCCGTTTTTGGTTCTGAATCCAAAAACGAAAAATGACATAACCAAAATCAAATAACGGTCCGATTTTGGTTTTTTGAAATTCCTTTTTCCATTTTTCCGTTTGAAGATCTACATTGAAATATAGACAGGTTGGCCACGTGACCCGGAAGTAATAGTAAATATGGCCTATCAAAATAAAAGCCAAGCTTTTAGAACGGTCATAATATTCAGCGCTAATGTTATACCAGAGTAACGTTAAAGGAAGAAAAATCAATTAATAAATAGCCTTACATAAACCGGACCGGAATAAATATGTTAGCAACAGTAGTTTATTACAGCTATTTAATATCCAGACATCACCAGTCACGTTTAATGAGCGCATTGTTTGGCTCAATTTGTGTGTGCAGAGTTGTTACTGTTAGCGCTATATTATATAGTTAAATGTATATTTAATGTGGTTTCCACCGTAATGGATAACTGTTCCCCCTTTCTACCAGCAGGTGGCAGTATTTAAATGACTGATTAACACTGTATAACGTGAGCGAGGTAACAGCGTGTCCTTGGGCTTTTTGAAAATAGATATGATGCGTTAGGATAAAATTATATTTGAGGACCAACACAAGTTTTACGAGGGTGTCAATCGAATGGCAAAGACGAGATAGGGACGGATATTATTAGGCCTACGCATGACGTCACGTGGGAATTCACGTTGACAAGTATTCATTCAATCGCTGTCAGTTCGCTGTCCATTACGGTGGAAACCACATTAAATATAAATTTAATTATATAATATAGCGCTAATAGTAACAACTCTGCACACACAATAAGTTCTTAGGTTAACCTATATTACCAACTGTATTGAGTCAAACAATGCGCTCATTAAACGCGACTGGTGATGTCTGGATAGGCACGAAAATAAATAGCTGTAATAAACTACTGTTGCTAACTACTTTATGTTTGCAAAATATCGAACAAGTACCCCTAGCTTTATCTACAATATCTAAATTCTCAAAAGTATCAGGATTAAAACTAAACGTTAAAAAATGTGAAATTCTGCCCCTAAAAGACAGCAGCCAATCTGAAATATGTAATATCTCGCTCAAAAACACTATAACTTATCTTGGTATTAAAATATCGAGAAATCCTAGAGAAACTCTGGACCTATATGCTCCCGGTGACTCAGACCATCAAAACCAAATTTAATTGTTGGTCTGCCAGAGATCTATCCATATATGGCAGAGTTCTGTTAAGTAAGGCAGAAGGGATGTCAAGAGCAGCTTATGTTTTCTCATCTCTAGATGTTCCAAAATCCACTTGTTCCCAATTTGATAAAATTCTCTTCAAATTTATATGGAAGAATAAGCCTGACAAGGTTAAAAGGTCTGTTCTCTCAAACCCTCTGGCTGAAGGTGGTCTGAATGTACTGACATTTACTTCATTTAACCAAATTATAAAAATCAACTGGATTAAAAGATTCCTCAAGTGTCCAAATAGTATTATTCCAAACAGCTTATTTGAAACTATTGGTGGTCTTAACTTTCTATTGATATGTCCTTTTTCGGTAGGAAAACTCCCCGTGAAATTAAGCAATTTTCATAAACAAACCTTGTTATGTTGGAATCTTATCTTTAAACACAATTTCTCCCCTCACAACTGTATTCTTTGGAACAATGCATACTACACAAAAACAAAACACTCTTTCTGAATAATTGGTTTATGAGTAATCTGAATACAGTAAACAATCTGCTAAATACAAAAAAAATGAATTTTATTCTTATGAGCACTTCATGGAAAAATATGGTATTGATACATCTCAAGAAGAATTCGAAATGGTGATTGAGTCTATTCCTGTTAGTCTTGTTTCTTTAGCACAGAGCATACAGACAGATACTTCTCTATCTGTAACAGTCGTTCTCCTGCTATTTCTGGCATACCACTTACAGATAAGAGATGTAACAATACTTTTATTAGAAACATACTTGATCCTACCAGTACTCCTGTAAACACCGATGGACTTTACTGGTCAAGAAACTATGGAACATGATCTTCCTGCTACCTCATCAGTATATTATTGTAAATAAAATCAAAGAAGTTTTATTCAAAATTGTTCACAGGTATTACCCTTCAAAAGCAAACATCTGTACTTTTTTTCCAACTGTGTGTAACATTTGTACTTTCTGTGGCTGTGAAGGAGAAACCATTGAGCATGTTTTTGTTGATTGTCCCCTTGTAGCTTCCTTTTGGTCCCATTTACAAAGATTTATTTCCCAAAAGATAAAAAAGAATATTTCTCTAAGCAAATTTGAAATACTTCTTATAGTCACTGAGCCATATTTATCAGCCAATGAAAAATATGTAATTAACTTAATTATTTTAGCTAAATATTATCTGCACAAAATGATTTGGCAAAGAAGCAAACCCTCCTTTTACAATTTCAAAATTACAGACCTTAAAAAATATTGGGACAGCATTGAAAATTAAAAAAAAAAGAACAACAAATTAAACAAAACAATCAAATTATTTCATTATTTTAACTTTAATGCATAAGCAGACCCCTAAGTGTTTTTCATTTATGTTTCTATGTGTTTTGTTATTTTATTTCTATTTTATTTCTTTATTTCTTTATTTTTTATTTTTTCACCTTGTTAAGATCAGATATATGAAGCTGTATATTGATTCAATTTCGTATACGTGTTAAAATTGTAATTTGACAAAATGTTAATAAAATTTGTAAAAAATAAAAATAAAAAAAACTACTGTTGCTAACATATTTATTCCGGTCCAGGTTTATATAAGGCTATTTATTAATTGATTTTTCTTCTTCTAACGTTACTCTGGTATAACGTTAGCGCTGAATATTATGACCGTTCTAAAAGCTTGGCTTTTATTTTGATAGGCCATATTTACTATTACTTCCGGGTCACGTGGCCAACCTGTCTATATTTCAATAGATCTTCAAACGGAAAAATGGAAAAAGGAATTTAAAAAAAAACAAAATCGGACCGTTATTTGATTTTGGTTTTGTCATTTTTCGTTTTTGGATTCAGAACCAAAAACGGGAGAACGGCTCTTTTTTTACCGTTTCTTTGTTTTTGGTTTGAAACGACAAACGAAAAACAGGTGGTTTCTCGTTATTTTGTTTTGTGTTTCAAACGAAAAAACAAACTATCAAAACGTACACGGACCGACCGTGATTGATTGCCCACATGACTCAACTTTTGTCTTTGTCAACTCAGCTTACAATCAGGGTATCTTCCGTCCATTTAATTTCCTATTTGAAATGAAATAAGCAGAAACGAGAAACGGCGCCTTTATTCGTTTTTTCGTTTTTTCCAAAAAACGAAAAAACGAGATTTCGGCTTGATTTTTCGTTTTTTAGTTCACAGGCAAAAAACGAATAAATGACTTCAAAGTTCGTTTTGCACATGTGGACGGTCATGAGGCGCCCCTGTCAGCCGATTGGTCAAGAAAATCTGAGCATGTGACATCATCGGTAGTTCCCCACGTTTATTCAACAAAATAATAGTCCTATGGCTCTGCGTACCGCATATTAAACTGTTCAGGGCAGGTTCTGGGCTTACTTATGTGCAACTTAACGCGTTTCAGAGAAATATTTATATATCAGAAATATTAAATATTAATCTGCACCCAGACGGTTTTATTAGCCTAAATCTGGTGCTGCGTTAGACAGCGCAGCGGGTGAAGCAATGTTCAGTCAAGCATATACGCAGCAGTCATAACTCTTCTTTTAGACAATACGCTCAGTTTTGGACAAGGGGTGGTTATTGCAAATACTGTAATGCAAAACTGCTGATGGTGGTGGGTACCGCGATGATGGTAAATAAAATTGTACTGTAACTGTAGCCGCGAGAGTGAGACAGGGAGATGATTGACAGGACGATAGCGTAACGATTATTTGTTTAATATAAGTGAGTTTGTCTTTGAAAACAACAACAAAACGGTGAAATAACAGTGTGATCACAAAACTGAGCGTTCGTTTTAAAGGGAAAATTTCCAAATATATTTTATTTATTTGTTAGCCTATGCTGTTGTTATTCCGTCTTAATCGTTTTGTTAATTCAAGTTTAATACTATGCAGGAGTTTTTTTTTTTATTGTAGCCTACTATTTTATTGTTGTTGTGTTTTCATTAAAAAATAACAATGAACCGCATTCGTTTGAAAGGTTAATCCATAGGTCTTTCATTTACTTGTGTTATCTCATCCGTCTTATTCGCTTTGTTAATAACGAATAGGCTAATGTTAATTAAAATTGTTCAAAGAGTGGAGGAAGATGTTGTCAAACATTAGAAAAATCTAAAATAAGCGCTATATGCTGAACGTACCCTTGTGCACTGTTCGATTAGGCTACTTACGGAGCGGGTCAAATTGACAAATTGGTCAAATTGTTTTTTAACCATTTTTAAAACCGTTTTCTTTTTATAAACAGTAGGCTATAGGCCTACTGACTTTTTTTGCATATTTTTTTTTACGTTTTAATTTTTTCTTATACATTTTATGCCTATAACATCATAACTGAACAATTAAATGTAGCTGTATAATGAAAATAATGTTTACTTTTCCTAAGTTAACTTTCCCTTTAGTTTCCTATAGACATAGTTCCCTAGTTTCCCTAGTTTCATTCATTTTCTGTATCTTCAACAACATTTTCCTCAATCTCTGAAGCATCCTCTAACTCAGAAACATCTTCTTATCAGTATCATCAAAACCTGTGAAATTACTTATTTAAATGTCAATCTTTGGGAGCTCATTTTTCCTGCTGTCTATGCCAAAGTCTTGTGCCACACTAAGCAAAATTGTGGGAAAGCTCATTATTCACTCATATGGGAGTGAGAAACAAAACATAACAAAAACATACATCAAATAAATGTTTTTTTATTTATTTATTGGCTCTGTAAAGCTGCCTTTGAAAATCATAAAAGGTTAAAAGCTAGGTATTTCAGATATCTTGAATATAGAAATGAGAGCTTATTTGTTATCAAGCATGTTATCATCAGCAACTTTGCATGCATGATCATGATGATAAATGAAAAAAAGTCACAAAATACCAACAAACAAAGGTTTAATATTATTGAAACAATAAATGATGGCTCATTTTTACCATCTGTGGCTGACAAAATATTTTGTCAATAAGTGGAATAAGGCTAATTTTAGCTTCATAAGGTTGTAAAAAAAAAAATATATATATATATATAACCAAGCAATTTTATTATTTTGGGTCAGTAGCCTACAGTTGCATTAGAGCGTTAAAATGTTTGGGTCAAATTGACCCGTGAACATCAGGAACGTAACCTACTATAGCCTAGTAATTTTGTTTGTATAGGCTATGTCAAAACACATCAGCATGTTGAAACTTTGCATGTTCGTCATGATAAATGAGAAAAAGTCACAAAATATCAAGAAAAAACCATAGGTTAACCAGTATTTCCACCAACTAGAAAGGGTTCTTTCACACCTGCTTCTGAATCGCACTAGAGTTCGTTTTCCCCCTTGGTGCGGTTCGTTTGGGCAGGTGTGAATGCAGCAATCGCACTCGGGTGCGCGCACCAAAAGCGGACCAAACAATACGCTTTCAAACGAACTCAGGAGCGGTTCGTTTGTGGTGAGAAAGTGATCCGACCTCGAACAGACCCAACTGCCAAAGAACCGCGCATTTTTGGACTAAACCAGCTGCCCGCACGTTAATTCTGACAATCGAATTGCAGAAATATGTTCAAGGCCAACGAGTGATGTGGATGTTGTCACGTGACTACATTTTGGTTCGTTTCATCAACTGATTCGGACCAGAGCAATCAGTGTGGTGTGAAAAGGAACCAAAACGCCTGAAAAATGCTACAAAGTATAATTTTCTCCCTTGGTCCGGAATGAACGGAACTACAGATGTGAAAGCACCCTAAACGGTTCAAATTGACCCGCAACATAAGGGTTAGGGGTGCTGAGGGGGGACCTCTGGCGTGGAGTCCGGAAGAAAAAAAAATATGGGTGGTAATAAAAATCAAGTTTAAACAAACTCGTGTTGTGTTTTGATATGCATACATATTACGTGTGTTTGTGGTTGTATTTTACGCTGTAGGCGTAGACAATTACACTGGGTCACCAACATAGCCCAGCACAGTTTTAACTCCCGCATCCGCATAGTATTAAACTTGTAGCATAAAACAACAGCAATATAGGCTAACAAATAAATAAAATATATTTGGAAATTTCCCTTTAAAACGAACGCTCAGTTTTGTGACCACACTGTTATTTCACCGTTTTGTTGTTGTTTTCAAAGACAAACTCACTTTTATATTAAACAAATAAATATTTCTTTACTAACAAAATCTTGTGCTTTTTCCTCCGCTATCGTCCTGTCAATCATCTCCCTGTCTCACTCTCGCGGCTACAGTTACAGTACAATTGTATTTACCATCATCGCGGTACCCACCACCATCAGCAGTTTTGCATTACAGTATTTGCAATAACCACCCCATCCAACCCTAACCCTAACCCTAACCATCCAAAACTGAGCGTATTGTCTAAAAGAAGAGTTATGACTGCTGCATATTATGCTACACTTCACTGAACATTGTGCTTCACCCGCTGCGCTGTCTAGCGCAGCAACACACAGATTAACTCCGCACAGCTAATAAAACCGTCTGGGTGCAGATTAATTAATATTTCTGATATATAAATATTTCTCTGAAACGCGTTAAGTTGCACATAAGTAAGCCCAGGACCTGCCCTGAACAGTTTAATATGCGGTACGCAGAGCCATAGGACTATTATTTTGTTGAATAAACCTGGGGAACTACCGATGATGTCACATGGTCAGATTTTCTTGACCAATCGGCTGACAGGGGCGCCTCATGACCGTCCACATGTGCAAAACGAATTTTGAAGTCATTCATTCGTTTTTTGCCTGTGAACTAAAAAACGAAAAATCAAGCCGAAATCTCGCTTTTTCGTTTTTTGGAAAAAACGAAAAAACGAATAAAGGCGCCGTTTCTCGTTTCTGTTTATTTCATTTCAAATAGGAAATTAAATGGACGGAAGATACCCTGATTGCTTGGTCCGTGTACGTTTTGATAGTTTGTTTTTTCGTTTGAAACACAAAACAAAATAACGAGAAACCACCTGTTTTTCGTTTGTCGTTTCAAACCAAAAACATAGAAACGGTAAAAAAAGAGCCCTTCTCCCGTTTTTGGTTCTGAATCCAAAAACGAAAAATTACAAAACCAAAATCAAATAACGGTCCGATTTTGGTTTTTTGAAATTCCTTTTTCCATTTTTCCGTTTGAAGATCTACATTGAAATATAGACAGGTTGGCCACGTGACCCGGAAGTAATAGTAAATATGGCCTATCAAAATAAAAGCCAAGCTTTTAGAACGGTCATAATATTCAGCGCTAATGTTATACCAGAGTAACGTTAAAGGAAGAAAAATCAATTAATAAATAGCCTTATATAAACCGGACCGGAATAAATATGTTAGCAACAGTAGTTTATTACAGCTATTTAATATCCAGACATCACCAGTCACGTTTAATGAGCGCATTGTTTGGCTCAATTTGTGTGTGCAGAGTTGTTACTGTTAGCGCTATATTATATAATTAAATGTATTTAATGTGGTTTCCACCGTAATGGATAACTGTTCCCCCTTTCTACCAGCAGGTAGCAGTATTTAAATGACTGATTAACACTGTATAACGTGAGCGAGGTAACAGCGTGTCCTTGGGCTTTTTGAAAATAGATATGATGCGTTAGGATAAAATTATATTTGAGGACCAACACAAGTTTTACGAGGGTGTCAATCGAATGGCAAAGACGAGATAGGGACGGATATTATTAGGCCTACGCATGACGTCACGTGGGAATTCACGTTGACAAGTATTCATTCAATCGCTGTCAGATCGCTGTCCATTACGGTGGAAACCACATTAAATATAAATTTAATTATATAATATAGCGCTAATAGTAACAACTCTGCACACACAATAAGTTCTTAGGTTAACCTATATTACCAACTGTATTGAGTCAAACAATGCGCTCATTAAACGCGACTGGTGATGTCTGGATAGGCACGATATTAAATAGCTGTAATAAACTACTGTTGCTAACTACTTTATGTTTGCAAAATATCGAACAAGTACCCCTAGCTTTATCTACAATATCTAAATTCTCAAAAGTATCAGGATTAAACGTTAAAAAATGTGAAATTCTGCCCCTTAAAGACAGCAGCCAATCTGAAATATGTAATATCTCGCTCAAAAACACTATAACTTATCTTGGTATTAAAATATCGAGAAATCCTAGAGAAACTCTGGACCTATATGCTCCCGGTGACTCAGACCATCAAAACCAAATTTAATTGTTGGTCTGCCAGAGATCTATCCATATATGGCAGAGTTCTGTTAAGTAAGGCAGAAGGGATGTCAAGAGCAGCTTATGTTTTCTCATCTCTAGATGTTCCAAAATCCACTTGTTCCCAATTTGATAAAATTCTCTTCAAATTTATATGGAAGAATAAGCCTGACAAGGTTAAAAGGTCTGTTCTCTCAAACCCTCTGGCTGAAGGTGGTCTGAATGTACTGACATTTACTTCATTTAACCAAATTATAAAAATCAACTGGATTAAAAGGTTCCTCAAGTGTCCAAATAGTATGTGGAATATTATTCCAAACAGCTTATTTGAAACTATTGGTGGTCTTAACTTTCTATTGATATGTCCTTTTTCGGTAGGAAAACTCCCCGTGAAATTAAGCAATTTTCATAAACAAACCTTGTTATGTTGGAATCTTATCTTTAAACACAATTTCTCCCCTCACAACTGTATTCTTTGGAACAATGCATATATACTACACAAAAACAAAACACTCTTTCTGAATAATTGGTTTATGAGTAATCTGAATACAGTAAACAATCTGCTAAATACAAAAAATGAATTTTATTCTTATGAGCACTTCGTGGAAAAATATGGTATTGATACATCTCAAGAAGAATTCGAAATGGTGATTGAGTCTATTCCTGTTAGTCTTGTTTCTTTAGCACAGAGCATACAGACAGATACTTCTCTATCTGTAACAGTCGTTCTCCTGCTATTTCTGGCATACCACTTACAGATAAGAGATGTAACAATACTTTTATTAGAAACATACTTGATCCTACCAGTACTCCTGTAAACACCGATGGACTTTACTGGTCAAGAAACTATGGAACATGATCTTCCTGCTACCTCATCAGTATATTATTGTAAATAAAATCAAAGAAGTTTTATTCAAAATTGTTCACAGGTATTACCCTTCAAAAGCAAACATCTGTACTTTTTTTCCAACTGTGAGTAACATTTGTACTTTCTGTGGCTGTGAAGGAGAAACCATTGAGCATGTTTTTGTTGATTGTCCCCTTGTAGCTTCCTTTTGGTCCCATTTACAAAGATTTATTTCCCAAAAGATAAAAAAGAATATTTCTCTAAGCAAATTTGAAATACTTCTTATAGTCACTGAGCCATATTTATCAGCCAATGAAAAATATGTAATTAACTTAATTATTTTAGCTAAATATTATCTGCACAAAATGATTTGGCAAAGAAGCAAACCCTCCTTTTACAATTTCAAAATTACAGACCTTAAAAAATATTGGGACAGCATTGAAAATTAAAAAAAAAAAGAACAACAAATTAAACAAAACAAATTATTTCATTATTTTAACTTTAATGCATAAGCAGACCCCTAAGTGTTTTTCATTTATGTTTCTATGTGTTTTGTTATTTTATTTCTATTTTATTTCTTTATTTCTTTATTTTTAATTTTTTCACCTTGTTAAGATCAGATATATGAAGTTGTATATTGATTCAATTTCGTATACGTGTTAAAATTGTAATTTGACAAAATGTTAATAAAATTTGTAAAAAAATAAAATAAAATAAACTACTGTTGCTAACATATTTATTCCGGTCCAGGTTTATATAAGGCTATTTATTAATTGATTTTTCTTCTTCTAACGTTACTCTGGTATAACGTTAGCGCTGAATAGTATGACCGTTCTAAAAGCTTGGCTTTTATTTTGATAGGCCATATTTACTATTACTTCCGGGTCACGTGGCCAACCTGTCTATATTTCAATGTAGATCTTCAAACGGAAAAATGGAAAAAGGAATTTCAAAAAAACAAAATCGGACCGTTATTTGATTTTGGTTTTGTCATTTTTCGTTTTTGGATTCAGAACCAAAAACGGGAGAACGGCTCTTTTTTTTACCGTTTCTTTGTTTTTGGTTTGAAACGACAAACGAAAAACAGGTGGTTTCTCATTATTTTGTTTTGTGTTTCAAATGAAAAAACAAACTATCAAAACGTACACGGACCTTGCTTACTCCTGTCAGGTCCGTTTTGATAGTTTGGTTTCCTATTTGAAATGAAATAAGCAGAAACGAGAAAACGGCCCCTTTATTTGTTTTTTCGTTTTTTAAAAAAAAAACTAAAAAACGAGATTTCGGCTTGATTTTTAGTTTTTTAGTTCACAGGCAAAAAACGATTTTTTTTTTTTTTTTTTTTTTTTTTGCAAAAAACAAATAAATGACTTCAAAATTCGTTTTCCACACGTGGGCGGCCTGACACGCCCCCTTCCGCCGATTGGTCAAGCAAATCTGAGCATGTGACGTCATCAGTTGTCGCTCAGGTCAGGTCTGTTCAACAAAATAATAGTCCTCTACTATGGCTACAGATTCTTAAACTGTACAGGGCAGGTCCTATTGGGCTTTCTTCTGTGCAACTTTACACGTTTCACAGAAATCTTTACATCAGAAATATTAATTAGGCCCTATTAGTCTGCCACCAGCCTGTTTTATTTAGCTGTGCGGAGTTAAACTGTGTGGTGAAGCTGCGCTTGACAGCGCCGAGCGGGAGAGGCTCACTGACCAATGTTCAGATCAGCAGTCAGAACTTTTCTTTTAGACGCTCCGTTTTGCCACGGGATGGTGATTGCAAATACTGTAATGCCAATCGGCTGAGGGTGGGTACCGTACGATGATGGTGAAATACATTTTTACTGAAACTGTAATCATAGCCGCGACCCGCGAGAATGAGACAGATGATTGACAGGATGATAGCGGAGGCAATTAAAAGCGCAAGATAACTTCTGTTAACAAAAACATAAATTAAAAAGTGTTTAATATAAGTGACTTTGTCTTTGTTTTATTGTTTTTGTTGTTTTTAATCAAATAATTGTGAACCACAAACTGAGCCTTCGTTTTAAAGGGCAATTTCCAAATATATTTTATTTAGGCTATTTGTAAAAAAAAAAAAAAAAAAAAAAAACGTTTTTTTGCCTGTGACCTAAAACACTAAAAATCAAGCCGAAATCTCGTTTTTTAGTTTTTTTGAAAAAAACGAAACAACGAATAAAGGGGCCGTTTTCTCGTTTCTGCTTGTTTCATTCCAAAAAGGAAAACAAACTATCAAAACGGACCTGACAGGAGTAAGTTGAGTTGACAAAGACAAAAGTTGAGTCATGTGGGCAATCAATCACATAGACATAGACAGTTAATAGACACATAGACATGGAAGAAGACAGAGGGAAACGACGCATAGCATAGACATGGAAGACGACACATAGTAACGACAGAATGAAAAAACACATGACACATGCAGCATTGACACGCAAGACGACACAGTCAAACGACAAGGACAGATGACAGGAGTAAGTTGAGTGGACAAAGACAAAAGTTGAGTCATGTGGGCAATCACGAAAGTGAACAGACACATATACATGGAAGACAACACATAGCATAGACAGACAGACATGGACATAAAAGGTGAACAGACACATAGACATGGAAGACGACACATAGCATAGACAGACAGACATGGACATAAACAGTGAACACACACATAGACATGGAAGACGACACACAGCATAGACAGACAGCATGTCGACATAATTTCGGCACCAATGGAACCCCATAGGAAAATAATGCAACAAAGTTTGTTTCCAGAAGAAAAAAGCGTCACAGTCCAGCTTAAGTAAGTTCAGTGATGTTTTATTTTTGTTGTAAAAAAGTTATTATTTAGTTCATTTATATATATATATATATATATATATATATATATATATATATATAGACGCTCTTTGAAGAGTTTGTTGAGGATCAGTTGCCGATGGCTGTTGTGTCGATGAAAGCCTTACCGGGGAGAGTCTAGTTGACAGAATCTCTGCTGACACTTCAATGATGCGTTGTGGTCGTGTCTAGGTGCAGGTCGTCCATCTGATCTGGACACGGCCTGGATCCGGCTGACTACATCATGTGTTGTGGTCGTGTCTAGGTGCAGGTCGTCCATCTGATCTGGACACGGCCTGGATCCGGCTGACTACATCATGTGTTCTGGTCGTGTCTAGGTGCAGGTCCTCCATCTGATCTGGATACGGCACGGATCCGGCTGACTACATCATGTGTTGTGCTCGTGTCTAGGCGCAGGTCCTGCATCTGATCTGGATATGGCCTGGATCCGGCTGACTACGTCATGTGTTGTGCTCGTGTCTAGGCGCAGGTCCTCCATCTGATCTGGATATGGCCTGGATCCGGCTGACTACATCATGCGGTGTGGTCGTGTCTAGGCGCTGGTCCTCCATCTGATCTGGATACGGCCCGGATCCGGCTGACTACATCATGTGTTGTGCTCGTGTCTAGGCGCAGGTCCTCCATCTGATCTGGATACGGCCCGGATCCGGCTGACTACATCATGTGTTGTGGTCGTGTCTAGGCGCTGGTCCTCCATCTGATCTGGATACGGCACGGATCCGGCTGACTACATCATGTGTTGTGGTCGTGTCTAGGCGCAGGTCCTCCATCTGATCTGGATACGGCACGGATCCGGCTGACTACATCATGTGTTGTGGTCGTGTCTAGGTGCAGGTCCTCCATCTGATCTGGATACGGCACGGATCCGGCTGACTACATCATGTGTTGTGCTCGTGTCTAGGCGCAGGTCCTCAATCTGATCTGGATACGGCACGGATCCGGCTCACTACATCATGTGTTGTGGTCGTGTCTAGGCGCAGGTCCTCCATCTGATCTGGATACGGCACGGATCCGGCTGACTACATCATGTGTTGTGCTCGTGTCTAGGCGCAGGTCCTCAATCTGATCTGGATACGGCACGGATCCGGCTGACTACATCATGTGTTGTGGTCGTGTCTAGGCGCAGGTCCTCCATCTGATCTGGATACGGCACAGATTCGGCTGACTACATCATGTGTTGTGGTCGTGTCTAGGCGCAGGTCCACCATCTGATCTGGATACGGTCTGGATCCGGCTGACTACGTCATGTGTTGTGGTCGTGTCTAGGTGCAGGTCCACCATCTGATCTGGATACGGTCTGGATCCGGCTGACTACGTCATGTGTTGTGGTCGTGTCTAGGCGCAGGTCCACCACCTGATCTGGATACTGTCCGGATCCGGCTGACTACATCATGTGTTGTGGTCGTGTCTAGGTGCAGGTCCTCCATCTGATCTGGATACGGCCCAGATCCGGCTGACTACATCATGTGTTGTGGTCGTGTCTAGGTGCAGGTCGTCCATCTGATCTGGACACGGCCCGGATCCGGCTGACTACATCATGTGTTGTGGTCGTGTCTAGGTGCAGGTCGTCCATCTGATCTGGACACGGTCTGAATCCGGCTGACTACATCATGTGTTGTGGTCGTGTCTAGGCGCTGGTCCTCCATCTGATCTGGATACGGCACGGATCCGGCTGACTACATCATGTGTTCTGGTCGTGTCTAGGTGCAGGTCCTGCATCTGATCTGGATATGGCCTGGATCCGGCTGACTACGTCATGTGTTGTGGTCGTGTCTAGGCGCAGGTCCTCCATCTGATCTGGATACGGCCCGGATCCGGCTGACTACATCATGTGTTGTGGTCGTGTCTAGGCGCAGGTCCTCCATCTGATCTGGATACGGCACAGATTCGGCTGACTACATCATGTGTTGTGGTCGTGTCTAGGCGCAGGTCCACCATCTGATCTGGATACGGTCTGGATCCGGCTGACTACATCATGTGTTGTGGTCGTGTCTAGGTGCAGGTCCACCATCTGATCTGGATACGGTCTGGATCCGGCTGACTACATCATGTGTTGTGGTCGTGTCTAGGCGCAGGTCCTCCATCTGATCTGGATACGGCCCGGATCCGGCTGACTACATCATGTGTTGTGGTCGTGTCTAGGTGCAGGTCCACCATCTGATCTGGATACGGTCTGGATCCGGCTGACTACGTCATGTGTTGTGGTCGTGTCTAGGCGCAGGTCCACCACCTGATCTGGATACGGCACGGATCCGGCTGACTACATCATGTGTTCTGGTCGTGTCTAGGTGCAGGTCCTGCATCTGATCTGGATATGGCCTGGATCCGGCTGACTACATCATGTGTTGTGGTCGTGTCTAGGCGCAGGTCCTCCATCTGATCTGGATACGGCCCGGATCCGGCTGACTACATCATGTGTTGTGCTCGTGTCTAGGCGCAGGTCCTCCATCTGATCTGGATACGGCACGGATCCGGCTGACTACATCATGTGTTGTGGTCGTGTCTAGGCGCAGGTCCACCATCTGATCTGGATACGGTCTGGATCCGGCTGACTACATCATGTGTTGTGGTCGTGTCTAGGTGCAGGTCCACCATCTGATCTGGATACGGCACAGATTCGGCTGACTACATCATGTGTTGTGGTCGTGTCTAGGCGCAGGTCCACCATCTGATCTGGATACGGTCTGGATCCGGCTGACTACATCATGTGTTGTGGTCGTGTCTAGGTGCAGGTCCACCATCTGATCTGGATACGGCACAGATTCGGCTGACTACATCATGTGTTGTGGTCGTGTCTAGGTGCAGGTCCACCATCTGATCTGGATACGGCACAGATTCGGCTGACTACATCATGTGTTGTGGTCGTGTCTAGGTGCAGGTCCACCATCTGATCTGGATACGGTCTGGATCCGGCTGACTACATCATGTGTTGTGGTCGTGTCTAGGTGCAGGTCCACCATCTGATCTGGATACGGTCTGGATCCGGCTGACTACGTCATGTGTTGTGGTCGTGTCTAGGCGCAGGTCCACCACCTGATCTGGATACGGCCCAGATCCGGCTGATTAGAGTAAACCTCTGAATAAACAGAGAGACTAACATTAGCGTAGATTCCATTCTTCTTGTGATGTAATGAGTACATCAAATTGTCCATCCAATAAAAGTGTGCAACTTTTTTCCAGCTTCAAAAATGTATATAAAGATATGGTCAAATGATGGAGGGGACTTTATAATGATGAACAGATTTCATTTAGGTATCGATCAGCACATATCAAATATGGTAAACAAGGAAGCTCAAACCTCATCAAAGTGTGTGTGTTTCAGGATAATGCTGATGTGTGTGTGTCAGGATAACGCTGATGTGTGTGTGTGTGTGTCAGGATAACGCTGATATGTGTGTGTGTGTGTGTGTGTTTGTGTGTGCTAACCTGCAGACGCTCTGATGCTGCTAGTGCAGAAGCTTGGTGGGCCGTTTCACTTCGAGCTGGCCACGGACTCCATCGCAGTGACGGTTTCTGAAGGCATCATGTTCATGCAGGAGAACAGCTTCAGCGTCTCTGCAAAGGTACAACATGCAGAAACCAGCAGTCACACACACATCACACACTTGTCCTGTCAGCAGCAGTATTAAACATGAAAATCACTGTCAGTAGTATGTTTCTATCACCCTGTTTTTATTTTGAAGTATCGCATCAGAAATAAATAAATATGGAATAAATTGCTGAATAAGTTCTGACGTAGCGATCATTAAACCCACGTGGGTAATCGGCTGTTTCCGTGGAGACGCTGCGGGTGGACGATGTATGTAAGCCTGTACGCTTTAAACTCGTTCTCACTTAAGAGATTTCCGTTGCAAGCTCGCAAATACGTGACGGCTCATGAAAGTACATTTGTTTTGCTTAATTTTATTAAACTGATATATCCTGAAGAAAGCCTGCAGTATTTTTATTGACATAATTAAAACAATCTTAACATTGACAAAGCATTGGTAACACACAGGCTACTCATTTTCATAAATACACACAGTAAAATAAAAATATATAAAATTATATGAAAACTATGTCTATAATAATATGAAAGAAATGTTTAATAGGTTGTGATAGATACATTGACTGTTTGTTTTCATAGCCTTCAGATCACATTTTGTTGGGATGATGATGACAAAAGAAATCCGGCTTTTTATCTGATTAATTGTAGAGATAATCGACCAATGAAATAATGGTTATTTCAGCTGGATTGTGTGTGTTACATGAATGCATTGAGCTCATCTAATGTGATTGTGTTTGTTTCAGGTCTTTCAGGGCTGTGGGATTCCTCGGCCGGCTCCTGCCAGGAGCAAACGCTCATCGAGAGCGAGAGACAATGGCAAGCCGGCCTTCAGAAGCTACAGCTCTGTGGAGAAGCCCACCACCGCATCGGGAACCAACCTGGACCGGCTGGTGAGGCGCTGAGAGAACATCTCCAGAACCAGAGCCACTGAACTGTGTGTTTGACCTGATCCCTGATCGTGTGTGTGCAGGTGGAGGAGCTGCAGGAGCGTCTGCGGCCCATGAGGGGATTCTGGGTAACGCTGCCTCACACCATCTGTAATGATGAACACATGTCCGCAGATGTCACCAACGAGGATCGCTGCTGGAACGGACAGACGCGCGGCCGGTGAGAGAGCGAATCCTGAACCTCAGCTGAAGAGTGTGTGACGAGTAACGTTTACATAAGTGTGTGTGTGTTCTGCAGATACCTGCCGCCTGTTACCGCTGACGGTCTGGTGAATCAGATTAATAACCCAGAGTTGGAGGTGGATGTTGCTCGGCCAGACGTCAAAACGCGACGGTTGATCATGGAGCTGCGAGTGGCTGTGAACAGACTGAGACTCGCTCAGGCCGGACGAGACGCAGAGTTCATCGACAGTGAGTGTCTCTGTGCTTTTATGATGTCGTAACACACACAACACGACTGACAACTAGGGCTGCATGATTAATCGCAATTTCCATGTAATCGCACTTAAATCGAGATGGCTTATCGTGATTTTGAAATCGCAAAGTCTGTGATTATTTTGTATGCGCAGCTTGTCATTGATGATCGGCTCAGTAAACGCTGCTCACTCTGAAAGCACTGAGTTTGAGTCGCTTATAACGTGCATTTGAAAAAGCAACACGCGTCAAACATCTTTCCAAACATGAGAAGGATTTATGAACCTCTTGTCCAACAAAAGACAACATTTAATAACATGCTTTTACTCCAAACTCACTTCATAAAGACAGCTGAGCTCCTCCTTCTGTGAGATGATGAGCTTCTGACACAGAATAAGGCCCTGATCACACCTAACACGTTTTTCAGGTTCGAAAAACGCTGTGTTTTTTATGTTGCTAGGCAACCACCGAAACAGCTGTCCTGTCAGTCAAGTAAATGTCAAATCAGCCTTTTATTAACTTTATTTACTTTGTTAACATTGTGGTAGTTACGGTTCGTGAAGTCGTTAAGCTCCTGGTAACCCGTGAGAGCACCACAAGTTTATCCTCCATCATCGCACTCTCCGGGCGTTCAAGCAACTAGCTTTCATCACTACAACGGAAGGCCCGCCTCTCCATTCATTCGATTGGACAGTTGAATTAGATGAGATCTGTGGGGACGTCACAATCGTACTGCATTGTGGGACATATAGGTGCCTGAAGTGTACATATGAAGTAGACTCGCTCCCTCGGTCAAAATCGAGGGAACGAGGGTCTGTCCATATAAACTGAAATGGCAGCAGGGATTCCCCCGAGGGGAAGTGCTTAGGGAAGTTCGCATGTGCATGTCTAAAAGTGGACTGGAACGCAGCCCAGTTTATATGGACAGACCCTCGTTCCCTCGATTTTGACCGAGGGAGCGAGTCTACTTCATATGTACACTTCAGGCACCTATATGTCCCACAATGCAGTATGATTGTGACGTCACCACAGATCTCGTCTAATCACCACCACAACAGACAACTCTATGATATATTAATTCAAATTTGTTTATTTATTTAAAACAACCCGAATACACCTATAAACATTTGGATGCTGCATTAAACAAATTCTTAAAGGAAATTTTTTTTAATAATAAATCAACTCCACAGCTGATTCCAAGTGATCAAGGGCTTAGGACGTTCCAGTTCAGCCCGCCGCAGTTTCCGCCAGTAGTGGGCGCTCGTGCAACGTAAGCAATGACGTACATCCGAGTGAACGAGACGGAGGGAAGTTAGCGAGTGAAGGGCATGACAATTTTGGACTGGAACGCAGCACTGGTGTTCAGATGGAGTGTGTGTGAGAGCGCCCTCTGGTGTTCAGATGGAGTGTGTGTGAGAGCGCCCTCTGGTGTTCAGACGGAGTGTGTGTGAGAGCGCCCTCTGGTGTTCAGACGGAGTGTGTGTGAGAGCGCCCTCTGGTGTTCAGACGGAGTGTGTGTGAGAGCGCCCTCTGGTGTTCAGACGGAGTGTTTACTACTGATCAGCCACTGCACTGACAAACTGCGCATAAATTAATTGCAGCCTTTGCCAAATCGCATGCGGTTTCAATGCGATTAATTGTGCAGCCCTACAGACAACCGTGCGCTTGGTTTAACAACTCTAAGGGAAACAGGGTAAATGTTCTCATGCACTTTTTCTTCACTACTTTTTCTGAGGGTTGTAACACACAAATTCATCTTTATTTTTCTGTCATCTGTGAAGCTGCTTAGAGTCATTTATATTGTTAAAAGTGCTGTAGGCTGTAGGAACTAATGTAGACTGTGATATAAACACCAGAGTTCCCGCTGTGTTTGTGTGTGTGTGTGTGTGCAGGTGATGTGGAGGCCGGCAGCGGGTCTGGAGGCGCTGGTGAAGCGGGCGAACGGTTCAGTGATGACTGGGCTGGTTACGGCTCCTTCTCTCCGCCTCGTAACGCTCCGGCTGACAGGCTCCGCCCCCGAGACACGCCCCCTGCTGACAGGCTTCACCCCCGGGACACGCCCACCAATAAGAGGAACCGGCTGAATGGACGAAGCCGATCCGATGCTGGAAGACTCTCTCCTCCGCTCCTGTCTGTTCTTCTCCTCTTTACTGTCTGTTTTTTACTCGGCCTTTAATGAAGATCCGACTCTCAGCGGCCCACATGAGCACAAACACCAGCATCAGCAGATCAAACCGCAGGAGGACTGTTTTTACATTTGTCTATTTTTACAAAGCAATGCTGTGCATTCCGTAGTTCTTTCTGATTGGTTAGTAGTCTGTGGTCAGTTGATCTCAAAATGCTGAATTTGAAATCAAAATGTTTGGACCGATTTGATGTTCAACACCGTTCCTGTAATCATGAGGAATGTTAGTTTAATGCGTTGATATTTATTTCTGCCTATTACCATGGTTGTATAACATTGAATGTACTGTTGTAAACTGATTTTTATTTATTTATTTTATTATGTACAGTGTTTGTGTACTGTATCTGTATGTGTGACAAGTGATTTTTTTTTACAGCAAAAACCTCAAGGTTTTATGAATGAAACAGTGAAGGACAACAGACGGATGAACAGAAGGGTTAGAGGTAAAGAACAGGTAAATCTGTTGTTGTTGAACCTGGGAAGATTAGCTGTAGATTTATGCTAAAAGGAACGATTAAAGAAAACCTGTTTCTGACTTCTTCCA
The DNA here is from genome assembly GCF_951802725.1 of Rutilus rutilus. Classification (NCBI taxonomy): domain Eukaryota; kingdom Metazoa; phylum Chordata; class Actinopteri; order Cypriniformes; family Leuciscidae; genus Rutilus; species Rutilus rutilus. The sequence continues at coordinate 28,753 of NC_140219.1, read as the reverse complement.
GAAGTGCTCTTTCGTTAATTATTTTTACCTGGAGTGATGTTGTTTTAGTCCAGCAGCGCAGCCGGGGTTAAGGCTCTGATTCGGATATTTTTGTGTATTTTTGTTTGTATTTTCACATTGGCCCACTGCCTGGACGCACAGGGAATGTAGTGATAAAAACAAGTTTCCTATTTTTAATCCTTGTTTCTTGTCCACTGGGAGATGTTGATGCTATGATTCTGATGTGTACAAAGTACCATCAATAGATCCTGTTGATGTTCCAAACAAATAACTGAATCAAAAATAATAATGCAATGTAACATAAAACAAAACAAAGAACTTTTAGGCCGCCTGCAGGTTTGCTGCAATCCTAGCTCCATATGCACGGTCAAAAGACTGTGTGCTCTTGCACCAGCGCCCCCTCCTGTCAGGCGTGGCCTATGCTTTATCCAACTTTCCCCTCTTACCTATAGAGGGCACACACTCTATAAACACAATTAACAATACACAACAAACTGATATTTAAATGAACAAATTTATGGCTCCTACACCCGGCTCCTTATTGAGCGTTTAAGCATCAATTACAATAAATAAATGTAAATGCAGTCAAATAAGTCTATACAAGAAAAATGAATACTCATTCTTTAATCTTTATTCAGTCGTCACTTCTATGGTTCAGATCTAATTTTCAGCATGTTCTAATAGCAGGCAAAGTTTGGTAATAGATCTTTCCAAGAAATCAGTCTTTGTCTTAAGTTGAAATAGTTCTTATGAGTTTAATAGACTTCGAATGTCCCTGCCAAAAAACACACGTGTCATTACATCATTTGTGCCGAGGAGCATTCAGTTACTGAACAGATCAGACACAGGCACATAGACATTTTATAATGTGTACTGTTGATTATTTAATTATTTATTGATTCATCTTAGCTATTGGACTGATGACTGCATGTTACCACCATTGCTGCGTCATTGGTGTTTCTGTTCTGTTTTCTGTATCCTCTATGTCTACAATGTTGTTGGATGTTTGGGGTGGTTTTTTATTTTTTATTGCTAGTTACTGTTATCTGTGCTAATGTTCAGTGTGGCTCCCTTGAGTGCAAAACAAATTCCCCTCTGGGCAATAAAGGTTTCATTCACTCACTGTTTTATCTAACAATAGATCTTTGTTTAAAAATAAAATATATTTATAAAATCTGTGAGGCAGTGATCCGCTCATGGCTGACCGTTGCTGTTGACAACTGAAACTGGACAGTGAATCTCTAGTTCACAGCAAGCTTTGCATAGTGCTGGTTTAGGATGGCTGGATCACTGGTTTGTTCTCGCTGTGATTTCATGTGAGTGACAGGTTGGCCCGTCCTTGTGATGCTGTGAGAAATACAGTACAGTGTGTTCGATGGATTGTACTGTTATTGAAAAACATATTTACAAAAGACTTTCAATAGATAAAAACTCCATAAAACTGTTTTAAATGTTGTGAGTTTTGAAATTACATATGATCTTTATCTTTATACAGCACATGCTGTTGCACATGTCCTGTTACTTTATCCTCTACAGTAAAACCTGTGTGTTATACTAGACTGCAACCATTGCTAAGCTACGTAACATGTGTAATGGGAATTTTAATTTTCACACTCTAGGTGTGCTCCTGATTTTTCAATATAATGATTAATGTGAACACTGTGAGACAAAGGGGGAGACAGCTGTAAAGGGAACCTCTGACCCCTTGGGATCAGAGGTGGTCCCATTTGGGACTTCTGAGTTTGTAGGAATAAACTCAGCAGGATTAGGTCACTAGCAGAGAAACCTTCCCTTCTATAGATAAGAGCCGGCCTGTAAGAGACCTTGGAAAAGATATAAAGGCTCCTCTGCCCTCCCTCCCTTCGTCGCACTTGTTCCACAGACTGTACTAATGACTTCTGTGTGGCAACTGGGCCTTCTTGCAAGAATAAAATACTTTTTTAATGATCATTTGAATTTCAGAGTGTCTCTTACGCAGTTGATGATTGTTTAATGAAAAATTGCCACAACAATTTTGGTGTCAGAGTATTGGGATGAGTTTTCCTTGAGGGCTTTCCGGGTCTGATCAGCGGACGGTGGAGGGAAAACGCCCTGAAAGCAACAGGCTTCAGTCTCACCTCGAAAAATATTGAGAGAAGGAGAACCAGCCGCTTCAGACCCGGGGAGGACTTCCAGAGGGAACTCAAAAAAAAAGAACCCGAGTGGCGACAGAAAAAATCTCTGGTAAGAGACAGTAAATTCATTTACTTTTGGGGATTTGAAAATAATTTTTGTTTTTAAGAATTTATTTTGAAAAGGGTTTTTTTTGAAAAGAAAATGTTGTGATGGACCATAATGGCTGTATTTGAAAACTGAAACTAAAGCTGTGGTACGAGGGAAAAGGCTTTTAAGTAGGGGAAGGAAATTGAGACCACAAAAGGTCAAGATATTGTCCGGACCGAAGCCAGTACTCGTATAGAAGATTAATTCAAGGCTGAAATAATTGATCAAGGGAAGGAAGTTTTTTAAAAGGGCAGGAAATTGAGACCTAACAGGTTGAGGAATTTCCAGGCCGAAACTGAATTCCAGAGAAAGATATTGAGAGTAAGCAGAAATTAATTTCAACCCTTACTTTGGGTGAAAAGTTAAAGCGCGCTGAGAAAGCCACAGGCAGCAGTGAAAGAAACAAAACAGCCATCATGGGAGCATCCAACAGTAAATGTTGCACACCAGTGTACTGTGCAATGAAGAAAACTATGGGGAAAAGGGCATGTTAGACATAGGAAAGTTGTGCCTGTGCAAAACGTGTGTAAAAAACTGTGAAGCAATGGTTGAATGTTGGTTTGAATGAAAAGCAGAGTGAAGTATGTGAAAAGTCTGTGCCCACGGCACCTGAAAGTGTGTGCGTGAAGTAAATGTGGGAATGAGGGAAAAAAAAAAGAAATCATGTGAAACAGCAGAGATAAGTGGGACTGAGAAAATAATGATAACATTAAGTTGAACCATTTGATAGAGGAATACTGTTTCCAACCAGTGCTAATGAAATTGATGGCATTTAGTACAAATTTTATACTCTATGAAGAGTCCTGAAACAAACAGGGAGACAGAAGAGAGCAAACGCTGTAAGCAGCTGTGCTCTGAAGCTTTGACTTCAAAGAAATGTGAAGTTAAAAAACGAAAATGTTTAGTGAAAACCCCTTAGAATATGTTGAATGATTTTCTGTGCAGTTTATGAAAATTAATGTGCTGCCGATGATAATGATGAAGATTATGATTTGGCTATTGTGATTGAATCCGCCACTGGTGGACTGTAAAAGAATACAGAGAACTGCTTATCAGTGGCTCTGTTTACACTCCTGATCGGGACACACTGCTTCAAGGGTGTGCAGTAAGTTGGAGCTGTTTGAAAGCTCAATGATCAAACTATAGGCAAAGTGAGTGTTTTAATTGTGGTCAGCAGGGCCATTTAGCCTGTAATTGTAAATGGACACTCAGAAAAGAAAGTGATAACGTGAAAGGGACGTGTATTAATGTGGGTTTGAAAGTAGAACAGTATTTAAATGACGATATCAAAGTTTTCGTCTGAGAAAGAACTAAGAATGTGAACGGCAGTGCTAAAGTATGTGAAAAGAACGTGCAAGTAAATAAGGGAGAAAAGAAAGTTAAAGGAAAGTTGATAGATGGAAGTCGTAAGAAGATTGAAGGTTAAAAGAAAGTTGAAAGATTTAAGTCTTAAGGGAATCCTTTTGAAGGAAAGAGCTAGTGAATTGATGAATACAGGTTGATGTAAAATTACAGATGACTCCAACAAATGAGTTGCAAAATATTTTAAAAGTACCGGTAACTAAAAGGATGATAGTGAATGAAACGCTTTGATAAGGTTTTAGATGATATAGAGAGACTAATCTCACGGATGATTTAAAAATGACAACTTGTAAAATGTATCACAAGCAGAGAGGGCAGCCTCAAAAGTTAGTGTGAATCCTAATTGCAGATTGATAAACTCCAAGAGAAAAACATTGAAGTAATTGAGAACTTGACAACTAAAATTGAGATGAAATGTGATCAAATAAGTAAAAGCAGTATTACTGGATTAATAGTTGATAAATGTAAAATATGTAGAAAGGCATCTGATTAAACAAACAGTTTGTTAATGTTTTGAACGTGGAGGAATAGTTGACCATGAAAGAACTAAGAGCTGATGTTTTGCTTTCAAAAGATAAGCTTGTGATTGGCTGAAACAGTTTGCTTATCTGAATCTGGTGTGTGCTGTGGCTGAGACGTCCAGTGCGACAGAGACACGATCTGAGAGGAAATTTGTAATGTCTAAATTCCCTGATGTGGGCAAAAGACAAATATAAAAATTATGTTTATTTGAAAACGCATGTAATTTCTGGCAAAGATGCCTTACGCTGGAGTAGAGTTAAAAGATGGTAGATAAAGTTTGATTTTAGAAGTTTATGAGAGTGCAGTGTACCAGTCCTGAATGCCTCAGAGTCTCTCTCATTCAATGTCAGCTAAAGGCTGTTATCTGAGCCTGTGTCATAATATAGTAAGGCACAGTGTTTCAGTTGAAAAATCATAGACATGGAGATGTTAAAAGAAATAATGTTACAGGATTTTATATTTAGAGGGCATATGTTTTAAAAGTAAAACTGAATGACTTTAAAGAAGTCTTAAACAATAGAAGTGACGTTTTTGACTAGTTTAATTCAGGGCCAGTAACTTCTTTGTCTGATCTTAGCCTCCACCATGATACAGGGCCGATGGCTCCGGCTACAGATGTAACAGTACACGGAATGGATGAATGTGATTAAAGTTCACTGAGATTTTGCTGATTTGAAGATGTCTAACAGATTTAAGTGATTAAATCGTGTTGCTATTAACCTGTCTCCCTTAACACTATTAGGCAAGTCCGGGTGAGGTGACTCTTGAATGTGACTTTCCTGAGCTCCAGAAAACAGCTGAGTTCTGTTGAAGAAAACTGATTGCGTGATGATGAAAAAAAGAAAATGAAAATAACCGCGATGACCGGTATGCATGAGGTGTATATCCGATGACGGGTAAGATTCTCCAAAGGCTTTAAAAGGATGGACGCCCAAAGCAGGATTGCATCGCTGCTGGGCGCTTTGCCAAATAGAGAAGGCAGGTGTTTTTATATCTGAGAAAGGTATGAGAGTTGAACGCTGAAAGACTGCACTAGCCACCAGCATCAGCAGGTCACTGAGAGGGGAGATGCTGTGCCGACGAGTCATGGCAGTCTGACCCGCAAAATGTGAGTTCCTCTATACCACTCACCAGAAAACCGCGTTTCCATCACTGCAACGATGCCAGGGGACACACCCTGATGAAGATTATAGATAAAAAGCTGATGGGAATGGGCTTTCAAGAGCCAGCTGAGACCATGAGGTGATTGTCATTATTTGTTGTGGAGACAGTAACAAAACTTAATTTATGTCAGGAAAACGATGCTGGTTGCCTTATAGGCAAGGGAAAAATTATGGAAGTGTTGATATTGAAATAATATGCCTGTAAGATAGTTTTAACTTCTGAAGGTCGTTAGACATGGTGGTGGCTAAAGATGAAGACAGCTTTTGTAGATTCAAGAAAAGTCTGGATAAAGGTTAATGGTCAAAGGTTATTGTAATGAATTTATTATTATGTTTTGTCTAAATTACAGTCTTAGGAGGCTGTTGAAAAGATTATTTGTGAATAGTGAGAGACTGCTTGAGTGGTACTCTTTCTGTCTTTCTGTTATCGGCCTGCTAAAGCAAGCTGAAGCAAAATAATGAATAATGAACAGACGTGCTTTGAAACTGGTTAAGAGACCATGTAAAATTAGATAAAAGCTACAGAAGTTTAAAATCTAATAATAAACGTTAATCTTTTTAGGAAAAGATGTGAATATGAGTGATTTATAGTCAGGTATGTGTGTTTGAGGGTGAATGAACTAGGTCTTGGTAAGTGTTAGGTTATGGGAGCTATTCTGTCTGAATAGTGTCTATGTATGTGTCATTAACCTCTGGAACGAGAGTTTTATCATTACAGATGGGTTAAGGCAAATGACAAATTTGAAAGAAATTTGGTCATCAAGCTCTGTAGATTATTGTGAACAAAGGGAGGAGAATGTTGTTTGACTGATACTGACCAAGTCTGTACACCACGACCTGACCTGATAGAAACAATTGATGACTTTGACATTGGAAAATGTTTGTAGATGACTGACTTAAGAGACCAAATAACAGGCCTGAAAAGCAGTGAGACTCAGGGCCAGTGCCCTTCAAATTATTAGATAAGAAGAACTGATTGTGGCTTACGTAATGTTTTGTTTCAGAGGCAGAGAAAGATGTCTGGGGGGAAATTTGGCTGAAGGACAACGTTTGGGTTAGTTTACCCAAACACCATTGTTAAATTGATGCACGAGCTGTGCATCATGCATCAAAAAGGGGGATGGTAACAATTGCCATACCAAGGGGTTCAAATTTGCTGAATGCAATCAAACAGGTGGGACGATAAATGTTGGGAGGACACTGGGTTTAACTGGGTAAAAGCCCTGCAAGAAGTCGTTCTTCTCCCTAACAAAATTGCTGTCTGTAAGTGTGCTAAAAACAAGGACCGTTTCAACAGGGAACGCCAGGGCAGATGCGGCAGCGAAGGCCGCGGCAGCACAGCAGACAAAAGAAACTACGTACTTTACTATCTGACAATAACCTCGACATTTGTTTTTCTTTACAGAGCATGCAGACTTTTGATACAGGGCAGAATGAAAGGCCACACCTTGTGCAGCGCATAACTTAAAATTTTCCCTTTGCAGAATGTCAGGATGGATTGTGTCGAACAGAACTGATTCTGTTCCAAATGTATAAATAATTTGTTTTGTTTTGTTGACATGAGCAAAGTTGATTCCACAGGTCACACCAAAAGGGACGACCGGCTAGACAAGCGGTCACTAACAAAATAGCTAGGGTCTGCATTCACAGGTGACAGCAGACAGCAAATGGTTGATTCCAGTGGAGGTGCAGTCGGGATCTGAGGGAAAATCCTGTAAGGATCGGGAAAAATGTTCGGAGAGGGTGACACCTGGGTCCAGCCTCAGCAACCCCACGCGCCGACGCGGAGGGCAGTGAGGGATCAAGGACGTTTAGCAGAATAATTTGTTTTGTGACGATTTTGATGATTTTATTTGATTGAATCAAACTAGGGCTTAGTATTGATATAAATCTAATGATTGTATATGTTATTCTGATAATTTTGTTATTCATGGGTGAATACGAGTACTGGAATGTCTGTTCAATTGGCGAAAATGACAGCCTATCCGAAGGATAAACAAAATTAGGCAGATGATACAAGTAACAGAAGCTACAGTAATGTGGTAAATTGGGGGGTGTTTTTCAATTTCTTATTTTCTTATTTTCTTACTTTCTAAATTCTTTCTTTCTAAGGACGATGATAATGTGTAAAGAGGGTTAAAAACAGCAGCCATCCGTGTCACGAGGTGGCGTACAAGGACAGAGTTTGAAATGAGGGACTTTTATCTTACTTTTATCTTTTCCTAATGATGTTTTTCTTTCTAAATATAATCTATTCTATTTCTTGTTTATATTGAGGTGACTGAGGGTCCGACCTTGTGTTGGGGGTGCGATAACAGTGCTTATCCACCTAGCCCGGCTTTATATAAACCTTTACTTGCTTGCTATAAAATTAAGGGCCTATCCTTACAGAACAGCCTAAGCTTATTTCATTTTAATCTTTTTCTGTTCCTGCAAGTTTAAGAAGAGTGATCAGAGTTTTAGTATTAGTATGATGTGTTTTGATTGATCAGTTATCAATGAATGATAAAAAGGGGGAATTGTAATGGGAATTTAAATTTTCACACTCTAGGTGTGCTCCTGATTTTTCAATATAATGATTAATGTGAACACTGTGAGACAAAGGGGGAGACAGCTGTAAAGGGAACCTCTGACCCCTTGGGATCAGAGGTGGTCCCATTTGGGACTTCTGAGTTTGTAGGAATAAACTCAGCAGGATTAGGTCACTAGCAGAGAAACCTTCCCTTCTATAGATAAGAGCCGGCCTGTAAGAGACCTTGGAAAAGATATAAAGGCTCCTCTGCCCTCCCTCCCTTCGTCGCACTTGTTCCACAGACTGTACTAATGACTTCTGTGTGGCAACTGGGCCTTCTTGCAAGAATAAAATACTTTTTTAATGATCATTTGAATTTCAGAGTGTCTCTTACGCAGTTGATGATTGTTTAATGAAAAATTGCCACAACACATGCTATCAGTTTCTGATGCAGAAAAGTTAGTTCATGCATTCATGACCTCGAGACTAGATTACTGTAATGCTTTATTAGCTGGTTGTCCTGCATCCTCAATAAACAAGCTACAGTTAGTCCAAAATGCAGCCGCTAGAGTTCTTACTAAATCAAGAAAATATGATCATATAACACCGATTTTATCATCACTGCATTGGTTACCTATAAAGTTCCGTATTAATTACAAGGTATTGCTACTGACTTATAAAGCCCTAAACGGCTTAGCTCCAGTCTATTTAACGGATCTTCTATCGCCCTATAATCCATCGCGCTCTTTAAGATCACTAAATTAGAGGCGTTTGGTCATACCTATGATTTCTAGGTCCACCAAAGGAGGGAGAGCATTTCCACATTTGGCTCCAAAACTCTGGAATAGTCTTCCTGATAGTGTTTGTTGCTCAGACTCGCTCTCCCAGTTTAAAACTAGATTAAAGACGCATCTCTTCAGCCAGGCATTCATATAATACTTTTAATCTTACAGTTAAATCTGACCTCTAGTTCATAAACGCCAGAGGAGAACTGGCCCCCGACTGAGCCTGGGTTCTCCCAAGGTTTTGATTTTTTTCTCCATTAGGTCACCTGATGGAGTTTTTCGGTTCCTTGCCACTGTTGCCTTTGGCTTGCTCAGTTGGGGATATTTGGGGATATTTAATTTAATTAATCAATCAATAATACTATTGATCAGCATTACCAAACGTGGACGTTTTCCACTAGAAACAAACATTGATGTATTATTTTAATTTAATACTGTGAAGCTGCTTTGATACAATCTGTATTGTGAAAAGCGCTATATAAATAAACTTGAAACTTGACATGCAATTGTAAATACTGTCGGTCAATCACTCACAGCATCTCTTTCATCTGAGTAAAATTCAATGTCATCTAACCTGGTTCAGGTCTATTAAGTTCACAAGACTTGATCAGTAAAGACTTGCTTATATCAGTAAAAAAACTTTAGTGTGCTAATGTTGAAAGTTCAGAAACACTCATACTGTACAGCAAACTCATGTCTTGACAGTGAATGTCAGTTTAGACAAAAGTAATTGGAAACATCTTTTTTTTTAAAACAACTAATAAAGCTAATAGAACTAGATGTTTCAATCCCTTTAGGAAACTCTTGACAGTAGCAGTCGGTGTGGATTGGTGAAAAGGAGGGTAAGGTGTGTCATTGGGGTCATCAGGTGGGCACCCTGCTTCATCGACGTTTCGTTGATTGAAGCCCACAACATGTCCAGAAGGCTCAACGGTGTACCCAGCGTCCCAGGTACACCCCCTCCATGCCATACCCTCCATATCCCTGAGTTGGGCTCTGCATGGCAGGGGCGTCCTTCTGCCTGAGTCGGGCCTAAGCCTGACCGCATACCATCTATCTCTACCTTGCTGCCCAGTTGGGGTCCTTACGCTTGATCCAGAGCCAGTTATAGCTTTTTTCAGCAGCACTTCACATGGACTTGATGGCCTGTTGGAGAGAGCGACCATTCACTCCTATTTTTCTCAGCAAACTGGTGGTAGATGTGGCAACAAATCCCCTGCATCCCACCTCTACTGGGAAGATGCTGGTCTTCCAGCCGTTCTGGGATGCTTCAGCTGCCAGTTCGGAATATTAGTTATTTTTCCTCTCATAAGCCTCTTCAACCCCATCTTCCCATGGTACTGTTAATTCCACAACATATGCTAACTTTGTTGTTGGAGACCACAGGACCATGTCTGGCCGGAGTGTTGTAGCCACTATTTCTGGGGGAAACACAAGCTTCTTATCAAGGTCCACTTCCAGATTCCAATCCAAACTATAGATTGGTACTGTACTGTTGAGCATTGCAAGTGATTCAGTCTTCCCTGCACACGTCACTTGTATTTATATAGTACTTTATGGGTCATTCCACGAAATTGGTGCCTTTTGTGTCCCTGAGAAATAATCAGACGTAGAATTACTATAACAACAAATAAATTTGTGATTTAAAAACATAATAGTACTATGTATTATTTCCTCAATATTACATTAAATTAAAGTCATTTATATATTATTTTAAATAATTAAAATTGCATTTATGCTGATAAGGGTAAGGTTTTTGGCCTGTCCCTCCCTGTGATTGTTCTTTTTCAGCAGGACTTTTAATTTGCAAATTGAAGGCAAAATTATACATAAATCACATTTTCATATTGTTCTAAGTATAGTGTCACTGTTAAGCAATGTTTTGGCATAAATATACATTATTTTAAATAAAATATAAACCATTTTATATTTATCGGTGTCCCCTGATTTCATGTCATGCCTGTTACCCTCACCAAAAACCCCTTGTAAAATAATGGTACATTCCTGTGACATCACTTCCAGGAAGTTATATCATCTCTCAATCATTATTCCAACAGTTAAAACACAAGTTTGTTTCTCTCTCTCTTCTATAATACTCTATTTTAATGATTTATTAGGTATAACTAAGGTGGGGACACCATGCAATGTCAAAACTGTTATTGATTTTTAAAGTATAAATTTAAACAATTATTTATTTAACTTAATGTAATCAATATCAACAAGTAATATCCTTTCAAAGTGTACAACATGTGCTTTTGTGGCCTTGCCCTAATAGCTAGCAATTAGCAAATTAGCTTGAATTTGTCAAACCTGTTACTGTCAGGCCTGTTACTTTTGTATAGTAACGGGTATAGTAACAGCTTTGACATGTGGGGTAACAGGGATGACATAGATTAGGTGTCACCTTAGTCACACTGTTTTTAAAGTTTATCTGTGTAAATTGCTAACATTTTTAAAGGTCATCCTGGGTGTTTTATTGAGCTAATGCCTATATCATTCAGAGTTGGTATTGCTGGTGCATCTGCATCTGGTTACCTTATTGCCTTTTGGTAAAATGTTGGCTCCTTTTATGTGTTGGTTGTTGTTGTTGTTTGGTTTTAATACTTCCAGTTGGTTTTAACATGTTAATAACCAGGAAAAGATGATTAGTCTCAATAAAACTAATTTTTTCCATATCTCATTGTCAATTCATCCATGTAATTGTGATTACAAACAATAGCAGTAAGGTGACTGCAGACCCTCGCCCCAATCTTGTAATGTTCAAGAAAGTGAAACCAAATGTTAGCATCTGTTTTCAGATGATCATAGAAAGACCAAGATCTGATTATCTTCCTTGCCTATTAATTGAACCAGATCAGTATATTTTAAGTTCTGTGAGGGGACATACTCACACAGACAAACAGATGGACGCATGGGTCTAATTACTCTAATTACAATACCCTTAAATCTTTAGATCTTCACTAATACAACTATGTCAAGTAATACAATTTAAAAAGGTAAAACTTTACAAAATTATGTAAACAAATATGTGCAGTGTACGCTGAAGAATGTGTGTCCTGTCATCCCTGTTACTCTGGTCAGTCCTGTTACTATGATGTCAATCCTGTTACTGTCATTAATTTCATAAAAAAATCTAAAAATTCTATTTGAAATGGCCTTCCAAGATTTTCCATTGTAACCCTGTCTATATTGTATTTTTGACAAAGCCCTTCTTTTAATATCTCTCTTGTAAAAATATATATTTTTCTTAATTGACATGTGGTCACCCTCCAAAATTTGTATGTTCTTGGTCATCTGAATGACAAATATAAGATTGAAAAAAAAAAATCTAAATTTTGAAACAATTCCAGTGAAAAGAGGGACTAAAATACTGCTCATATATGTGAAAACTATAACATATTTTTAATTAAAACTATAGTATATAGTAACGCATGTGTCTGTAACAGGCATGACAAAAATATCAAAACATGAGGTAGATAAATAGTCATAAAATAAAAAATTACATAGCCTGAGATGGCACAATACGATTTCTTGTTATTTTATGCTGTCTTCATTTAATGGATATTTATAAAAAATAGTTTAAACTTATTTTATATTTTAATTTTTCAAAGTTGAAAAGGCACTGATTTCGTGGAATGACCCTTATGCAGATTGCTTCAAAGCGGTTTTACAGTTTTACATTTGACTGAAAAAAAAAAAAACTCCAAATGATTTCGGTCATTTGGAAAGTGACTCCCATTTATGAGAATTCAGTTACCATTTACTCACCTTCATGAAGTCAAAGAACTTTCTTGTGTGAAACACATTTTTAGGAGAACTATCCCTTGAATTAAACATTATCTACTTTTAATATGTTGGGTAGCCTACTGTGTCTCCATTTTCAACACCATTAACCAACTTTCAAATATTAATCATTAACAATGGAAAAGAGCATCCCATTTTCCACAACAAATAATTAACATTAGATGTACATTAGACTACAGAAGATTAGTGATGTTACATTTGACACTGAAGCTTCAAAGTGCGTATCGAGTACACAGCGCAATCTCTCATGAAGCTCCGTGCCGGAGCGCGTATTGTTTTCAGAGAAACACGTGATCAACGAAAAACGAAGCCTCACTTTCTTTCCAGTCACGTGAATGCTTCACTTTGCGTGTCAGAATGTTTGAACCCAGACCACTACTCTACAGGTTTTTGGAAATTTAAGTCCATTTACTAATTTTTTTTTTTTTTATAAATAAGCCTAAAGCCTATGTTACATGCTCATATATTCTGCCATATAAACAGCATAGAAACCATAAATAATTAGACCACCATTTACTTGCATTAAGCAACTCTTTTGGTATTTTTATAATTAGTATTAATATAATTGTTATATTTAATTTATTGCCTCACTTTAACATGTGAATTATATTATCAGAAAACTGAACATTTAGCGTTGTCAGGCTTTTATTTGTGCTTAATAGATAAAACAACGGCGCTGCGCACTCGGGTGGATGTGCCACAAGATGGCGCTGTGTTCGACACTCTTGATGCTTCGAATCTTTTCCGGGAACAATCAAGGGAAAGCCTCAGTGCTTCATGAGGCTTCATGTGCCCATCCCTACCTCACACTGTTGAACAAATCTTTAATTTATTAAATTACCCACAAAATAAAATGTCAGCTCCCCAGTTCACAAGCACTTCACCAGTCCACAATAATTTTATTTGATTTTGATTATATATGCCTACATGAACCTTGCCTATGAACTCGTAGGATTAGGAGGCTAAAGTTTATATGAATAAGGCTGCATTTGTTGATCAAAGCAGATTCATAAGAATTGTTTCTGTACAAGTGAACTAGTCCCATTTAATTTTTTTTTTCATTCATTCAGTTGTTTGTTCATACATTGTGCAAGAACTACATCAACACTAACACATGAATTATGAGGATTAATTGTATTGCTTTGTGGTTTACAGAGCACAAAGTGATTTATTAAATAAAAAAATAAAAAATGGATGGGTCTTCGGTGACAGAAAGGCAGCTTTTCCACCTTCTGACCACAAGATGTCGTTAGTGTGCAACGTGTTGAAAAGCTTCGAGTAATGAACCATTTTACAATACAGTCGAGGGGGAAAGCCCTGGTGCTTCACAAAGCTTCATTTCACCATCACTAGTGTGAGGGCTAAGTCTATTTCTTTTTTAATTTACTACTACCGAAGGGCTAGCCTGACGTCGTCATACTCAGATTCTAGTCAGAATGTGAGTCTGATACTGTTCCATTGAGTTTTGATTAAGGGGCGTGTTTCAACCGAACCAGGAAGGAAAATGCCTCTGCACTCAATTGGATAGTCAACGACTCTGCCTACAACCAATCAGAGCAACGGAGTAAGTGACGTATGTTTTTCATTCATGTTTCCGATCTACAAATGCCTTGATCGCGGTTCTCTGTTCCTCTTTTAAAATGAATCCACTGTCGATATCATCTATAACAGTCGCGATGGCGGAATCTACACATAATGTTTTATAAACAAAGTTCGAGAGTAGCACGTTCAAATAATCAATCCAATCAACTTGTCATCAAACAATGACCGTCTATGTTCTACACTATCAGCATGAGAGGAAGCATATATTTATTCACTCAGTCAACTCACCTAACATTCCTTGACAGTTTTCAGCATCCTTCCACTCACTCTCGGCTTGTTCTTCCACAGCCTGGAATACGGGGGAGTACTTTGGGTTCGGGCCGAATACCGAGCCCGGAACCTCTCCTCGGACAGCACGCCAAATATGCATTTATTCTATCTGACTTATTTGTAAGTGTGAACTCGTGAAATAACAATTCTCCAGCGGCAGTCATCTTTGTTGTAAACGAATTCAACCCAAGCGCTCGTTGGTGACGTGGATGATTACGTTACATTGCTCATCTGTCCATCATCGTATAAAGCCCGCCCTGACAATTTGATTGGTCCGAACAATTTTTGTTCGGGCATAATAGCTCCTCAACGGAGCGAGTCCAGACCGAACTTCCCGACCTAAAAATGTTGTGGGCGGGGCTAAGTTCGGCTGGCATCCAGGCTACCGAAGGGCATGACACTCGAAACCTGTGTGACCTTATGAAACTTTGACCAGATCTAGGCTTAAAGGTTCTTGACTACGCCACCTGGTACCTCTCACACCAAGATATACTTTGCACATTAACTGCTGAATACCTTATCTAAGGCAAGCAGGTTCATAGAAATACACCCAAGATGAACTAGACAGAGACATGCTTTCAGTAGAAAAATAACAGTACTTTATTAGTCAATAGTATAATTAAAAGAGCCACATCGTCATGATAGAGGCACAGTAGGTGCAAACGAAAAGGATTGGGCTAAAGGGAGAGACCAGGACTAGTATTGGCTGCTACCAGGGACAATATAATTAGCAATGTAACAGGACAATACTGATTCACTGTCAAGGTAGGTTACCTGTCTGGGATAAGCGTGAAGTTCACCAACCGTGCTCTGAACTCTGGTGCCTACAGTCAAATGCATACACACACACCACGCACACACATAGGCACAACCCACTACAAGCAAGTGATTCAATCAATATTGTGAGGTGCAGTTTACCACTACAATACGCGGTGCAGTGCGTGAAGACGGACCCAGGAACCTCTCCTGCGAATAGCTGCTCTAGTACTCTGGAGAAGGGGGACAAGGATGAGAAGGTCGTTATCACTAGCAGGATGGATAGAGTATACAGCTGGGCAGAATCTTAGCAGGACTATGTGAACTACTGGAACAGCCAATACTACATCCGTCGGACGGGGGCACTAGACGGAGGCCACGGCAAAATAACCAAACAAAAGAAAGAAAAGAAAATATAAAGAAAGACAAAATATTAATACACTTAATTTAGGCAAGGCAAAGCAGCAGGAGCAATCTGCCTCAATGTGACATATACGAAATGACAGCCCTTAAGCCAGTCTTCACAATCCTTTTAGATGCGTCTTAATTGTGGTACAGCTACCCGGCGGGTGACCTTTGGTAGTACACAGCACGACTACCCGTAAGCGTCTGGCAATCAGTCTGACACCTTGGTTGCACAGGGGAACCACGTATCCAAACAGTAACAAGACTGTAGACTTATCTGGACACCAGGGAATCTCTCTTAGCCCGACAGTGAAAACTGTTTTATAGAAACTGGTCTAGCCATCAATGAATTGTTAGCCACTCAGCGGCTAGCTGGGCACCGTGACGTCAGGGGCTACCGTAGCTGCAGAGGGACAAACTTCACCCAGACAGTGACTACTCTGCCGGTTACACCTGCTCAAGGGGTTCGCGCTATTTTTGAATCTGAATACGAAGCAGTCACGTGACTGTGTGTGGAAACGAAGCTTCGGGGGTCACAGATCACGTGGTTATGGCAAAACGAATCAAGCTCCGATACACTGCTTTAATGTGAGATGTTTTGTTTTTTTGAACTCGTGAAATCTGTAGTTTATTATCTAATGAGAATTATGACAACAGACAACTGTATCCATTTTCTAAACACTTAACATTACTTACTATGGTTTGCAAAAAGAGCCCTATTTTTCAAACAGTAAAGTCTTTGTTACAAATAGAATTGCCCTGATCAAATAATGCTGCATTATTTATACTAAAAGAAGTAAAAGAAATAGTTTACAGTGATCAGCAGTTTAAGTGTGATAGCTAACAGTTAAAAATGTTAAGCATCAGTACAGCTGTCAGTTTACAACTGTTTGTGACAAACCGCACACAACAGCTGATGTGCTAATGTGCTACTATCAGTCAATAAATGGTCAGTTACCCGCTGAATGGCAGTGATATCAATATCTGGAAAGGTTCAGAACTACAAATACAAATAAAAAGAGCTATAAACATGGTGCGAGACTTACAGTCATTCATTATTTATTTTTCTTTTTTATCCAAGCATCACATGCGAAGTACTAGAATGCTGTGAGTAACAAAAACTACCACACTGTTGTTGTAAGGTCGGAGGACTACAGAACATTGATGAGCTCATCGCAAAAGACCAGGATATAGAAAGATGTTTGAATGATTAATAATCAAAATCTCATCTGCTCAACAAAATATATTTAATGCTTTCTGTGTTATAGTTCATCCAAAACACATTATGGACTTAGACTGATACATGATCAAACGTCCATTTATCAATAATTTTAATTAAAAGAAAGTTCCAATCTACCTTTCATATGAATCCTGGCAGAGAAAGCACATGGCAAACGAGCAAATCTGGAGACTCAGGTAAACTTCTGCATCGTCACATCAGCCTTGACTGAATGAAAAAGATAAAAATAGTAGATATAAATACTCTCAACCTTTTTACATTAATCATGTTATGGATCTTTCCCAATTCCAACTTGAACACAATAGTATATCTTTGTACAGTCAGATGAGTTTTGCTACAGCATGTTTTATTTCGCACAATTTAATTAAAACAGAAAACCGCCTAATGCGACAGTTTGCTAGAACCAGTTAAAAACCAGAACAGCTTCTGGAATGACCTTTTATATCTATGCTGTGGTGCATGTTGGAAATTAGGAGAAACCAAGTGTAGAAAATGAAGGGTAATGTTTGTTTTAAAATGTAAGTTTTTCAATGAGGAAATATGTATTCATGGCTGTTAAATAATAATTTGTGGCTTAGGGCATGTACAGAAAGTTTATTATATTGAGATTTGTTTGTTTGTTGAGTTTTATTCCTGGTTGTTTGCATTGTCAGTGGTTGTGCCCATAAGTATAAATGCCCACAGGCTGATCCTGCACAGGATTGTCAGTGTGTGATGTCAGTTGGAGAGTGAAGGACCAACTGAAGTGAGGGTAAGACATTTATTTTATTGTTGTTTATTTTTCAATTAGTCTTGTAGATCTCTACCATTTCTGTATATTTGTATTTTCATAAAACATTTAGAAAGTTTAATGCAGTGTAGGTTAAATGTAGTGATGGAAAATGAGGCTTTCTAACCCATTAGAGCAGGGGTGCCCAATCCTGCACCTGCCGATCGACTGTCCTGCACAGTTCATCTCCAACCCTCATCAAACACACCTGCCTTTCACTTTCAAGTGATCCTAAAGACCTTAATTGGTTGCTTCAGGTGTGTTTGAGTGTTGGAGATGAACTGTGCAGGACAGTCGATCGGCAGGAGCAGGATTGGGCACCCCTGCATTAGAGGCTTTCATCAAATTGTGCATAAAAAGGTGAATTATTTGAAGCTTTTAACACATTAGTGACATCTGGTGGTCAGACTTGTTTTCTCCACAATATCTAACAAAACACAGCAGAACACAAAATAGCACATGACCAAACAAAGCTTCGGAAGTCTGTGACATAGAAAAGTGGGATCAATACAGTTCTATCTAATCTCATCTAAGTTAGTTTGTGGCATGTGCTTTGTGGCCATGATTTAGTGGTAATGTAGTGGTGAACTACAGCAAATATGACTTTGCATTCCCATTTTTCTCCAATTTCTTTGAGATATTTTAATGCCAATAACACAAATCATAGTGTTATAAATATAAAATGTAAAAATGTATAAGAATTTTGGTAGATTTACAATGCTAATAACCATGGAAATATCTGAAAATATCTCTTAACAACACAATGCAATCACTAGTAAGACTTCCTGTTAATAAAGTATCTGGTAAGAATCTATTCTATATTACCAATGCATTAAATCCCATTACACATTAATATAAATAAATAAATAAATAAAACAAAACAAATAAGTGTTCGAAGCAGCAGTCCAGAAGAGATCAAGCGCGAGAGCGTGGGGAATGATCATGCGCAGGGTTTGAATGAGCTTGCAAGTTCCCGTTTCATCACGTGTAGATCTGTTATCCTCTTGCGAAAGTCATTTACAGCATCAGTTGTGCGCTCGGTTCTTTTTGTCATTGGTTTTTCGCCATACTTTAGTGTTTATTTTATAACTGTAAAGTGACTATTGTAATGGGGTAATGTAGGCTTATATACGGTAGGCCAATTACTAAACTCAGCTTCATCTTACCAGTTTAAATTTAGTCTGTGCTTTTGTTATTTATTTTAATTTTGTGATTTAAACATCTGCTTTAAAAATCTTTTTTTTTTCGATTGAAATATTCTAATGTTCTTCTAATAACCGTAAAATGTATTACAGCTGCCAAACATTTTCTGTATACTGTATATTTATTTTTGGACTGGAATGCGAGAGTACTCAGACTATTTTTCTGTTCTTGTGTTTCTATAGTCTTCACTGGTTTGTTTTTTTATTTTACCTGTTAGTGTAATTGTGGCTTGTTTTATACACCAACAATGTGTCGATCTGAGGAATTGGTTAATTGGTTTTTCATTGTCAGTGGAGAAGGGTGAGTAAAATTCAGTTACATCCCACACAGAGCTCGTATGGTGTTTATCCCACAGCAAATTCATTTGTGTCAATGAGGCCACAACTCGTGTGTGTCACGGTTTCCAGCTAGTCACCACCTCCTCACTACATTTCCCATCATCCTCCCTGGCCCTCACCTGCATGCACTTCCCAATCACAGATCACCGTCACCTGTCACCAATCTTCACTGATCATCATCCAGCACTCTTTAACCCTTCCCTCTGCAGTTCACCATTGTCAGGTGTCGTTGTTCCCTCAGAGAACTCTTCCTGACTCCTTTCCTTTGAGACAGTCTTCAGTCTTGATTTCAGAACCTACATCAGACAAGACTCTTTAACTTCCAGATTCATCCAGTACTCTACATTCTTCAGTTACTTACCTGCTTCCATCGCTGTGA
The DNA here is from genome assembly GCF_951802725.1 of Rutilus rutilus. NCBI lineage: Eukaryota > Metazoa > Chordata > Actinopteri > Cypriniformes > Leuciscidae > Rutilus > Rutilus rutilus. The sequence goes on along the minus strand of NC_140219.1, from coordinate 9,381 downwards.
TATAATAGGCTACTTCTGCAATTAAAACCTGTTATCCACTTTACCTGGGTGAACCCTTCTGTTCCATGACACTGTGATGTGTAGCCTGGTCAACAGATTCACATATTGATCAATGATATAAAATATACAAGTATGTGATCATAATTAAAGTAATTAAGAAATATTTTGGTTGTTCTGTTTTTAAGAAATATAACTTATGCCTAACCCTTCAGCATAACCATTCAAACGTATATGTGCTAATCCAATCAGCCCAACGATTCAACATCTGGGCTGTGGCTCTGGCTCCAAGAGCCATTAAAGAAAATAAAGAGAAGAATAATTTGTGTGATATCATTATCTTAACCTTAAAAGCTAAATACAAGATTCTTAAAGCATATCTGAAATAGATTCTTAAATTTGTAACCCTTCAACTGTCACAAATTGAATTTCTGTTTAATGGTTTAAATGTTTTAATTGAAATGCATAAAGTTATTTTTGTGCAGTGTTGAATCAGAATGGGTTAAATTGTAATAATCGAACTAAAGAGCCATTTTGTCCTCTGTTAGGCATCCTGGCTAATGTTGTTCTGGAAATTGTATGAACTGAAACTGGTGAAAACAAAGTTAGTAAAGGTTTTGATGCAAGTTATGCTATATACAGCAAGTTAAAGTGGCACATTTTAAAATTGTCAACCAGTTTAAGTCCTTGTAATCTTATCAAAGAGAGAAATGTGTGTTCGTTATTATGCCTCCTTTGGTCATTCTCTGCACTTGATGTTCTATTAAACCTGTCCTATTGCACCTCACACTGTTTTTCAACTTTCTGGTTGTTTCAGAGTCTTTGTGTTAGATTTGTTAGATAATAAATATATATATTTATTTATATATTTATATATTATCTAACAAATTTTTCTTAAACATATACATGCATGGGTGTGTATTTATATACATGTTTTTATGATGTAATGTCTTCCATACATCTTTAATTTATGCTCCTTGCCTTATTAGCCATTGTGCTGTTTTGTGGCCCTGTCCCATTGAGTATTTTATGCCCATTGCTATTTTTCCAAAAAGGTTGTATTTTGTATTGAAATGTACTGCATAAAATGTTGTCTTTACTGTTTGTGTATTTTGTATATGTATGCACTTGTTTTTATTATCTGACTGCCTTTTGTGTGTTAGTATTAGTGGCTGTCTTACTATGCCCTTTTTCTGCTTTGTGATTTTTCTCTATGCTCTTGTGGCCATTTGTATTTGTGTCTGATGCTGCAATTTTCATTTAACCTATTTGAAATTATTTTATTTTTTTCTCCCTCTTGATGGAATAGCTATCGGGTTCACTGGGTATTCCATTCATTTTCATGAACTTTCATGAATGTGGAGAACTTTCTTTTTAAGTGTTCAACAGTTGGACTTGGGTGTGTGGGACTTGGGTGGTACTTATGTGGGTGGGACTTGTCCAGGATAGATTTCAACCCTGCAACCCAACAGTCTATCAACTGCAGGTGCATATCAAAGTCACTTAAGCTATAATATATAGGGATGCCTCCCACTCACAGACAAAGTTTTTTTTTTTTCCTTAAGTTTTTTATTTATTTATTTATATTGTACTAATTAGCTTTTTGTATTAATGGCTTCGCCTCTTGTTCCATTCAAGATCATGTTTGTCTTTGTCCCTTTTTTTTATTCATCCTTTTTATTTCTTTTTTTATGACCCTTTTTGTCTGTCTCTTTGCAGTTATGGTATATTTAGGTCTTTATTAAAATTTTTGCTTTTAATGTTTTTAAATGCATTTGACTTGTTTCTTGCATTGTCTGTTTGCCTTTTATGCCATTGTTTGCCCCTTGTAATATTGTAAAGCTTTATATGGAAGTCGTAAACTTACTTGTCTTGTATTTTGTTACACTTTGTTTTGTTTGTTTTCATTTTAAAGTCTTTATACTTTGATTATGGTCCATTTTTCTGTTTCGATGTTCTGTTTTTTAAAGCCTTTGTTAACCTTTTTGTTTCTACCATTTTTAATGATTGTACTTGTGCCCATATGCCACTTTGTGTAATTTGTAATACCCTATTTGTAAATTCCTAACCCTTTCTTTGTTTTTTGTTTTTTATTACTTTAAAGTACTTGTCAGGTTTATATTCTGTTTTGGTTTATTTTTTGTTCTCATTATACTGTGTTGGCTGGTCCCTCCAGCTATTTAGACAGTCCAGTCTGATGTCCTTCCCACTCAGCATGAAGCCTCTCATTAATGCTCCCTCTCCCACCTCCTCTACCCATGTCATCTAGTTAATGGGGCCTGTGTCCGCTGGCTCCTTTCAGCCCTTTGGCTCATCCTTCATTGGCCACCCTTTAATCCTTGGGTCCGCCTTTGGCTTCCAGATTACCAGCTCCGCCTAGGTGTTGATCCTCTGTCTTCGTGCTAAGCCCCGGACTTAACTTTCAGTCTGTCGACCTATCAGCTGCACCATGGGCAGTTATCCCTCAAGCTGTATCGGGCTCCCTCGTCCCTCTGACTCCACTTGGTCAGTTATCACCATGGTTGAACCACAGACTTCCGATCCTACGGCTATGCTTTGTCCCTCCACCCCTATGGTTCTGCCTTTACCCTCCAGTGCAGTGGTCTTGCCTTGGGTCTTCAGCTCTGCCTAGGCCCCCATCTCTAATGGCTCCATCTGAGTTGGTTGTCCCCCGGGTTCTGCCTGGCCCATTTACCAAAGGTCCACCTATCCTTTTATCGACTGTGCCGTGGCCCTACATCCTGGTGAGCATGTTGGGGCCTCCTGCCATGTTCTCCCTCACTGTTCCCTCCGTTGTCTCCTCCATGGTGGTTTCCTCTGTCACAACCCGCCTTGGTCACAACTCTCTTCAGCTCCACAACGTCAAGCTACCACTCATCCTCTTTTGCCTCTTTATTCATACAACTTTAAACTTTTTAGTGGTTTCTCTTTGTACAGTTTCGTATTCCTGCTTAAGTTTACGTGTAACTTCATGGTCCTTTTTTTGACCCTTCTGTATAGATCTTAATGTTTTGTATTTATGCTGTTGATTGACTTGTAATGTATTTTTGTTTTATTGTAATAGTGTTGCAATTTGTTTTGAGAAAAATAAAAGAATGTTAATTTTGTATTGTTAATTTTGTAATTTTAATTGTATGTATTTTTTATATATATTTTTTGGGGTAGAGTCCCAGGGGTAGAGTCCCAGGGGTAGAGTCCCAGGGGTAGAGTCCCAGGGGTAGAGTCCCAGGGGTAGAGTCCCAGGGGTAGAGTCCCAGGGGTAGAGTCCCAGGGGTAGAGTCCCAGGGGTAGAGTCCCAGGGGTAGAGTCCCAGGGGTAGAGTCCCAGGGGTAGAGTCCCAGGGGTAGAGTCCCAGGGGTAGAGTCCCAGGGGTAGAGTCCCAGGGGTAGAGTCCCAGGGGTAGAGTCCCAGGGGTAGAGTCCCAGGGGTAGAGTCCCAGGGGTAGAGTCCCAGGGGTAGAGTCCCAGGGGTAGAGTCCCAGGGGTAGAGTCCCAGGGGTAGAGTCCCAGGGGTAGAGTCCCAGGGGTAGAGTCCCAGGGGTAGAGTCCCAGGGGTAGAGTCCCAGGGGTAGAGTCCCAGGGGTAGAGTCCCAGGGGTAGAGTCCCAGGGGTAGAGTCCCAGGGGTAGAGTCCCAGGGGTAGAGTCCCAGGGGTAGAGTCCCAGGGGTAGAGTCCCAGGGGTAGAGTCCCAGGGGTAGAGTCCCAGGGGTAGAGTCCCAGGGGTAGAGTCCCAGGGGTAGAGTCCCAGGGGTAGAGTCCCAGGGGTAGAGTCCCAGGGGTAGAGTCCCAGGGGTAGAGTCCCAGGGGTAGAGTCCCAGGGGTAGAGTCCCAGGGGTAGAGTCCCAGGGGTAGAGTCCCAGGGGTAGAGTCCCAGGGGTAGAGTCCCAGGGGTAGAGTCCCAGGGGTAGAGTCCCAGGGGTAGAGTCCCAGGGGTAGAGTCCCAGGGGTAGAGTCCCAGGGGTAGAGTCCCAGGGGTAGAGTCCCAGGGGTAGAGTCCCAGGGGTAGAGTCCCAGGGGTAGAGTCCCAGGGGTAGAGTCCCAGGGGTAGAGTCCCAGGGGTAGAGTCCCAGGGGTAGAGTCCCAGGGGTAGAGTCCCAGGGGTAGAGTCCCAGGGGTAGAGTCCCAGGGGTAGAGTCCCAGGGGTAGAGTCCCAGGGGTAGAGTCCCAGGGGTAGAGTCCCAGGGGTAGAGTCCCAGGGGTAGAGTCCCAGGGGTAGAGTCCCAGGGGTAGAGTCCCAGGGGTAGAGTCCCAGGGGTAGAGTCCCAGGGGTAGAGTCCCAGGGGTAGAGTCCCAGGGGTAGAGTCCCAGGGGTAGAGTCCCAGGGGTAGAGTCCCAGGGGTAGAGTCCCAGGGGTAGAGTCCCAGGGGTAGAGTCCCAGGGGTAGA
>NC_140218.1:41069318-41121318 GCF_951802725.1 Rutilus rutilus | reverse complement strand
TTCTGTTACATATGCCCGCCTGAAGAAGGTATAGCACATACCGAAACGTCGCGAGGGCTTCTTTATTATCATTATTAATTTTTTTTTTCACTCTTCTTCTTCACTTTTAATTTTATAATTTTTATATATATTTTTATTTTGGGATTAATTGAGACACTGTGAGGATGAGAGTCTTTGATGATCGTGTGAGACAGAGAGACACTCCACGCTACAAAATCAGACTCTCCAGCAGTTCTCCTGTTCTGAACAGAACTAATAATTACAATTATTCTCTCTCAAATGCACGGGATCGTGCTAGGGATACAGATTATCCTCTTTCATATGCACGGGATCGTGCTAGGGATACAGATGTTTTTCCCACAGAAAGGGGAAGAAACATGATCAGAAATTCCGAATTGTTTGATCACAGAAATGGTCGCAATAGAAGGGATTTCAGAAACACGGCCAGAGGACACAGGCCTGTGTCCCCTCAGAGGCCTAATGTGTTTCAAGATGAGGAGTTCAGACTGGTTGAAGACCCGGACGGGTTTCCCAGTCGCTCTGAGCGATTGGAGATGGTTGAAGGCCCAAACAGGCCTCCCATTAGGTATGAGATGGTTGCAGCTACAAATAGGCCTCCCAGACGCTATGAGATGGTTTTGGGCCCAAACAGGCCTCCCATTAATTATGTGATGAGTGCAGGCTCTCAGAGGCCTACCAATAAAAGAAAAAGACAGAGTAGAAACAATAGTGGAAAGAGACGTGGGACAAAACCACCAAGTAGAACTCCTCCTCTCTTCGACCATAATGAACGCGCACAGCGCGAATTTTTTGAAGACAACGTCGAGGAGGATGGCTATCTTCCTCGAAAACAGAGTCGTTACTCTAGTCACTCTCGTCAAGATTCGAGACCCTCGGTACATTTTCAGAGAAGAAGTTCTACTTACAGTTTTCCTCCACGTTCTAACTCGAAACAACATAACAACAACAAAAGAGTCTCGTTTGTAAATCATGGGGGGAAATTTAGAGATATTGAAGTCTCGATCGATAGACATACTACCACTCAGAAAAGGAACAGAGATAGAACCCCTCGGTATTTTACTCATAGAAACGACCGGACCGAGGAAAGAACTCGATCGTCCACACAAAAGAGTGATTACATTCCAGCCCAGCCAGTACTAAAAAACACAATGAAATGCTTCTACGACATTATTAGGCTCGTACACCACTTGAACAATGTAACAACGAAGGTTACAGACAATCAACCGGTCACTTTCCAACGACTCACGCGGTTACTCACTAACACGATTAGACCAGCGTTTCCGGGTGAAGAGGTCAAAACTAAACTCGAGGGTAATGCCAAAAACTGGGCATTTGAAACACAGCTTATCCTAGAGCAGCATTATGAGACCTTAATCGAGGAAGCATTACAAAACATCCGCACATTGAGTAACCACCACGAGTGGCGGAGAGCATTTGAGATAGCTACTGGCTGGGCTAAGAAGAATTTTTATGCACGAATCACTGATGGGTCGATACAGCAGGCGGAAGCCCTCATCATGGCAGAGATGCCAGGTTCTTCTTCTGCATTTGCAGCAGAGATGGCGCGGGCCCCGACCTACGCAGAGGTGGTGGCTGGGGGGAGACACACCCCCGCACAGACCACTAACATCTCGAGAACACCACCACGAGTTACAGAAACACCACACAGAGAAACACAAACACCAACACGGACAATGGCTGACTCACTGATTCGACCCCCCATGATTACGAACGCAATTGAAGTTCAAACTTCACCGGGTCTTTTAACGAGAGGGGATTGGACGCTTGATGAAGCGGTCCCTCGAGCAGATCCTCGAGGATTGCTCCAACCCACACAGGTTGTCGAGCCACAGGCCATAGAGGCCGTTGTACCCCCTCAGGTCCAAGTGTTGGAGAGTTTGCGAGAGACAGAGCCTCAATCAGAGCTCCCTCTCATCCAACTCATAGAGACTCTCCCTCTTGACCAAAGACCGAGCAAGAAGAACCGTAAAGAGAAACATTGTAAAGACTCTGTGCCCCCCCTGGGGGAGACCACACAGGCCCCTACCCCTGCTGAGGTGGTTCGGGGTTCGAGTCCCACCGACCCCCAGCGGACGGAGGAACCTGTGGTGGCCCTTTTAGCGCCCGCCAGCGAGGAGGACTCTTACCCCTGTCCTTTCCAAAAAGAGGGCTCAACTCACTCGAGTGACCTACTTTTTTCAGAACACTCTGACCAGCCACTCGGCCCATCGGCCTTACTCTCGGGTTTCTTAGAGGAAGCTGCTCAACAAATCGGGGTATCGGACAACCGGGAAACAGACTCAGAAAATTCGTCACCTGAACTGCCTAGACTAGCACCCATATTTAGGCCCACAACACCAAAAACACTGGGCTCCGCCAGCAGAGCCCCTAGGCTGTCTTCCTCTCCATTAGGGTTACCTAATCGACACATTAACACGAGGCGCAAATTAACTGATTGGAGTCTGAAAATCAACAAAAAATTCGTTATAATCGGAGACTCAAACCTAGCGAGATTCCCGGCGTCCAATTGCCCTGATTTACAAATTGAGAGCTATCCTGGGGCCAAAATCCATCATGCGGGTACCTTAATTGAGAAAGCGGTCTTTGAAACCATGCCAGACAAAATGATTGTGGCATTTGGATTAAACAATAGACAGCAGAGGTACCGCATGACGGCCACAACCGAGTTACAGAGGGTGTACGCCATCATCAAAAAGAGAATCCCCGAGACGGAGATTCTCTTCCCAATGATTAATTTTTCTAGAACACTCCCCCAGGGCGAACAGAGTATCTTAGAGCACCTCAACACACACATCAAAAATCACTTGAGCTTCATTCCTTTACTTCCTCCTGCACTCTTTCATGTTGAGAACGATGGGGTCCATTGGAGACCAACGACAGCGAAGGCGATTCTTGACCTCTGGATGACATCTTTAAACTGTCATCCAGCACAAGCCCAATAGGGGACTCCAATAAACTCATCGTCAACCTTTCGCGGTCGTTGGCTCTCAGCAGTGAACAAAAATTAGCACTCTCAAAGGGACTTTCTTTCATTCCCACCCCACTAGGTTTCAAAACACAAAGAATTGAGCTTCTAAGAGATCTACAAGCATACCATCGGAGAATTAAATTAGAGACTTTTTTTGAAGGGAAGAAAAGCACAAAAAAGAAACTTCCTTTTACTCATCCCTCAGACTGGACACCTGCTCTGTCCAGTCTGCCCAAAGAAACATCTAAGCTGATTACAGCTGATTTATATGCTTACAAACACATTAATTGGGGTTTAAAAGAAAAGACTAACATGTCGGAAAGAGAAAGAAAAGCATTATTAAGCTTACAAAGAAATAGGGATATTGTTTTGAAACCAGCAGACAAGGGAAGCTCAACGGTGATCATGGACAGAGAACAGTACATCTTTGAGGCCAACAGACAATTAGCTGTGAGCGAACATTATCGAATGTTAGAAGAACCGATATTTACAGAGACCATTGGTGAGGTTAGAGAAATTTTAGAAGAAATGTGTTTGAAGAAAATTATTAATGGGGCACAAAAAGAGTATTTGATAGGAGACAGTCTTCCTAGACCCAGAAGGTTATACTTACTCCCTAAAATTCATAAGGAACCTAAGAATTGGAGTATTCCTTATCAAGTGCCCCCAGGGAGACCGATCGTCTCAGACTGCAATAGTGAAACCTATTACATTGCAGAGTTTCTTGAGCATTTTCTTCACCCTCTCTCTGTCAGACACCCCAGTTATCTAAAAGACACCTATGACTTCATTTCTAAAATTGGCAGTTTAAAAATTCCCTCGGATGCCCTTTTGTTCACAATCGATATTGACAGTCTATACACAAATATTGAAACCACAGTAGGCCTAGAAGCGGTCAAAAAATTCATGAAAAAATTTCCAGACTCCAAAAGACCAGATGATTACATTTTAAAATTACTCGAAATTAATTTGACCAAAAATGACTTTGAATTTGACTCTAAATTTTATCTACAAGTAAAGGGCACCGCTATGGGTAAAAAATTCGCACCATCTTATGCCAATATCTTCATGGCAGATTGGGAAGAGACTGCATTGGATGCGGCAGAAAAAAAAAAGCCGTTTGCCTACTACAGGTTTTTAGATGACATTTGGGGTGTTTGGACTCACACAATGGAGGATTTCATCGCGTTCACGGGATCATTGAATGCACACCAAGCGTCCATTAAAATTAAATTCACGGTCCACGAGTCAGAGGTCAATTTCCTTGATGTGGTATCCTATAAGGGTCCTAATTTTCTTTCCTCTGGGAAATTGGATTTTAAAGTGTTCTTTAAAGAGACTGACACACACGCACTCTTGCACAAACACAGCTTTCACCCAAAACACACTTTTAAGGGAATTGTGAAATCTCAATTACTGAGATTCAAACGTATTTGCACGGAACATAACTCTTTCCTTTCTGCTACAAACACTCTTTTTCAAGCACTCAGAAAACGTGGATACTCACGTTCTTTTCTAAGGCACACGCTCAGAACGTTTGATAAACCCAAACCTCTAGCCGACATGGACACGTTGAACAGGAACAAAATCATCCCCTTGGTGTCGCATTTCTCGAGTCCCAGCACACAGCTCAATCTGGCCGTAAAATCTAATTTTCTACAGTTCATGACACCCACAAAGTATCTACAACAACACAAACCCATTGCAGCCTACAGAAGAAATAAAAACATCTCAGATCTCTTGGTACGAAGCAAACTCTCCAAACCTCTCTGTAAGGGCCGCTTGGGTAAATGCAAATACTATACACCATTATTGTGGGTCAAGAACAGATTCAACGGCCAGATTTTTAAATTGCCTCATTCTCTGTCACATGAGTGTGTGAATTGTATTTATCTAGTCTATTGTCTCAAATGCCGGAAACAGTATGTAGGCCAAACCAAGAATGAGCTTCGAGTCAGGGCTTACCAACATGCACATAATGTAATGCATAAAATAGAAAAACGTAGGCACCTGATTCAGCACTTTTTGGTTCACGGTCTAGACTCCTTTCGGATCACGGGACTCCAAACTAATCCACGTTGGTCTCTCAAAGAACGCTTGAGGGCTGAAAGCAAGTGGATTAAACGTTTGGACACCCAATATCCAAGGGGCCTAAATGAGACTTAGACTAGAGAGATTTTTTCTACTATCCTTTCCAACTCTTTCTACTTTGTGCTACACTCTTAGCCATTTTCTAACTGGACACTATTCTTTTAGAGCCATACACACACGCCAGCCCTAAACCTACCATCCGTAAACCCTGTGGTATAACCCCGGGAGGTACATTCAGCTACGGCCCTAACACCTACCAGTCCAAAAACCTAATGAATGTACCCTAACCCTACGGCCCTAACACCTACCAGTCCCAAACCTAATGAATGTACCCCGGAACACGGCCCTAACCCCTACCAGTCCAAACCTAATGAATGTACCCCGGTTTGATGTAGCCCTCCTGGGAGGAACCCGGGACTCTGTAACGAGAACACTTTATCAGATGGCGATGGATAGGTTGGTTACAGGTATGCGAAATGAGACTCAAAAGGAGATTATTGTTTATAACAAAATTCAAAATAAGACACAAGTTGAGTGGGGACGTACACTTGGGATTGGGGTCCGACTTGGATAGACCTAAAGTGGTCATTTGATGTAGGGCCAGTGCGTAACCAGACTCAGACCTCAGGTCTGGGGCTTGGATCTTCATTTCCCCTAACTTAGCCAGTGCCTGCATCTCTGAGCTTTGGGTGACCCTTGTCGGGCCCTATCTAGAGGTTTCGTGCCCCTATCCTTTCCTGGTTTGTTGACTAAAAATGTAAAAAAGCTTACTATGTTCCAGATGTCATGTTAGAGCTAAGAGTTAGCAGGACAAAGTAAAACAGTGTGAGGAAACAGATGAAGTGTCATGGCATAATCATTACATTCTGGATATTTGAGTTAATACATAAATAAATAAGACTCAGAAAAGTTAAAATGTAGAGACCATAGTGTGTACAGACATGTATGCTTTTTCAAATAAGAAGTACACTAAAAATGATATGACTCTGATATGAGCGGGAAGAGTAATTTTGTACATACACATATATACACACACATAAATGGAGATATATATATTTTTTCATATATATATATACACACACATGTTGATAGAACATAAAATCCATATTTCATTCTCACAGGAGATTGTTGTATGATACATAGTAATTTACAATACATATTTCATGTTCTAAAAACAGAATTACTCTGATGGGAGAGGGAAAAGTACACATATGCAAATATACATACACACATTTATTTCATAACACATATAAATACAACACAACATCCATAGTTAACCTTCACTAAAAGTGTTGGACATATGAAAGTGTTTGGTGACATTTACCTCTAAATAAATCCTATAGAGACCTTTTCCCTCTGTTTCCCCTCCTTGATTCCTCTGATTCATTTCTATTATACATTTCACTGTTTCTTTGAGAATTTTCCACACTGTTTTTGAGTAGGATTTCATATAAAAAGGAAAAGTTAGATTTTTGCGAAAAGAGGGCACTCCTATTTAGACCACATATTTTCCATCTCCCATAATAATAATAAGTAAAAAATATTTCTTCATATACACACACATACATGTAAAAATCCAAAAAGTACATCTAAGGTTAAAAAAGACAGATTTTAAGTTTAAAAGATGGATTGGAAGTTAAGAACAACTCAATCCAGTTTGAGACTAGCTTAATAATTCAACAAAATATTCACTACATACACATACAAGTTCAATTGGATAAATAAATTACTTCACAGAATCCAAAATGATCCAAAAGGAGAAATTCCCACTTTAGATACATAATTAAGAACTTTAAAATCAACATTTTTAAGCACATACTTTAGAAATCTTAAAAAACAAAATGAGTTTCCTCTTAAATCAGATCACTCTATCATAATAACAACTGATTAAGATCTTAGGATTATGTGAAACATGATTTAGGAATAAAAATATGTGGATTTGTGGTCTAAATAAATACTCATTTCAGTGAACAACAGCCACATTCCTCGGGACGAACGATGTTGATGACGTCATCCGATGTCGTCCCACAGTTTAGCACTTTAAAAATTAATTACAACGTACACAGCACACATACAAGAATATTTTTACACCCACATGATTGAGTACAACTCCAGCTACATCCACATACCTTTCTTGAAGTATTAAAATAAATATTGGATTTTATATCACCATTTGACTTGATGAGTCGTTGAGTTTCACTCTTGCTCGACCGGGTGCATAAGAGAGAGTGACCTAGTTTCACAATAATTCGACATAACTCTCTTATAAAAACTTTTTTCGCAAAAATCTTTTTTTACAATTGTTTTTATACTTACTTTCTACTAATTCGCCGAGTTGGATTTCTGTTTTAGTCTTTTTAAAGCTTAATTAGCCGGCTCGTGAACGTTAAGTTTTTTTCAAAACAGGAATCTATATAAGGCGACGCGCATTTGCGCGTGCACACTCCTCTCACTTCACTTTGTGGTTGTGCAGATACAATTTTGCTCTCTCTTCAACGTCGATTTCCAAAAGGAAAACTACTCAAAAACAACTTTATTATTAAATATATCTTGCATATTGTATGATACCTCTTTATATTATATATACATGTAAGATATATTTTTCTCATTTTGATTTTCTGTTCGATTTCCAAGAGGAAAACTACTCAAAAACAACTTTATTATTAAATATATCTTACATATTATATGATACTTCCTTAGTATATATATATATATATAAGATATATTTTTCTCATTTTGATTTTCTGTTACATATGCCCGCCTGAAGAAGGTATAGCACATACCGAAACGTCGCGAGGGCTTCTTTATTATCATTATTAATTTTTTTTTTCACTCTTCTTCTTCACTTTTAATTTTATAATTTTTATATATATTTTTATTTTGGGATTAATTGAGACACTGTGAGGATGAGAGTCTTTGATGATCGTGTGAGACAGAGAGACACTCCACGCTACAAAATCAGACTCTCCAGCAGTTCTCCTGTTCTGAACAGAACTAATAATTACAATTATTCTCTCTCAAATGCACGGGATCGTGCTAGGGATACAGATTATCCTCTTTCATATGCACGGGATCGTGCTAGGGATACAGATGTTTTTCCCACAGAAAGGGGAAGAAACATGATCAGAAATTCCGAATTGTTTGATCACAGAAATGGTCGCAATAGAAGGGATTTCAGAAACACGGCCAGAGGACACAGGCCTGTGTCCCCTCAGAGGCCTAATGTGTTTCAAGATGAGGAGTTCAGACTGGTTGAAGACCCGGACGGGTTTCCCAGTCGCTCTGAGCGATTGGAGATGGTTGAAGGCCCAAACAGGCCTCCCATTAGGTATGAGATGGTTGCAGCTACAAATAGGCCTCCCAGACGCTATGAGATGGTTTTGGGCCCAAACAGGCCTCCCATTAATTATGTGATGAGTGCAGGCTCTCAGAGGCCTACCAATAAAAGAAAAAGACAGAGTAGAAACAATAGTGGAAAGAGACGTGGGACAAAACCACCAAGTAGAACTCCTCCTCTCTTCGACCATAATGAACGCGCACAGCGCGAATTTTTTGAAGACAACGTCGAGGAGGATGGCTATCTTCCTCGAAAACAGAGTCGTTACTCTAGTCACTCTCGTCAAGATTCGAGACCCTCGGTACATTTTCAGAGAAGAAGTTCTACTTACAGTTTTCCTCCACGTTCTAACTCGAAACAACATAACAACAACAAAAGAGTCTCGTTTGTAAATCATGGGGGGAAATTTAGAGATATTGAAGTCTCGATCGATAGACATACTACCACTCAGAAAAGGAACAGAGATAGAACCCCTCGGTATTTTACTCATAGAAACGACCGGACCGAGGAAAGAACTCGATCGTCCACACAAAAGAGTGATTACATTCCAGCCCAGCCAGTACTAAAAAACACAATGAAATGCTTCTACGACATTATTAGGCTCGTACACCACTTGAACAATGTAACAACGAAGGTTACAGACAATCAACCGGTCACTTTCCAACGACTCACGCGGTTACTCACTAACACGATTAGACCAGCGTTTCCGGGTGAAGAGGTCAAAACTAAACTCGAGGGTAATGCCAAAAACTGGGCATTTGAAACACAGCTTATCCTAGAGCAGCATTATGAGACCTTAATCGAGGAAGCATTACAAAACATCCGCACATTGAGTAACCACCACGAGTGGCGGAGAGCATTTGAGATAGCTACTGGCTGGGCTAAGAAGAATTTTTATGCACGAATCACTGATGGGTCGATACAGCAGGCGGAAGCCCTCATCATGGCAGAGATGCCAGGTTCTTCTTCTGCATTTGCAGCAGAGATGGCGCGGGCCCCGACCTACGCAGAGGTGGTGGCTGGGGGGAGACACACCCCCGCACAGACCACTAACATCTCGAGAACACCACCACGAGTTACAGAAACACCACACAGAGAAACACAAACACCAACACGGACAATGGCTGACTCACTGATTCGACCCCCCATGATTACGAACGCAATTGAAGTTCAAACTTCACCGGGTCTTTTAACGAGAGGGGATTGGACGCTTGATGAAGCGGTCCCTCGAGCAGATCCTCGAGGATTGCTCCAACCCACACAGGTTGTCGAGCCACAGGCCATAGAGGCCGTTGTACCCCCTCAGGTCCAAGTGTTGGAGAGTTTGCGAGAGACAGAGCCTCAATCAGAGCTCCCTCTCATCCAACTCATAGAGACTCTCCCTCTTGACCAAAGACCGAGCAAGAAGAACCGTAAAGAGAAACATTGTAAAGACTCTGTGCCCCCCCTGGGGGAGACCACACAGGCCCCTACCCCTGCTGAGGTGGTTCGGGGTTCGAGTCCCACCGACCCCCAGCGGACGGAGGAACCTGTGGTGGCCCTTTTAGCGCCCGCCAGCGAGGAGGACTCTTACCCCTGTCCTTTCCAAAAAGAGGGCTCAACTCACTCGAGTGACCTACTTTTTTCAGAACACTCTGACCAGCCACTCGGCCCATCGGCCTTACTCTCGGGTTTCTTAGAGGAAGCTGCTCAACAAATCGGGGTATCGGACAACCGGGAAACAGACTCAGAAAATTCGTCACCTGAACTGCCTAGACTAGCACCCATATTTAGGCCCACAACACCAAAAACACTGGGCTCCGCCAGCAGAGCCCCTAGGCTGTCTTCCTCTCCATTAGGGTTACCTAATCGACACATTAACACGAGGCGCAAATTAACTGATTGGAGTCTGAAAATCAACAAAAAATTCGTTATAATCGGAGACTCAAACCTAGCGAGATTCCCGGCGTCCAATTGCCCTGATTTACAAATTGAGAGCTATCCTGGGGCCAAAATCCATCATGCGGGTACCTTAATTGAGAAAGCGGTCTTTGAAACCATGCCAGACAAAATGATTGTGGCATTTGGATTAAACAATAGACAGCAGAGGTACCGCATGACGGCCACAACCGAGTTACAGAGGGTGTACGCCATCATCAAAAAGAGAATCCCCGAGACGGAGATTCTCTTCCCAATGATTAATTTTTCTAGAACACTCCCCCAGGGCGAACAGAGTATCTTAGAGCACCTCAACACACACATCAAAAATCACTTGAGCTTCATTCCTTTACTTCCTCCTGCACTCTTTCATGTTGAGAACGATGGGGTCCATTGGAGACCAACGACAGCGAAGGCGATTCTTGACCTCTGGATGACATCTTTAAACTGTCATCCAGCACAAGCCCAATAGGGGACTCCAATAAACTCATCGTCAACCTTTCGTGGTCGTTGGCTCTCAGCAGTGAACAAAAATTAGCACTCTCAAAGGGACTTTCTTTCATTCCCACCCCACTAGGTTTCAAAACACAAAGAATTGAGCTTCTAAGAGATCTACAAGCATACCATCGGAGAATTAAATTAGAGACTTTTTTTGAAGGGAAGAAAAGCACAAAAAAGAAACTTCCTTTTACTCATCCCTCAGACTGGACACCTGCTCTGTCCAGTCTGCCCAAAGAAACATCTAAGCTGATTACAGCTGATTTATATGCTTACAAACACATTAATTGGGGTTTAAAAGAAAAGACTAACATGTCGGAAAGAGAAAGAAAAGCATTATTAAGCTTACAAAGAAATAGGGATATTGTTTTGAAACCAGCAGACAAGGGAAGCTCAACGGTGATCATGGACAGAGAACAGTACATCTTTGAGGCCAACAGACAATTAGCTGTGAGCGAACATTATCGAATGTTAGAAGAACCGATATTTACAGAGACCATTGGTGAGGTTAGAGAAATTTTAGAAGAAATGTGTTTGAAGAAAATTATTAATGGGGCACAAAAAGAGTATTTGATAGGAGACAGTCTTCCTAGACCCAGAAGGTTATACTTACTCCCTAAAATTCATAAGGAACCTAAGAATTGGAGTATTCCTTATCAAGTGCCCCCAGGGAGACCGATCGTCTCAGACTGCAATAGTGAAACCTATTACATTGCAGAGTTTCTTGAGCATTTTCTTCACCCTCTCTCTGTCAGACACCCCAGTTATCTAAAAGACACCTATGACTTCATTTCTAAAATTGGCAGTTTAAAAATTCCCTCGGATGCCCTTTTGTTCACAATCGATATTGACAGTCTATACACAAATATTGAAACCACAGTAGGCCTAGAAGCGGTCAAAAAATTCATGAAAAAATTTCCAGACTCCAAAAGACCAGATGATTACATTTTAAAATTACTCGAAATTAATTTGACCAAAAATGACTTTGAATTTGACTCTAAATTTTATCTACAAGTAAAGGGCACCGCTATGGGTAAAAAATTCGCACCATCTTATGCCAATATCTTCATGGCAGATTGGGAAGAGACTGCATTGGATGCGGCAGAAAAAAAGCCGTTTGCCTACTACAGGTTTTTAGATGACATTTGGGGTGTTTGGACTCACACAATGGAGGATTTCATCGCGTTCACGGGATCATTGAATGCACACCAAGCGTCCATTAAAATTAAATTCACGGTCCACGAGTCAGAGGTCAATTTCCTTGATGTGGTATCCTATAAGGGTCCTAATTTTCTTTCCTCTGGGAAATTGGATTTTAAAGTGTTCTTTAAAGAGACTGACACACACGCACTCTTGCACAAACACAGCTTTCACCCAAAACACACTTTTAAGGGAATTGTGAAATCTCAATTACTGAGATTCAAACGTATTTGCACGGAACATAACTCTTTCCTTTCTGCTACAAACACTCTTTTTCAAGCACTCAGAAAACGTGGATACTCACGTTCTTTTCTAAGGCACACGCTCAGAACGTTTGATAAACCCAAACCTCTAGCCGACATGGACACGTTGAACAGGAACAAAATCATCCCCTTGGTGTCGCATTTCTCGAGTCCCAGCACACAGCTCAATCTGGCCGTAAAATCTAATTTTCTACAGTTCATGACACCCACAAAGTATCTACAACAACACAAACCCATTGCAGCCTACAGAAGAAATAAAAACATCTCAGATCTCTTGGTACGAAGCAAACTCTCCAAACCTCTCTGTAAGGGCCGCTTGGGTAAATGCAAATACTATACACCATTATTGTGGGTCAAGAACAGATTCAACGGCCAGATTTTTAAATTGCCTCATTCTCTGTCACATGAGTGTGTGAATTGTATTTATCTAGTCTATTGTCTCAAATGCCGGAAACAGTATGTAGGCCAAACCAAGAATGAGCTTCGAGTCAGGGCTTACCAACATGCACATAATGTAATGCATAAAATAGAAAAACGTAGGCACCTGATTCAGCACTTTTTGGTTCACGGTCTAGACTCCTTTCGGATCACGGGACTCCAAACTAATCCACGTTGGTCTCTCAAAGAACGCTTGAGGGCTGAAAGCAAGTGGATTAAACGTTTGGACACCCAATATCCAAGGGGCCTAAATGAGACTTAGACTAGAGAGATTTTTTCTACTATCCTTTCCAACTCTTTCTACTTTGTGCTACACTCTTAGCCATTTTCTAACTGGACACTATTCTTTTAGAGCCATACACACACGCCAGCCCTAAACCTACCATCCGTAAACCCTGTGGTATAACCCCGGGAGGTACATTCAGCTACGGCCCTAACACCTACCAGTCCAAAAACCTAATGAATGTACCCTAACCCTACGGCCCTAACACCTACCAGTCCCAAACCTAATGAATGTACCCCGGAACACGGCCCTAACCCCTACCAGTCCAAACCTAATGAATGTACCCCGGTTTGATGTAGCCCTCCTGGGAGGAACCCGGGACTCTGTAACGAGAACACTTTATCAGATGGCGATGGATAGGTTGGTTACAGGTATGCGAAATGAGACTCAAAAGGAGATTATTGTTTATAACAAAATTCAAAATAAGACACAAGTTGAGTGGGGACGTACACTTGGGATTGGGGTCCGACTTGGATAGACCTAAAGTGGTCATTTGATGTAGGGCCAGTGCGTAACCAGACTCAGACCTCAGGTCTGGGGCTTGGATCTTCATTTCCCCTAACCCTAACCCTAACCCTAACTCTAACCCTAACCCTAACTCTAACCCTAACCCTAATCGCCCAAACAGGCGTGAGTTGGTCTGTTTTAATGTTTAAATGTCTCCCTTCGTCCAAACAGACGTGGGTCAATAATGTTTATGCCCCTCTCACTTTCTCACTAAACCTACCCATCGCTTTTCTGGCTTCAAGCCCTCATTGGCGTACCCCACGGTGATTTAACCCTCTTTTTATATTTTTATACATCTCTCTGGACATTATTTTGGTCCATCCTTGTGTTTGTGCGAAGCGGCCATGTGTGTTAGGGCCCGTGCAAAACCAGATTTAGACCTCAGGTTTGGATCTTGGATCTTCTCTCACCTAACTCAGCCAGTGCCTGATACTCTGGACTTCGTTCTCGGCACTTGGGTGTTCCTTGTGATGTTTGTGAGTGTTTGTATACATTTATAAAAATATTTAAAATTAAAAACAAGAAGGTTGATAGCAGAAAAATGACTCGTGACGCATTATTTTATGCTGAAAGGTGCTTGTGTGACAGTTAGAGGGGCCACGCCCCTTTTGAAAGCTATAAAGCAGGGGAAAAGAGACAGTAGTCATTCAAAATCGCCTGATGAGAGCTGTGGTCGAGCTCGAAACGCGTCGCGAAGTGCTCCTGAATGACGCAGACTGTAAAACATAAAATGGCCGCCATCATTGGTGTGTGGTGATGTAGCAGAGCCTAATATAATTTTTTCTCATCGCCCAAACAGGCGTGAGTTGGTCTGTTTTAATGTTTAAATGTCTCCCTTCGTCCAAACAGACGTGGGTCAATAATGTTTATGCCCCTCTCACTTTCTCACTAAACCTACCCATCGCTTTTCTGGCTTCAAGCCCTCATTGGCGTACCCCACGGTGATTTAACCCTCTTTTTATATTTTTATACATCTCTCTGGACATTATTTTGGTCCATCCTTGTGTTTGTGCGAAGCGGCCATGTGTGTTAGGGCCCGTGCAAAACCAGATTTAGACCTCAGGTTTGGATCTTGGATCTTCTCTCACCTAACTCAGCCAGTGCCTGATACTCTGGACTTCGTTCTCGGCACTTGGGTGTTCCTTGTGATGTTTGTGAGTGTTTGTATACATTTATAAAAATATTTAAAATTAAAAACAAGAAGGTTGATAGCAGAAAAATGACTCGTGACGCATTATTTTATGCTGAAAGGTGCTTGTGTGACAGTTAGAGGGGCCACGCCCCTTTTGAAAGCTATAAAGCAGGGGAAAAGAGACAGTAGTCATTCAAAATCGCCTGATGAGAGCTGTGGTCGAGCTCGAAACGCGTCGCGAAGTGCTCCTGAATGACGCAGACTGTAAAACATAAAATGGCCGCCATCATTGGTGTGTGGTGATGTAGCAGAGCCTAATATAATTTTTTCTCATCGCCCAAACAGGCGTGAGTTGGTCTGTTTTAATGTTTAAATGTCTCCCTTCGTCCAAACAGACGTGGGTCAATAATGTTTATGCCCCTCTCACTTTCTCACTAAACCTACCCATCGCTTTTCTGGCTTCAAGCCCTCATTGGCGTACCCCACGGTGATTTAACCCTCTTTTTATATTTTTATACATCTCTCTGGACATTATTTTGGTCCATCCTTGTGTTTGTGCGAAGCGGCCATGTGTGTTAGGGCCCGTGCAAAACCAGATTTAGACCTCAGGTTTGGATCTTGGATCTTCTCTCACCTAACTCAGCCAGTGCCTGATACTCTGGACTTCGTTCTCGGCACTTGGGTGTTCCTTGTGATGTTTGTGAGTGTTTGTATACATTTATAAAAATATTTAAAATTAAAAACAAGAAGGTTGATAGCAGAAAAATGACTCGTGACGCATTATTTTATGCTGAAAGGTGCTTGTGTGACAGTTAGAGGGGCCACGCCCCTTTTGAAAGCTATAAAGCAGGGGAAAAGAGACAGTAGTCATTCAAAATCGCCTGATGAGAGCTGTGGTCGAGCTCGAAACGCGTCGCGAAGTGCTCCTGAATGACGCAGACTGTAAAACATAAAATGGCCGCCATCATTGGTGTGTGGTGATGTAGCAGAGCCTAATATAATTTTTTCTCATCGCCCAAACAGGCGTGAGTTGGTCTGTTTTAATGTTTAAATGTCTCCCTTCGTCCAAACAGACGTGGGTCAATAATGTTTATGCCCCTCTCACTTTCTCACTAAACCTACCCATCGCTTTTCTGGCTTCAAGCCCTCATTGGCGTACCCCACGGTGATTTAACCCTCTTTTTATATTTTTATACATCTCTCTGGACATTATTTTGGTCCATCCTTGTGTTTGTGCGAAGCGGCCATGTGTGTTAGGGCCCGTGCAAAACCAGATTTAGACCTCAGGTTTGGATCTTGGATCTTCTCTCACCTAACTCAGCCAGTGCCTGATACTCTGGACTTCGTTCTCGGCACTTGGGTGTTCCTTGTGATGTTTGTGAGTGTTTGTATACATTTATAAAAATATTTAAAATTAAAAACAAGAAGGTTGATAGCAGAAAAATGACTCGTGACGCATTATTTTATGCTGAAAGGTGCTTGTGTGACAGTTAGAGGGGCCACGCCCCTTTTGAAAGCTATAAAGCAGGGGAAAAGAGACAGTAGTCATTCAAAATCGCCTGATGAGAGCTGTGGTCGAGCTCGAAACGCGTCGCGAAGTGCTCCTGAATGACGCAGACTGTAAAACATAAAATGGCCGCCATCATTGGTGTGTGGTGATGTAGCAGAGCCTAATATAATTTTTTCTCATCGCCCAAACAGGCGTGAGTTGGTCTGTTTTAATGTTTAAATGTCTCCCTTCGTCCAAACAGACGTGGGTCAATAATGTTTATGCCCCTCTCACTTTCTCACTAAACCTACCCATCGCTTTTCTGGCTTCAAGCCCTCATTGGCGTACCCCACGGTGATTTAACCCTCTTTTTATATTTTTATACATCTCTCTGGACATTATTTTGGTCCATCCTTGTGTTTGTGCGAAGCGGCCATGTGTGTTAGGGCCCGTGCAAAACCAGATTTAGACCTCAGGTTTGGATCTTGGATCTTCTCTCACCTAACTCAGCCAGTGCCTGATACTCTGGACTTCGTTCTCGGCACTTGGGTGTTCCTTGTGATGTTTGTGAGTGTTTGTATACATTTATAAAAATATTTAAAATTAAAAACAAGAAGGTTGATAGCAGAAAAATGACTCGTGACGCATTATTTTATGCTGAAAGGTGCTTGTGTGACAGTTAGAGGGGCCACGCCCCTTTTGAAAGCTATAAAGCAGGGGAAAAGAGACAGTAGTCATTCAAAATCGCCTGATGAGAGCTGTGGTCGAGCTCGAAACGCGTCGCGAAGTGCTCCTGAATGACGCAGACTGTAAAACATAAAATGGCCGCCATCATTGGTGTGTGGTGATGTAGCAGAGCCTAATATAATTTTTTCTCATCGCCCAAACAGGCGTGAGTTGGTCTGTTTTAATGTTTAAATGTCTCCCTTCGTCCAAACAGACGTGGGTCAATAATGTTTATGCCCCTCTCACTTTCTCACTAAACCTACCCATCGCTTTTCTGGCTTCAAGCCCTCATTGGCGTACCCCACGGTGATTTAACCCTCTTTTTATATTTTTATACATCTCTCTGGACATTATTTTGGTCCATCCTTGTGTTTGTGCGAAGCGGCCATGTGTGTTAGGGCCCGTGCAAAACCAGATTTAGACCTCAGGTTTGGATCTTGGATCTTCTCTCACCTAACTCAGCCAGTGCCTGATACTCTGGACTTCGTTCTCGGCACTTGGGTGTTCCTTGTGATGTTTGTGAGTGTTTGTATACATTTATAAAAATATTTAAAATTAAAAACAAGAAGGTTGATAGCAGAAAAATGACTCGTGACGCATTATTTTATGCTGAAAGGTGCTTGTGTGACAGTTAGAGGGGCCACGCCCCTTTTGAAAGCTATAAAGCAGGGGAAAAGAGACAGTAGTCATTCAAAATCGCCTGATGAGAGCTGTGGTCGAGCTCGAAACGCGTCGCGAAGTGCTCCTGAATGACGCAGACTGTAAAACATAAAATGGCCGCCATCATTGGTGTGTGGTGATGTAGCAGAGCCTAATATAATTTTTTCTCATCGCCCAAACAGGCGTGAGTTGGTCTGTTTTAATGTTTAAATGTCTCCCTTCGTCCAAACAGACGTGGGTCAATAATGTTTATGCCCCTCTCACTTTCTCACTAAACCTACCCATCGCTTTTCTGGCTTCAAGCCCTCATTGGCGTACCCCACGGTGATTTAACCCTCTTTTTATATTTTTATACATCTCTCTGGACATTATTTTGGTCCATCCTTGTGTTTGTGCGAAGCGGCCATGTGTGTTAGGGCCCGTGCAAAACCAGATTTAGACCTCAGGTTTGGATCTTGGATCTTCTCTCACCTAACTCAGCCAGTGCCTGATACTCTGGACTTCGTTCTCGGCACTTGGGTGTTCCTTGTGATGTTTGTGAGTGTTTGTATACATTTATAAAAATATTTAAAATTAAAAACAAGAAGGTTGATAGCAGAAAAATGACTCGTGACGCATTATTTTATGCTGAAAGGTGCTTGTGTGACAGTTAGAGGGGCCACGCCCCTTTTGAAAGCTATAAAGCAGGGGAAAAGAGACAGTAGTCATTCAAAATCGCCTGATGAGAGCTGTGGTCGAGCTCGAAACGCGTCGCGAAGTGCTCCTGAATGACGCAGACTGTAAAACATAAAATGGCCGCCATCATTGGTGTGTGGTGATGTAGCAGAGCCTAATATAATTTTTTCTCATCGCCCAAACAGGCGTGAGTTGGTCTGTTTTAATGTTTAAATGTCTCCCTTCGTCCAAACAGACGTGGGTCAATAATGTTTATGCCCCTCTCACTTTCTCACTAAACCTACCCATCGCTTTTCTGGCTTCAAGCCCTCATTGGCGTACCCCACGGTGATTTAACCCTCTTTTTATATTTTTATACATCTCTCTGGACATTATTTTGGTCCATCCTTGTGTTTGTGCGAAGCGGCCATGTGTGTTAGGGCCCGTGCAAAACCAGATTTAGACCTCAGGTTTGGATCTTGGATCTTCTCTCACCTAACCCTAACCTAAATGTAAATAGGGGTATGCTGGTCTAGGATGTAATGGGGCACCCCAGTACCAGCATTAGCACTAAAAACCTACCCTATAGGGGGTTAATTTCTTGAACATACCTAAAAACTACCCCTCACAGGAGGGATGCTTGTCTGAGATGTAATTGGGCTATCCTGGTACCAGCACAAGCACTAAAACCTACCCCTTACAGGGGACTGGGACTAGTTTCTTGAACATACCTAAAACCTACCCCTCACAGGAGGGATGCTTGTCTGGGGTGTAATTGGGCTATCCTGGTACCAGCACAAGCACTAAAACCTACCCCCTACAGGGGACTGGGACTAATTTCTTGAACATACCTAAAACCTACCCCTCACAGGAGGGATGCTTGTCTGGGGGGTAATTGGGCTATCCTGGTACCAGCACAAGCACTAAAACCTACCCCTTACAGGGGACTGGGACTAATTTCTTGAACATACCTAAAACCTACCCCTCACAGGAGGGATGCTTGTCTGGGGTGTAATTGGGCTATCCTGGTACCAGCACAAGCACTAAAACCTACCCCCTACAGGGGACTGGGACTAATTTCTTGAACATACCTAAAACCTACCCCTCACAGGAGGGATGCTTGTCTGGGGGGTAATTGGGCTATCCTGGTACCAGCACAAGCACTAAAACCTACCCCTTACAGGGGACTGGGACTAATTTCTTGAACATACCTAAAACCTACCCCTCACAGGAGGAATGCTTGTCTGGGGTGTAATTGGGCTATCCTGGTACCAGCACAAGCACTAAAACCTACCCCTTATAGGGGACTGGGAATAAAATTCTTGAACATACCTAAAACCTACCCCTTATAGGGGGATGTTCGGACTAAAATTACCTATGACCTTAAAAAAAAGTCTCTGGAAGGTATATTTAGTGGTCAGGGTTAAGGGTTTACAGGGACTGAGGTGAATTGATTATTAGGATGATGTGGTTGAGTGGTTAGGTGGGATGGATTGGGAACAATGAGATCCGGGTTCGAATCTGGTGGAATTTAATTGAATATTTTAAATTATCAGGTGGGAGGATGTATAGGGATTAAGGGGATTGGATGATAAGTTTGGTGTGGGTGAGTGGTTAGGTGGGATGGATTGGGAACAAGGA
Organism: Rutilus rutilus; assembly: GCF_951802725.1. Taxonomy (NCBI): domain Eukaryota; kingdom Metazoa; phylum Chordata; class Actinopteri; order Cypriniformes; family Leuciscidae; genus Rutilus; species Rutilus rutilus. The sequence goes on along the minus strand of NC_140218.1, from coordinate 41,101,472 downwards.
GATCCAGGTTCGAGTCTGGTGGGATCTAAATTTATATATTGATCATTAGATTGAGGAGTTTATAGGGATTGAAGGGACTGGATGTCAGGAATTGTGTGGGTTAGTGGTTAGTATGGTATGATTAGGAGCAGGGAGATCGTGGTTCGAATCCGATGGGAACTTTTTGATTCTTTAGGGGTTTATGGCTAAAGGGAAATAGGGATTGTAATGGTTGAGTTATAGGAATGATATGGTTGAGGGGTTTATATAGATGGATTGGGAATAAGGGGATCGGGGTTCGAATCCAACTGGAAATTATTGAATTTTTAGGATGTTTATTGCTTTGGGTATTATAAGGGATTAAAGGGTTTGGTATTGGATTGGTATGGATGAGTGGTTAGTATGGAGTGATTAGGAGCGGGGGGATCGGGGTTCGATCCCAGGGTCGATTTATTTTTCTGGTAAATTGAGATTGTTGATTCAGTGGGTTGGGGTTATAGAGGGTAGAATGACGGGTAGGAGATGGGAGGGGGGTAGAGAGAATTGACTGAGGACGAGGGGATCCCGGTTCGAGCTAGATAAGGTTTGGGCGTGGATTAGTTTTCGAATTAAATACATAATAGAATTATGAATAGGGGGTATTAGGAGGTTAGGTTTGGGGAAAAGGTGTCACAGAGATGGTGATACACAAAATCGAAAATCGAGGAGTGGGACGCCGAGGAATTGAGGACAATTGACGGATGTTCGAGGGATCGGGATTCGGTGGAGAAACGTGGGATTGAAGGAGGAATAACGATGAAACGGTGAAGGAATCGTTGGATCACCTGGGAAGGTGGCTAATGAGGTTTACCAGGATTGTGGTAGCTAGGTGAAATATATGGGGGCTTTTGGAAAATAGGGATAGGTTAAGGTAATTGCTACTCTACGGTTGCACCTGGTAAGTGTGATGTCTGGTTGGGTTGGCAATTGCTTAGAGGTGAAGATTGGTAGAAGCTTGGTGCTTGGGTCTATACTTGAGTGCTCGCCAATCTAAACTTCGTGACACAGGCCCTTTTTGGGTGCCCCGGGATACCTTGCGGTGTTAACAAGGGGTTACTTGTAAAGGGAGGTAAGTATCCAACCCCTCTGGGTCCACTTGGACAGCACGCAGAGACGGTGGCCTTGGGTTGACAGGCCGTAACTGGTACCCAAATTTCTATCAATGACTATCATTAGAGGGTATAGATTTTTAATTGGTTGAGGTGTTGGGGTTGGTGGTTCTAAGAATTGGTAGTATTGAGTAACGGGATCATGGGGAATGGGAGGTTGCTGGCAAATTGGATTGGCCTGGGAAAAGTTTTTTTCAGGAGTTTTGGAGATTGTAAGGGACACACGTCAAGGATTGATCCCCTTGGCGGGCCGCCTCAGGGGAGGGTGTATGGTGTTTAAAGAGCCGAAACACCCAATGATCCTGAGGTACACTACTGAAGATGTGTTCCTTAGTAGGTATGAAAAAAAAGGGGGGGTGGGGTTTAGGGAAGGTGGATGTTTGATATGACTACCATGGTTCTTGGGGCAGTCGGAAGGATATGGATTTAGAGTGGTTGTTAGGGATGTTTCTCTATGGTGGATAAAAGAACTTTTTGTGAGTGCAATGCTGGGCCAGGATTATCAGGCCATGATTCAGTGGGATGTGGCTTGGTTCGCTGGCTAGGAACAAGTCTAATCAAGGACTTTGTACTCTGGAATAAAGAAAAGTTAATATAGGATTATGAAGGATAGAATTAATGTGTTTACACATGTATGTGTATCTATGTGTATGGGTGTATATATATGTGTATATATATGTGTGTGTATGTATATATGTATAGATATATATAGGTGTATATATAAATTTTTGGGGGGGGTGAAGTTCGGTCAGAATTCTGGTTCACAAAATGGGATCTGAGTGGGCCAGATACAGCCAGTGGCTGGATTCTGAAATTGGAAACTTAGTAAAAATGTAAAAATTAAGGTTTTTTTTGAAAAAAATTTTTTTTGGTGGGGAGGAGTTCGGTCAGAATTCCGGCTCACAAGATGGGATCTGAGTGGGCCGGACACAGCCAGTGGCTGGATTCTGAAATCGGAAACTTATTAAGGATAAAATTTAAGGGATTCTTGGGAGTACAATGCCTGGCCAGGATTACCGGGCCAGTACTCTTTGGGGTGTGGCTTGGTTCGCTGGTTGGGAGTAAATCTAATCAAAGATTTTGTACTCCTTAATAAAGAAAAGGATGGAATCTGTTATTGACATGGGTGATTCAGTCTCAACAAAAACATGCGGTGGCCAGTGCATTTCTGCGTCCTTCCTAATTTAAACTGGAAAGCCAGGAGAGCGATCCGGGGGAAGGCGTTGGCCTAAAACAAAAACCTAACCCTAACCCTAACTCTAACCCTAACCCTAACTCTCGCTTTCTCACTAAACCTACCCATCGCTTTTCTGGCTTCAAGCCCTCATTGGCGTACCCCACGGTGATTTAACCCTCTTTTTATATTTTTATACATCTCTCTGGACATTATTTTGGTCCATCCTTGTGTTTGTGCGAAGCGGCCATGTGTGTTAGGGCCAGTGCAAAACCAGATTTAGACCTCAGGTTTGGATCTTGGATCTTCTCTCACCTAACTCAGCCAGTGCCTGATACTCTGGACTTCGTTCTCGGCACTTGGGTGTTCCTTGTGATGTTTGTGAGTGTTTGTATACATTTATAAAAATATTTAAAATTAAAAACAAGAAGGTTGATAGCAGAAAAATGACTCGTGACGCATTATTTTATGCTGAAAGGTGCTTGTGTGACAGTTAGAGGGGCCACGCCCCTTTTGAAAGCTATAAAGCAGGGGAAAAGAGACAGTAGTCATTCAAAATCGCCTGATGAGAGCTGTGGTCGAGCTCGAAACGCGTCGCGAAGTGCTCCTGAATGACGCAGACTGTAAAACATAAAATGGCCGCCATCATTGGTGTGTGGTGATGTAGCAGAGCCTAATATAATTTTTTCTCATCGCCCAAACAGGCGTGAGTTGGTCTGTTTTAATGTTTAAATGTCTCCCTTCGTCCAAACAGACGTGGGTCAATAATGTTTATGCCCCTCTCGCTTTCTCACTAAACCTACCCATCGCTTTTCTGGCTTCAAGCCCTCATTGGCGTACCCCACGGTGATTTAACCCTCTTTTTATATTTTTATACATCTCTCTGGACATTATTTTGGTCCATCCTTGTGTTTGTGCGAAGCGGCCATGTGTGTTAGGGCCCGTGCAAAACCAGATTTAGACCTCAGGTTTGGATCTTGGATCTTCTCTCACCTAACCCTAACCTAAATGTAAATAGGGGTATGCTGGTCTAGGATGTAATGGGGCACCCCAGTACCAGCATTAGCACTAAAAACCTACCCTATAGGGGGTTAATTTCTTGAACATACCTAAAAACTACCCCTCACAGGAGGGATGCTTGTCTGAGATGTAATTGGGCTATCCTGGTACCAGCACAAGCACTAAAACCTACCCCTTACAGGGGACTGGGACTAGTTTCTTGAACATACCTAAAACCTACCCCTCACAGGAGGGATGCTTGTCTGGGGTGTAATTGGGCTATCCTGGTACCAGCACAAGCACTAAAACCTACCCCCTACAGGGGACTGGGACTAATTTCTTGAACATACCTAAAACCTACCCCTCACAGGAGGGATGCTTGTCTGGGGGGTAATTGGGCTATCCTGGTACCAGCACAAGCACTAAAACCTACCCCTTACAGGGGACTGGGACTAATTTCTTGAACATACCTAAAACCTACCCCTCACAGGAGGGATGCTTGTCTGGGGTGTAATTGGGCTATCCTGGTACCAGCACAAGCACTAAAACCTACCCCCTACAGGGGACTGGGACTAATTTCTTGAACATACCTAAAACCTACCCCTCACAGGAGGGATGCTTGTCTGGGGGGTAATTGGGCTATCCTGGTACCAGCACAAGCACTAAAACCTACCCCTTACAGGGGACTGGGACTAATTTCTTGAACATACCTAAAACCTACCCCTCACAGGAGGAATGCTTGTCTGGGGTGTAATTGGGCTATCCTGGTACCAGCACAAGCACTAAAACCTACCCCTTATAGGGGACTGGGAATAAAATTCTTGAACATACCTAAAACCTACCCCTTATAGGGGGATGTTCGGACTAAAATTACCTATGACCTTAAAAAAAAGTCTCTGGAAGGTATATTTAGTGGTCAGGGTTAAGGGTTTACAGGGACTGAGGTGAATTGATTATTAGGATGATGTGGTTGAGTGGTTAGGTGGGATGGATTGGGAACAATGAGATCCGGGTTCGAATCTGGTGGAATTTAATTGAATATTTTAAATTATCAGGTGGGAGGATGTATAGGGATTAAGGGGATTGGATGATAAGTTTGGTGTGGGTGAGTGGTTAGGTGGGATGGATTGGGAACAAGGAGATCCAGGTTCGAGTCTGGTGGGATCTAAATTTATATATTGATCATTAGATTGAGGAGTTTATAGGGATTGAAGGGACTGGATGTCAGGAATTGTGTGGGTTAGTGGTTAGTATGGTATGATTAGGAGCAGGGAGATCGTGGTTCGAATCCGATGGGAACTTTTTGATTCTTTAGGGGTTTATGGCTAAAGGGAAATAGGGATTGTAATGGTTGAGTTATAGGAATGATATGGTTGAGGGGTTTATATAGATGGATTGGGAATAAGGGGATCGGGGTTCGAATCCAACTGGAAATTATTGAATTTTTAGGATGTTTATTGCTTTGGGTATTATAAGGGATTAAAGGGTTTGGTATTGGATTGGTATGGATGAGTGGTTAGTATGGAGTGATTAGGAGCGGGGGGATCGGGGTTCGATCCCAGGGTCGATTTATTTTTCTGGTAAATTGAGATTGTTGATTCAGTGGGTTGGGGTTATAGAGGGTAGAATGACGGGTAGGAGATGGGAGGGGGGTAGAGAGAATTGACTGAGGACGAGGGGATCCCGGTTCGAGCTAGATAAGGTTTGGGCGTGGATTAGTTTTCGAATTAAATACATAATAGAATTATGAATAGGGGGTATTAGGAGGTTAGGTTTGGGGAAAAGGTGTCACAGAGATGGTGATACACAAAATCGAAAATCGAGGAGTGGGACGCCGAGGAATTGAGGACAATTGACGGATGTTCGAGGGATCGGGATTCGGTGGAGAAACGTGGGATTGAAGGAGGAATAACGATGAAACGGTGAAGGAATCGTTGGATCACCTGGGAAGGTGGCTAATGAGGTTTACCAGGATTGTGGTAGCTAGGTGAAATATATGGGGGCTTTTGGAAAATAGGGATAGGTTAAGGTAATTGCTACTCTACGGTTGCACCTGGTAAGTGTGATGTCTGGTTGGGTTGGCAATTGCTTAGAGGTGAAGATTGGTAGAAGCTTGGTGCTTGGGTCTATACTTGAGTGCTCGCCAATCTAAACTTCGTGACACAGGCCCTTTTTGGGTGCCCCGGGATACCTTGCGGTGTTAACAAGGGGTTACTTGTAAAGGGAGGTAAGTATCCAACCCCTCTGGGTCCACTTGGACAGCACGCAGAGACGGTGGCCTTGGGTTGACAGGCCGTAACTGGTACCCAAATTTCTATCAATGACTATCATTAGAGGGTATAGATTTTTAATTGGTTGAGGTGTTGGGGTTGGTGGTTCTAAGAATTGGTAGTATTGAGTAACGGGATCATGGGGAATGGGAGGTTGCTGGCAAATTGGATTGGCCTGGGAAAAGTTTTTTTCAGGAGTTTTGGAGATTGTAAGGGACACACGTCAAGGATTGATCCCCTTGGCGGGCCGCCTCAGGGGAGGGTGTATGGTGTTTAAAGAGCCGAAACACCCAATGATCCTGAGGTACACTACTGAAGATGTGTTCCTTAGTAGGTATGAAAAAAAAGGGGGGGTGGGGTTTAGGGAAGGTGGATGTTTGATATGACTACCATGGTTCTTGGGGCAGTCGGAAGGATATGGATTTAGAGTGGTTGTTAGGGATGTTTCTCTATGGTGGATAAAAGAACTTTTTGTGAGTGCAATGCTGGGCCAGGATTATCAGGCCATGATTCAGTGGGATGTGGCTTGGTTCGCTGGCTAGGAACAAGTCTAATCAAGGACTTTGTACTCTGGAATAAAGAAAAGTTAATATAGGATTATGAAGGATAGAATTAATGTGTTTACACATGTATGTGTATCTATGTGTATGGGTGTATATATATGTGTATATATATGTGTGTGTATGTATATATGTATAGATATATATAGGTGTATATATAAATTTTTGGGGGGGGTGAAGTTCGGTCAGAATTCTGGTTCACAAAATGGGATCTGAGTGGGCCAGATACAGCCAGTGGCTGGATTCTGAAATTGGAAACTTAGTAAAAATGTAAAAATTAAGGTTTTTTTTGAAAAAAATTTTTTTTGGTGGGGAGGAGTTCGGTCAGAATTCCGGCTCACAAGATGGGATCTGAGTGGGCCGGACACAGCCAGTGGCTGGATTCTGAAATCGGAAACTTATTAAGGATAAAATTTAAGGGATTCTTGGGAGTACAATGCCTGGCCAGGATTACCGGGCCAGTACTCTTTGGGGTGTGGCTTGGTTCGCTGGTTGGGAGTAAATCTAATCAAAGATTTTGTACTCCTTAATAAAGAAAAGGATGGAATCTGTTATTGACATGGGTGATTCAGTCTCAACAAAAACATGCGGTGGCCAGTGCATTTCTGCGTCCTTCCTAATTTAAACTGGAAAGCCAGGAGAGCGATCCGGGGGAAGGCGTTGGCCTAAAACAAAAACCTAACCCTAACCCTAACTCTAACCCTAACCCTAACTCTCGCTTTCTCACTAAACCTACCCATCGCTTTTCTGGCTTCAAGCCCTCATTGGCGTACCCCACGGTGATTTAACCCTCTTTTTATATTTTTATACATCTCTCTGGACATTATTTTGGTCCATCCTTGTGTTTGTGCGAAGCGGCCATGTGTGTTAGGGCCAGTGCAAAACCAGATTTAGACCTCAGGTTTGGATCTTGGATCTTCTCTCACCTAACTCAGCCAGTGCCTGATACTCTGGACTTCGTTCTCGGCACTTGGGTGTTCCTTGTGATGTTTGTGAGTGTTTGTATACATTTATAAAAATATTTAAAATTAAAAACAAGAAGGTTGATAGCAGAAAAATGACTCGTGACGCATTATTTTATGCTGAAAGGTGCTTGTGTGACAGTTAGAGGGGCCACGCCCCTTTTGAAAGCTATAAAGCAGGGGAAAAGAGACAGTAGTCATTCAAAATCGCCTGATGAGAGCTGTGGTCGAGCTCGAAACGCGTCGCGAAGTGCTCCTGAATGACGCAGACTGTAAAACATAAAATGGCCGCCATCATTGGTGTGTGGTGATGTAGCAGAGCCTAATATAATTTTTTCTCATCGCCCAAACAGGCGTGAGTTGGTCTGTTTTAATGTTTAAATGTCTCCCTTCGTCCAAACAGACGTGGGTTAATAATGTTTATGCCCCTCTCGCTTTCTCACTAAACCTACCCATCGCTTTTCTGGCTTCAAGCCCTCATTGGCGTACCCCACGGTGATTTAACCCTCTTTTTATATTTTTATACATCTCTCTGGACATTATTTTGGTCCATCCTTGTGTTTGTGCGAAGCGGCCATGTGTGTTAGGGCCAGTGCAAAACCAGATTTAGACCTCAGGTTTGGATCTTGGATCTTCTCTCACCTAACTCAGCCAGTGCCTGATACTCTGGACTTCGTTCTCGGCACTTGGGTGTTCCTTGTGATGTTTGTGAGTGTTTGTATACATTTATAAAAATATTTAAAATTAAAAACAAGAAGGTTGATAGCAGAAAAATGACTCGTGACGCATTATTTTATGCTGAAAGGTGCTTGTGTGACAGTTAGAGGGGCCACGCCCCTTTTGAAAGCTATAAAGCAGGGGAAAAGAGACAGTAGTCATTCAAAATCGCCTGATGAGAGCTGTGGTCGAGCTCGAAACGCGTCGCGAAGTGCTCCTGAATGACGCAGACTGTAAAACATAAAATGGCCGCCATCATTGGTGTGTGGTGATGTAGCAGAGCCTAATATAATTTTTTCTCATCGCCCAAACAGGCGTGAGTTGGTCTGTTTTAATGTTTAAATGTCTCCCTTCGTCCAAACAGACGTGGGTTAATAATGTTTATGCCCCTCTCGCTTTCTCACTAAACCTACCCATCGCTTTTCTGGCTTCAAGCCCTCATTGGCGTACCCCACGGTGATTTAACCCTCTTTTTATATTTTTATACATCTCTCTGGACATTATTTTGGTCCATCCTTGTGTTTGTGCGAAGCGGCCATGTGTGTTAGGGCCAGTGCAAAACCAGATTTAGACCTCAGGTTTGGATCTTGGATCTTCTCTCACCTAACTCAGCCAGTGCCTGATACTCTGGACTTCGTTCTCGGCACTTGGGTGTTCCTTGTGATGTTTGTGAGTGTTTGTATACATTTATAAAAATATTTAAAATTAAAAACAAGAAGGTTGATAGCAGAAAAATGACTCGTGACGCATTATTTTATGCTGAAAGGTGCTTGTGTGACAGTTAGAGGGGCCACGCCCCTTTTGAAAGCTATAAAGCAGGGGAAAAGAGACAGTAGTCATTCAAAATCGCCTGATGAGAGCTGTGGTCGAGCTCGAAACGCGTCGCGAAGTGCTCCTGAATGACGCAGACTGTAAAACATAAAATGGCCGCCATCATTGGTGTGTGGTGATGTAGCAGAGCCTAATATAATTTTTTCTCATCGCCCAAACAGGCGTGAGTTGGTCTGTTTTAATGTTTAAATGTCTCCCTTCGTCCAAACAGACGTGGGTCAATAATGTTTATGCCCCTCTCACTTTCTCACTAAACCTACCCATCGCTTTTCTGGCTTCAAGCCCTCATTGGCGTACCCCACGGTGATTTAACCCTCTTTTTATATTTTTATACATCTCTCTGGACATTATTTTGGTCCATCCTTGTGTTTGTGCGAAGCGGCCATGTGTGTTAGGGCCCGTGCAAAACCAGATTTAGACCTCAGGTTTGGATCTTGGATCTTCTCTCACCTAACTCAGCCAGTGCCTGATACTCTGGACTTCGTTCTCGGCACTTGGGTGTTCCTTGTGATGTTTGTGAGTGTTTGTATACATTTATAAAAATATTTAAAATTAAAAACAAGAAGGTTGATAGCAGAAAAATGACTCGTGACGCATTATTTTATGCTGAAAGGTGCTTGTGTGACAGTTAGAGGGGCCACGCCCCTTTTGAAAGCTATAAAGCAGGGGAAAAGAGACAGTAGTCATTCAAAATCGCCTGATGAGAGCTGTGGTCGAGCTCGAAACGCGTCGCGAAGTGCTCCTGAATGACGCAGACTGTAAAACATAAAATGGCCGCCATCATTGGTGTGTGGTGATGTAGCAGAGCCTAATATAATTTTTTCTCATCGCCCAAACAGGCGTGAGTTGGTCTGTTTTAATGTTTAAATGTCTCCCTTCGTCCAAACAGACGTGGGTCAATAATGTTTATGCCCCTCTCACTTTCTCACTAAACCTACCCATCGCTTTTCTGGCTTCAAGCCCTCATTGGCGTACCCCACGGTGATTTAACCCTCTTTTTATATTTTTATACATCTCTCTGGACATTATTTTGGTCCATCCTTGTGTTTGTGCGAAGCGGCCATGTGTGTTAGGGCCCGTGCAAAACCAGATTTAGACCTCAGGTTTGGATCTTGGATCTTCTCTCACCTAACCCTAACCTAAATGTAAATAGGGGTATGCTGGTCTAGGATGTAATGGGGCACCCCAGTACCAGCATTAGCACTAAAAACCTACCCTATAGGGGGTTAATTTCTTGAACATACCTAAAAACTACCCCTCACAGGAGGGATGCTTGTCTGAGATGTAATTGGGCTATCCTGGTACCAGCACAAGCACTAAAACCTACCCCTTACAGGGGACTGGGACTAGTTTCTTGAACATACCTAAAACCTACCCCTCACAGGAGGGATGCTTGTCTGGGGTGTAATTGGGCTATCCTGGTACCAGCACAAGCACTAAAACCTACCCCCTACAGGGGACTGGGACTAATTTCTTGAACATACCTAAAACCTACCCCTCACAGGAGGGATGCTTGTCTGGGGGGTAATTGGGCTATCCTGGTACCAGCACAAGCACTAAAACCTACCCCTTACAGGGGACTGGGACTAATTTCTTGAACATACCTAAAACCTACCCCTCACAGGAGGGATGCTTGTCTGGGGTGTAATTGGGCTATCCTGGTACCAGCACAAGCACTAAAACCTACCCCCTACAGGGGACTGGGACTAATTTCTTGAACATACCTAAAACCTACCCCTCACAGGAGGGATGCTTGTCTGGGGGGTAATTGGGCTATCCTGGTACCAGCACAAGCACTAAAACCTACCCCTTACAGGGGACTGGGACTAATTTCTTGAACATACCTAAAACCTACCCCTCACAGGAGGAATGCTTGTCTGGGGTGTAATTGGGCTATCCTGGTACCAGCACAAGCACTAAAACCTACCCCTTATAGGGGACTGGGAATAAAATTCTTGAACATACCTAAAACCTACCCCTTATAGGGGGATGTTCGGACTAAAATTACCTATGACCTTAAAAAAAAGTCTCTGGAAGGTATATTTAGTGGTCAGGGTTAAGGGTTTACAGGGACTGAGGTGAATTGATTATTAGGATGATGTGGTTGAGTGGTTAGGTGGGATGGATTGGGAACAATGAGATCCGGGTTCGAATCTGGTGGAATTTAATTGAATATTTTAAATTATCAGGTGGGAGGATGTATAGGGATTAAGGGGATTGGATGATAAGTTTGGTGTGGGTGAGTGGTTAGGTGGGATGGATTGGGAACAAGGAGATCCAGGTTCGAGTCTGGTGGGATCTAAATTTATATATTGATCATTAGATTGAGGAGTTTATAGGGATTGAAGGGACTGGATGTCAGGAATTGTGTGGGTTAGTGGTTAGTATGGTATGATTAGGAGCAGGGAGATCGTGGTTCGAATCCGATGGGAACTTTTTGATTCTTTAGGGGTTTATGGCTAAAGGGAAATAGGGATTGTAATGGTTGAGTTATAGGAATGATATGGTTGAGGGGTTTATATAGATGGATTGGGAATAAGGGGATCGGGGTTCGAATCCAACTGGAAATTATTGAATTTTTAGGATGTTTATTGCTTTGGGTATTATAAGGGATTAAAGGGTTTGGTATTGGATTGGTATGGATGAGTGGTTAGTATGGAGTGATTAGGAGCGGGGGGATCGGGGTTCGATCCCAGGGTCGATTTATTTTTCTGGTAAATTGAGATTGTTGATTCAGTGGGTTGGGGTTATAGAGGGTAGAATGACGGGTAGGAGATGGGAGGGGGGTAGAGAGAATTGACTGAGGACGAGGGGATCCCGGTTCGAGCTAGATAAGGTTTGGGCGTGGATTAGTTTTCGAATTAAATACATAATAGAATTATGAATAGGGGGTATTAGGAGGTTAGGTTTGGGGAAAAGGTGTCACAGAGATGGTGATACACAAAATCGAAAATCGAGGAGTGGGACGCCGAGGAATTGAGGACAATTGACGGATGTTCGAGGGATCGGGATTCGGTGGAGAAACGTGGGATTGAAGGAGGAATAACGATGAAACGGTGAAGGAATCGTTGGATCACCTGGGAAGGTGGCTAATGAGGTTTACCAGGATTGTGGTAGCTAGGTGAAATATATGGGGGCTTTTGGAAAATAGGGATAGGTTAAGGTAATTGCTACTCTACGGTTGCACCTGGTAAGTGTGATGTCTGGTTGGGTTGGCAATTGCTTAGAGGTGAAGATTGGTAGAAGCTTGGTGCTTGGGTCTATACTTGAGTGCTCGCCAATCTAAACTTCGTGACACAGGCCCTTTTTGGGTGCCCCGGGATACCTTGCGGTGTTAACAAGGGGTTACTTGTAAAGGGAGGTAAGTATCCAACCCCTCTGGGTCCACTTGGACAGCACGCAGAGACGGTGGCCTTGGGTTGACAGGCCGTAACTGGTACCCAAATTTCTATCAATGACTATCATTAGAGGGTATAGATTTTTAATTGGTTGAGGTGTTGGGGTTGGTGGTTCTAAGAATTGGTAGTATTGAGTAACGGGATCATGGGGAATGGGAGGTTGCTGGCAAATTGGATTGGCCTGGGAAAAGTTTTTTTCAGGAGTTTTGGAGATTGTAAGGGACACACGTCAAGGATTGATCCCCTTGGCGGGCCGCCTCAGGGGAGGGTGTATGGTGTTTAAAGAGCCGAAACACCCAATGATCCTGAGGTACACTACTGAAGATGTGTTCCTTAGTAGGTATGAAAAAAAAGGGGGGGTGGGGTTTAGGGAAGGTGGATGTTTGATATGACTACCATGGTTCTTGGGGCAGTCGGAAGGATATGGATTTAGAGTGGTTGTTAGGGATGTTTCTCTATGGTGGATAAAAGAACTTTTTGTGAGTGCAATGCTGGGCCAGGATTATCAGGCCATGATTCAGTGGGATGTGGCTTGGTTCGCTGGCTAGGAACAAGTCTAATCAAGGACTTTGTACTCTGGAATAAAGAAAAGTTAATATAGGATTATGAAGGATAGAATTAATGTGTTTACACATGTATGTGTATCTATGTGTATGGGTGTATATATATGTGTATATATATGTGTGTGTATGTATATATGTATAGATATATATAGGTGTATATATAAATTTTTGGGGGGGGTGAAGTTCGGTCAGAATTCTGGTTCACAAAATGGGATCTGAGTGGGCCAGATACAGCCAGTGGCTGGATTCTGAAATTGGAAACTTAGTAAAAATGTAAAAATTAAGGTTTTTTTTGAAAAAAATTTTTTTTGGTGGGGAGGAGTTCGGTCAGAATTCCGGCTCACAAGATGGGATCTGAGTGGGCCGGACACAGCCAGTGGCTGGATTCTGAAATCGGAAACTTATTAAGGATAAAATTTAAGGGATTCTTGGGAGTACAATGCCTGGCCAGGATTACCGGGCCAGTACTCTTTGGGGTGTGGCTTGGTTCGCTGGTTGGGAGTAAATCTAATCAAAGATTTTGTACTCCTTAATAAAGAAAAGGATGGAATCTGTTATTGACATGGGTGATTCAGTCTCAACAAAAACATGCGGTGGCCAGTGCATTTCTGCGTCCTTCCTAATTTAAACTGGAAAGCCAGGAGAGCGATCCGGGGGAAGGCGTTGGCCTAAAACAAAAACCTAACCCTAACCCTAACTCTAACCCTAACCCTAACTCTCGCTTTCTCACTAAACCTACCCATCGCTTTTCTGGCTTCAAGCCCTCATTGGCGTACCCCACGGTGATTTAACCCTCTTTTTATATTTTTATACATCTCTCTGGACATTATTTTGGTCCATCCTTGTGTTTGTGCGAAGCGGCCATGTGTGTTAGGGCCAGTGCAAAACCAGATTTAGACCTCAGGTTTGGATCTTGGATCTTCTCTCACCTAACTCAGCCAGTGCCTGATACTCTGGACTTCGTTCTCGGCACTTGGGTGTTCCTTGTGATGTTTGTGAGTGTTTGTATACATTTATAAAAATATTTAAAATTAAAAACAAGAAGGTTGATAGCAGAAAAATGACTCGTGACGCATTATTTTATGCTGAAAGGTGCTTGTGTGACAGTTAGAGGGGCCACGCCCCTTTTGAAAGCTATAAAGCAGGGGAAAAGAGACAGTAGTCATTCAAAATCGCCTGATGAGAGCTGTGGTCGAGCTCGAAACGCGTCGCGAAGTGCTCCTGAATGACGCAGACTGTAAAACATAAAATGGCCGCCATCATTGGTGTGTGGTGATGTAGCAGAGCCTAATATAATTTTTTCTCATCGCCCAAACAGGCGTGAGTTGGTCTGTTTTAATGTTTAAATGTCTCCCTTCGTCCAAACAGACGTGGGTTAATAATGTTTATGCCCCTCTCGCTTTCTCACTAAACCTACCCATCGCTTTTCTGGCTTCAAGCCCTCATTGGCGTACCCCACGGTGATTTAACCCTCTTTTTATATTTTTATACATCTCTCTGGACATTATTTTGGTCCATCCTTGTGTTTGTGCGAAGCGGCCATGTGTGTTAGGGCCAGTGCAAAACCAGATTTAGACCTCAGGTTTGGATCTTGGATCTTCTCTCACCTAACTCAGCCAGTGCCTGATACTCTGGACTTCGTTCTCGGCACTTGGGTGTTCCTTGTGATGTTTGTGAGTGTTTGTATACATTTATAAAAATATTTAAAATTAAAAACAAGAAGGTTGATAGCAGAAAAATGACTCGTGACGCATTATTTTATGCTGAAAGGTGCTTGTGTGACAGTTAGAGGGGCCACGCCCCTTTTGAAAGCTATAAAGCAGGGGAAAAGAGACAGTAGTCATTCAAAATCGCCTGATGAGAGCTGTGGTCGAGCTCGAAACGCGTCGCGAAGTGCTCCTGAATGACGCAGACTGTAAAACATAAAATGGCCGCCATCATTGGTGTGTGGTGATGTAGCAGAGCCTAATATAATTTTTTCTCATCGCCCAAACAGGCGTGAGTTGGTCTGTTTTAATGTTTAAATGTCTCCCTTCGTCCAAACAGACGTGGGTTAATAATGTTTATGCCCCTCTCGCTTTCTCACTAAACCTACCCATCGCTTTTCTGGCTTCAAGCCCTCATTGGCGTACCCCACGGTGATTTAACCCTCTTTTTATATTTTTATACATCTCTCTGGACATTATTTTGGTCCATCCTTGTGTTTGTGCGAAGCGGCCATGTGTGTTAGGGCCAGTGCAAAACCAGATTTAGACCTCAGGTTTGGATCTTGGATCTTCTCTCATCTAACCCTAACCCTAACCCTAACCCTAACCCTAATCCATCCATCCATCACTCCATCACTCCATCCATCCATGTATAACACAGGCCTAAAAACATTCACTTTTTCAAACAAAAACATATTTTTTTTAACAAAAAGTGGTTTAAACTCATGTATCTATATATTCATCTATTCATCTATCTATCCATCCATCCATCCATCACTCCATCACTCCATCCATCAATGTAACACAGGCCTAAAAAACATTCACTTTTTCAAACAAAAACATTTTTTTTAACAAAAACATTTTTTTTAACAAAAAGTTGTTTAAACTCATGTACCTATCTATCCATCCATCCATCCATCCATCCATCCATCCATCCATCCATCCATCCATCCATCCATCCATCCATCCATCACTCCATCCATCAATCTATCTATAGAAATAGACACTTACCTGTCAGCATTGGTGCTGTTTCAGCACTCGTGCTGATATGCACGGCAAATGCAACCATTTTGCATTGACAGGTGAACAGCTGGGGGAAAACTCAAGTTCAGTTTGCGTCAGGGCGTCTGCATGGATGCAGGGTCAAAGGCCAAAGGCCTGGCACGCTACCTCACCTAACCAGCTAACCCTACCCACCACCTGCACAAAAAAACAGAAAACAAAACCAAAAAACACTGACCACTGGCGGGACCTAAACAAACCCTACCCAAAATATACCAGGATAGACCACCCCTATATAAAATAACCCTAGATACAACAGCAATTTATAAAATAGACCCCTGTTAAAAAAAAACAAATCTAAAAAATAAAGTGCAGTACCGTGTCTACACACCTGGTGGCGCTAGAGGCGCACCAAACCACCACCAGTCGACTAGCCATACATCAATTACTATATAAACCAAGTTTCGTACAGATAAAACACACCGTTGCAGATATATGGACAGTTAAGATTCGGCCAATCAGATGCCCTTTATGCAAATGAGGGTGGTTACTAATGAGGGTGAAAGTCGTTTTTACCTCCCTACCTAACCCTAACCCTAACCCTAACCCTAACCCTATACCTAAAAACTACCCCTCACAGGAGGGATGCTTGTCTGAGATGTAATTGGGCTATCCTGGTACCAGCACAAGCACTAAAACCTACCCCTTACAGGGGACTGGGACTAGTTTCTTGAACATACCTAAAACCTACCCCTTACAGGAGGGATGCTTGTCTGGGGTGTAATTGGGCTATCCTGGTACCAGCACAAGCACTAAAACCTACCCCCTACAGGGGACTGGGACTAATTTCTTGAACATACCTAAAACCTACCCCTCACAGGAGGGATGCTTGTCTGGGGGGTAATTGGGCTATCCTGGTACCAGCACAAGCACTAAAACCTACCCCTTACAGGGGACTGGGACTAGTTTCTTGAACATACCTAAAACCTACCCCTCACAGGAGGGATGCTTGTCTGGGGTGTAATTGGGCTATCCTGGTACCAGCACAAGCACTAAAACCTACCCCCTACAGGGGACTGGGACTAATTTCTTGAACATACCTAAAACCTACCCCTCACAGGAGGAATGCTTGTCTGGGGTGTAATTGGGCTATCCTGGTACCAGCACAAGCACTAAAACCTACCCCTTACAGGGGACTGGGAATAAAATTCTTGAACATACCTAAAACCTACCCCTTATAGGGGGATGTTCGGACTAAAATTACCTATGACCTTAAAAAAAGTCTCTGGAAGATATTTTTTAGTGGTCAGGTTTAAGGGTTTACAGGGACTGAGGTGAATTGATTATTAGGATGATGTGGTTGAGTGGTTAGGTGGGATGGATTGGGAACAATGAGATCCGGGTTCGAATCTGGTGGAATCTAATTGAATATTTTAAATTATCAGGTGGGAGGATTTATAGGGATTGAGGGGATTGGATGATAAGTTTGGTGTGGGTGAGTGGTTAGGTGGGATGGATTGGGAACAAGGAGATCCAGGTTCGAGTCTGGTGGGATCTAAATTTATATATTGATCGTTAGATTGAGGAGTTTATAGGGATTGAAGGGACTGGATGTCAGGAATTGTGTGGGTTAGTGGTTAGTATGGTATGATTAGGAGCAGGGAGATCGTGGTTCGAATCCGATGGGAACTTTTTGATTCTTTAGGGGTTTATGGCTAAAGGGAAATAGGGATTGTAATGGTTGAGTTATAGGAATGATATGGTTGAGGGGTTTATATAGATGGATTGGGAATAAGGGGATCGGGGTTCGAATCCAACTGGAAATTATTGAATTTTTAGGATGTTTATTGCTTTAGGTATTATAAGGGATTAAAGGGTTTGGTATTGGATTGGTATGGATGAGTGGTTAGTATGGAGTGATTAGGAACGGGGGGATCGGGGTTCGATCCCAGGGTCGATTTATTTTTCTGGTAAATTGAGATTGTTGATTCAGTGGGTTGGGGGTATAGAGGGTAGAATGACGAGTAGGAGATGGGAGGGGGGTAGAGAGAATTGACTGAGGACGAGGGGATCCCGGTTCGAGCTAGATAAGGTTTGGGCGTGGATTAGTTTTCGAATTAAATACATAATAGAATTATGAATAGGGGGTATTAGGAGGTTAGGTTGGGGAAAAGGTGTCACAGAGATGGTGACACACAAAATCGAAAATCGAGGAGTGGGACGCCGAGGAATTGAGTACAATTGACGGATGTTCGAGGGATCGGGATTCGGTGGAGAAACGTGGGATTGAAGGAGGAATAACGATGAAACGGTGAAGGAATCGTTGGATCACCTGGGAAGGTGGCTAATGAGGTTTACCAGGATTGTGGTAGCTAGGTGAAATATATGGGGGCTTTTGGAAAATAGGGATAGGTTTAGGTAATTGCTACTCTACGGTTGCACCTGGTAAGTGTGATGTCTGGTTGGGTTGGCAATTGCTTAGAGGTGAAGATTGGTAGAAGCTTGGTGCTTGGGTCTATACTTGAGCGCTCGCCAATCTAAACTTCGTGACACAGGCCCTTTTTGGGTGCCCCGGGATACCTTGCGGTGTTAACAAAGGGGTTACTTGTAAAGGGAGGTAAGTATCCAACCCCTCTGGGTCCACTTGGACAGCACGCAGAGACGGTGGCCTTGGGTTGACAGGCCGTAACTGGTACCCAAATTTCTATCAATGACTATCATTAGAGGGTATAGATTTTTAATTGGTTGAGGTGTTGGGGTTGGTGGTTCTAAGAATTGGTAATATTGAGTAACGGGATCATGGGGAATGGGAGGTTGCTGGCAAATTGGATTGGCTTGGGAAAAGTTTTTTCAGGGGTTTTTGGAGATTGTAAGGGACACACGCCAAGGATTGATCCCCTTGGCGGGCCGCCTCAGGGGAGGGTGTATGGTGTTTAAAGAGCCGAAACACCCAATGATCCTGAGGTACACTACTGAAGATGTGTTCCTTAGTAGGTATAAAAGAAAAAAAGGGGGGTGGGGGTTAGGGAAGGTGGATGTTCGATATGACTACCATGGTTCTTGGGGCAGTCGGAAGGATATGGATTTAGAGTGGTTGTTAGGGATGTTTCTCTATGGTGGATAAAAGAACTTTTTGAGAGTGCAATGCTGGGCCAGGATTATCAGGCCATGATTCAGTGGGATGTGGCTTGGTTCGCTGGCTAGGAACAAGTCTAATCAAGGACTTTGTACTCTGGAATAAAGAAAAGTTAATATACGATTATGAAGGATAGAATTAATGTGTTTACACATGTATGTGTATCTATGTGTATGTGTATATGTATGTGTATGTGTATGTGTGTGTATATATATGTGTGTGTATGTGTGTGTATATATATATATATGTGTATATATAAAATTTTGGGGGGGGTGAAGTTCGGTCAGAATTCTGGTTCACAAAATGGGATCTGAGTGGGCCAGATACAGCCAGTGGTTGGATTCTGAAATTGGAAACTTAGTAAAAATGTAAAAATTAAGGTTTTTTTTGAAAAAAATTTTTTTTGGTGGGGAGGAGTTCGGTCAGAATTCCGGCTCACAAGATGGGATCTGAGTGGGCCGGACACAGCCAGTGGCTGGATTCTGAAATCGGAAACTTATTAAGGATAAAAATTAAGGGATTCTTGGGAGTACAATGCCTGGCCAGGATTACCGGGCCAGTACTCTTTGGGGTGTGGCTTGGTTCGCTGGTTGGGAGCAAATCTAATCAAAGATTTTGTACTCCTTAATAAAGAAAAGGATGGAATCTGTTATTGACATGGGTGACTCAGTCTCAACAAAAACATGCGGTGGCCAGTGCATTTCTGCGTCCTTCCTAATTTAAACTGGAAAGCCAGGAGAGCGATCCGGGGGAAGGCGTTGGCCTAAAACAAAAATCTAACTCTAACCCTAACCCTAACCTTTCTTGCTAACACCTACCATCAGTTTTTCTGGCTTCAAGCCCTCATTGGCGTAACCCACGGTGATTTAACCCTCTTTTATATTTTTATGCATCTCTCTGGACATTATTTTGGTCCATCCTTGTGTTTGTGTTCGAAGCGGCCAGTTGTGTTAGGGCCAGTGCACAACCAGATTCATACCTCAGGTTGGATCTTGGATCTTCTCTCACCTAACTCAATAATCACATGAACCGGTGCGGGCACATACACGGACTGTTCCAACCAAATATACCCAACTTCAACCCTACCCAAGTCAAAACCTAACTCACACTCAACTTAATCACAAGCCACACCCACAAAACAACCCTACCCACTTAAGCCCCACCCCCTCAACCCCACCCAAACAAACACCACCCAAAATCAACTCTAACACAAACCACCAAAAGTCTAAAACCATCTATACATCCCTAGGAATAGAAAACTGACCTTTGACCCCATAACTGATAAAAAAACTGTCTGTCTGTCTATCTATCTATCTATCTATCTATCTGTCTGTCTGTCTGTCTGTCTGCCTACCTGTCTGTCTGCCTGCCTGCCTGCCTGCCTGCCTGTCTGCCTCTCTGTCTGTCTGTCTGCCTGCCTGCCTGCCTGCCTATAGTGGGCACCGGCAGTTGCAGTGGCATTGCTCGGAACCTGGTGGCGCTAGAGGGATGGGACTGAGCCCATTGGATCGGGCCTGGCCGGATTAGTATATGTACAAGACTTGAGCTCTGTTGGTGCAAAAAAAAGGTGGGTGCAGTTCATTATCTCACTGCCTGGTGGCGCTAGAGAGCCCAAAGTTGGTGCAGCCGACTCCCCACCCCCTAATTAGCGTACACACCAAGTTTCAGCTCTCTAACACCTACAGAACTCGAAAACACCATGGGGGTGCAGTTGGATAAAGGGTGCACTCTTCGCTTTTTCACACATAACCCTATAGCCTGGGTTTCCCAAAAACTCACTTGCACCTTCCTCAATAATCACATGAACCGGTGCGGGCACATACACGGACTGTTCCAACCAAATATACCCAACTTCAACCCTACCCAAGTCAAAACCTAACTCACACTCAACTTAATCACAAGCCACACCCACAAAACAACCCTACCCACTTAAGCCCCACCCCCTCAACCCCACCCAAACAAACACCACCCAAAATCAACTCTAACACAAACCACCAAAAGTCTAAAACCATCTATACATCCCTAGGAATAGAAAACTGACCTTTGACCCCATAACTGATAAAAAAACTGTCTGTCTGTCTATCTATCTATCTATCTGTCTGTCTGTCTGTCTGTCTGCCCACCTGTCTGTCTGCCTGCCTGCCTGCCTGCCTGCCTGTCTGCCTCTCTGTCTGTCTGTCTGCCTGCCTGCCTGCCTGCCTATAGTGGGCACCGGCAGTTGCAGTGGCATTGCTCGGAACCTGGTGGCGCTAGAGGGATGGGACTGAGCCCATTGGATCGGGCCTGGCCGGATTAGTATATGTACAAGACTTGAGCTCTGTTGGTGCAAAAAAAAGGTGGGTGCAGTTCATTATCTCACTGCCTGGTGGCGCTAGAGAGCCCAAAGTTGGTGCAGCCGACTCCCCACCCCCTAATTAGCGTACACACCAAGTTTCAGCTCTCTAACACCTACAGAACTCGAAAACACCATGGGGGTGCAGTTGGATAAAGGGTGCACTCTTCGCTTTTTCACACATAACCCTATAGCCTGGGTTTCCCAAAAACTCACTTGCACCTTCCTCAATAATCACATGAACCGATGCGGGCACATACACGGACTGTTCCAACCAAATATACCCAACTTCAACCCTACCCAAGTCAAAACCTAACTCACACTCAACTTAATCACAAGCCACACCCACAAAACAACCCTACCCACTTAAGCCCCACCCCCTCAACCCCACCCAAACAAACACCACCCAAAATCAACTCTAACACAAACCACCAAAAGTCTAAAACCATCTATACATCCCTAGGAATAGAAAACTGACCTTTGACCCCATAACTGATCAAAAAAAACGGTCTGTCTGTCTGTCTGTCTGTCTGTCTGTCTGTCTGTCTGTCTGTCTGTCTGTCTGTCTGTCTGTCTGTCTGTCTGTCTGTCTGTCTGTCTGTCTGTCTGTCTGTCTGTCTGTCTGTCTGTCTGTCTGTCTGTCTGTCTGTCTGAATAAACATTGCATTCATTTTTAAATTGTTTTCTGTAAAAAAAAATTGTTTTCTGTTGCAGTGTTAAGGGCCTATGGAGCATGAGAACTGGACTCAGGGGGGTGGGGGGCTCACTTCCTGTATACACAAAAAGTAATTTGTTTGTATATACTAATGCATGACATCTCAAATTAAAAAAAAAATGTATAGAGAACAGTCAGAGAACTTTAGAGATGGGTAACAGTTTTATTTGAAAAATACAAACATTTTACAAAATAACATCATACAAAATACATAATTAACAATTTAAACATTAGAAAACTATAAAACAAAAAACTATATAACAGAACTATAAAATACATAACTATATAAATAACAGACCTATAAAATAAATAACTATATATAACAGACCTATAAAATAAACTACTATATTACATAACTATAAAATGAACACACACACACAAAAAAAACCTGTCTGTGGAATGAGGGATAGATAGGATTCTATGGGGGACTTTATAAAAAATAAAAAAGAGCAGCATTTCCAGAGCAGCATTGATGGGTTGGCTGTGCAGATGTTTCTCACTGGACCACCCTCTTCACACAGCACAACCACTGTCACTACTGGAAATACGTCTCCTGCACATAAGGTGGAAGTGCTGTCATAATCAATGCAGAGTTCAATAGGGGGAGGGATAACGTTAGGGTTCATTTTTCTTGGACAACCAGCAGATGAAAGACTCCAGACAGACAATGTTTGGATATTTTGTAAGTGACATAAAAATAAAAATGGGACATTTTTTAAGAGAAAGAAAGAGAAAGAAAGAGAAAGAAAGAAAGAAAGAAAGAAAGAAAGAAAGAAAGAAAGAAAGAAAGAAAGAAAGAAAGAAAGAAAGAAAGAAAGAAAGAAAGAAAGAAAGAAAGAAAGAAAGAAAGAAAGAAAGAAAGAGAAGCTTGTGCTAGAGTTGCCTAGTCATCTAGCCATTCCAGTTCCAGGCCTTCCCCACGAAATGACTTACGATTGACTCCATAATCAAAAAAAAGTTCAGTGTCCACGGGGATGTCACGCGTGGCCCTAAAAAGGATGACGTCCCTGACGTTGTCGCCAAGCTTTAATTCGCACCGAAAGGGCTTGAGGTTCGAGGACTTGCCGGAGTGGTTTATTCGACGGCCGTACGTGTCTTTTCCAGGGTGGCACGCGCAGGGGAACGTTTGTGCATCCACGCACATTTTTCCACTGGGCGAGTCGAAAAAGAATAGGTAGCCTGCCTCATCACGAAGGCGGCTCAGGATGGCTTTCCCTTCCGTGGCCGTGATGATCCTACCGTGGTAGTCGCAGACCACGTCCCCCTTTGAATAGTGCTGGGTCGCGATGACTCCTGTAATGCGGGAAAAAAAAATTACATTTCGAGTTGCCGGACAGACAGAACTTGCACGTTAGACAAACGTTTCAGGATTCAATTCTAGATCTGGGTGCAGTTAATGGCTGTGGTACAATTGTATTTGTATTTTATGGCCTTCAAAAAAAATAAATAAATAAAAGCTAAAAGTAGGGATGTACCAATTTACATTTAAAATGAAGTGTATCTAATTATTGAAATATCAAACGAAGTATAGTAACGCCTGCATAGCTGTGGTGCACGAGCTGAAACATTTTGAAAAACTCAAAGATTGAGGGAGACAGCACACTAGTGTTGCATGCTCTTGATTGCTGTTGATGGTTCACTCAGCACAGCGTCATTTGGATTAAAACTAAATTGAGCATGCAAGTAAGACATGAACTGTTACCAGATTAGTACATTAGTGCGGTGCTATAACACAAATAAAATATAAAATATGAGAGAGCAATACAATGAATAATGAAAGTGGCAGAAGCGCGCACAGTAAATATACGGCGAGTACCAAAGATGAAAGTATCGGACTCGGTCTCGGTGGTATCGTTGCATCCCTAACTAAAAGGTGTCCTTACCAAACCCTTTCGGTGGGCCAAAGTCCTTAATGGCGATGCCTGTCCAGGACTGCTCGGTGACGTGGCGGATTATAAGAGGGTTGGTCTCCACCCGGCTTCTCGAGGGCGGTTTCCAAGCCTCCACTATCTGATGCGGTTGCGGGCAATTGCCGCTCCACCCCTCACGGGAAATGAGCCGCGCCACTTTTCCGGCCGAAGGTCTGTGCGTGCCAAAGTATCCT
The DNA here is from genome assembly GCF_951802725.1 of Rutilus rutilus. Classification (NCBI taxonomy): domain Eukaryota; kingdom Metazoa; phylum Chordata; class Actinopteri; order Cypriniformes; family Leuciscidae; genus Rutilus; species Rutilus rutilus. The sequence continues at coordinate 41,077,876 of NC_140218.1, read as the reverse complement.
GAAAGGCAAAATGACAAGACTTTACTCGTGCGTGTCGTTTGTCACTGTGAGTTAATGTACAGTTAGCGGGTGCCAACGCTGTATTGACTGTTTTGGAGACTTACCGAGAAGGTGCGCTCTCCTGAGGTCATACTGGGACAGGCGCCACTTGTCATAATATGACCGGTCTCCCGGGAAACCCCAGCTGGTGCGCTGCACCTTTGACGGTGGCTGGCCTTGAAGGGAGACGGGAAATGTGGAGAGGAACTCGGTGAAACACCGCCGTTGGGGCGCAACCGGCGTCCCCTCATCAGAAGGCATCCTGTATAGGTGAGGAAAACAAAGTTTACACCATTACATGATAAACGTGGACAAGATGTTAATACGCTGGGCAAACGGTTTGTGCTATGTCCTAGGTAAACGAAGAGACACTTACACGGCCAAGGAGTGCAGCAGCTCGGCCGCGTCAACCAGGTCCTCGTCGCGGACCTCGCCATCGCAGAGGCCAAGGTAGGCGTCGAGGGTGTGCTGCTGCTGTGTGGTGAGCCGTTTAGCCGCCACTCTGGCGGCCCTCCGAACGTCGAGGCTCGTCGACGTCTCCAGCTTGTACCTGTAAAAATACAATATAAAAGGAAATGTTAATCGTGAAATTACTCTTACTGACAAGATGCAACCGAGAGTATGTATTCACACATGTGCGCGTGGAGGTGTCTGTGCAGGTATTTACATGGCATGAAAGTTATACATGTCTTGGGAGACGCTGTGCACGGCCTGACCGGAACCGGAGACGAAGAGCTTGTTGCATCCTTCCAGTGGTCGGAGACTCTGGTGTCTGATCTTCCCAAAGTAGGTCTGCAGCATCTATGAAAAAAGGGTCCATACGGGTTATTACACTTTTTTTTTTGTTTTGTTTTTTTGTTTTCTCTCTACCTTTCTCCCAATCGCTAGGTCACACATTTATCAGGGTCACTTTGTCAAAACTATCCACAAAGTGAGCACAGCAGAAAACTGTTTTGGGCTAAACTGTGGACCATTTATCAGTGCCATGCCAAAGTGCATTAGATGACGACATCTTCCGGTTTTTACGTGAATTATTTTTGCACTTGGACATCAAAAATGTATGTGAAGTGCTGTGCCAAGATGAAATGTCGGTTGGGAGAGCTTTGTGAAGAGTTCTGCAGAAGTGACCCAAGCATAGGGAAATGTGTCGGAGCAAATTACACCTAACTGTACATACCTAAATGTAAACATGGTGTAGTAAGCAATCTACTACAGTTAATGTCTTAGTGAAACTTACAAATTCCTCGTCCAGAGTCAGCGCTATATTGAGATTGCCAGTGTCTTTCTGGCGACTCCGGAGGACCACTCTGCTCCTGTGGGTGGCACGGCCCACCCAATCCGCATCCTGGGAAACATCAAAGGTGTCATTAAAAAAAAACATCGAAGGTGTCATTAAAAAGGAGTGAGTGAGTGAGTGAGTGAGTGAGTGAGTGAGTGAGTGAGTGAGTGAGTGAGTGAGTGAGTGAGTGAGTGAGTGAGTGAGTGAGTGAGTGAGTGAGTGAGTGAGTGAGTGAGTGAGTGAGTGAGTGAGTGAGTGAGTGAGTGAGTGAGTGAGTGAGTGAGTGAGTGAGTGAGTGAGTGAGTGAGTGGTTGGTTGGTTGGTTGGTTGGTTGGTTGGTTGGCTTTGAGTGAGTTTGTGAGTGATTTTTTTTATTATTTTTTTTTGCATGAGCGAGCGTGTGTGCTTGTTTTTGTGATTCATGAGGACACAATTTGTATAATGGCACGACCATTACGACGTAAACATGACATTGCGTGCGTCCTCATTTTTGAAATAGCTTTAAAAACAAATTCAAAATGTAAAAATGCACAATGTTTACTGTCATGGGTAGGTTTAGACTAGGTGCAGTGTAAGGCCGATATACAGTTTGTACAGTAAAAAAAACATTACGCCCATGGAATGTCCTCACTTGGATAGCAAAACAAACCTGAGTGAGTGAGTGAGTGAGTGAGCGAGTGTGCGTGTGTGTGTGTGTGGGAGCTAGAGTATGTGCGTGTGAGTTAATTTGTGAAAGTGTAAACTGGTCAGAATGGATGGACTTACTGTTAGATGTTGCACTGCCTTGGGGACCTGCACATGATTGTAGACGAGGACCGCCTCACAGTAATAACGGTACACGGTCTTGTCTCTTCGCGAAATACTGCGGCCCAACTCCAGGTCCCCACGTATTCTATCCGCGTCCTCTTTGGCCACCCGCAAAATGGCTTACATTCATAAAGACAGCCAGTAGAACGCCTGTTTGGATGAAAGGGGTCAAAACAGACAGGATACTAAAGACGCCCACCCTTAAGATTACGTGAGACAAGACGGGTGCATGCCGACAATAATGTTGCTATTACCAAACTTTATTTTGACACGATAAAGTCGCACTGCAAACAATGCTTTGCTGCACTTACTTTTTGCGCTGACCAGATGGGACGACAGCAGCGGTGGAGGTGGAAGGGCCGGCCGATGTAGAAGGAGCTTCTTCCCTGAGGTCCGGCTGGTTCCTGATGAGGAAGCCTAGCCGAAGGAGCTCCTTCACCATTGCCACCTGGCAACCTCTGTCCGGCAGTAGCCCACATTCGAAGTCCCAAACCCGGGCGTTCCGCGCCCAGTCTCTGGCGGAAGCCTGGGCTTGATCCGCAGCCGCGGCCCTTTCAGCCGGTGTGCCGTCAGTCAGACACCCGCTGGCCAGATGCTCGTGGATGTCGTCCTGCAGCTCCTTACACACCAGGCAGTGGACAACCAACCTTTGAGAGAAAAACACGATACAATACATTACAAAAAAAAAAAAAACAAGACAGAAAAAAAAAGAAAAAAAAAAATAATAATAAAAATAGAAAGAACGATACTCTCATTAAAACGATTCAATTAGATATTAAACATCCAAAATAAAAGAAAACTATTCACACTTTATATTATGGTGATCTAAACGTCTAGTCGCAACGTAGATATTAATGAACTTGCATGCGTACATTTTGTTGTGGTTGTTGTTGTTGTTGTTGTCGAGAAAACAGTGATTCGGACACCTATAAGGAGGTTGAAATGTATGAAAAAATCTTAAAAGAAAGGTAATAGTTTTTCTTTTGTTGTTGTTGTTGTTTAAGGTGGTTTTATTGTTAGTTTGACAAAGAAAGAGGAATTTGCCCAAAATCGTATGTCTTTTAAAAATGTATGACCAAAGAACATAAAAGTGACACGATTGTCACCCAATTACATCTGTAATCAGGGGTTCAACCGCGAAGTGACCATATACTGTTATTTTTTTTAGGATTATTATTATCATTATTATTATTATATATTGCATGCACAAAGCAGAAACTTCTAAACACCGTATAGTTGGCATGAAGTCCTTGAAACACAATTAATTGCTGATTGCAGCTATATTTCATTTTTGTAATTACATTTATTATTACGCTGTTGGCCCATCCCTTAAACCTCAAACACCATCCCCCACCCCCAATAGCTGAAAAAATAAATAAATAAATGTTTACCAATACAATGTGAAGAAAACTAGTACATTGTACTTGTTTTTTATTTATTTTTTTTACTTATGGTTTGTGTCCATTTATTTCTTGTCAGTAAATAGTAGTTAAGGCCACCAAATAAAAAGTTGGGCCAGAAAACACGTCGGTCATTAAAACGGACAAAAACGCTGAGTCACTTACACAGAGTAGTAAACATTTTAGTGAACATTTTAGATTAAAGTCGCACCGCGGTCACTGACACGAAGTTAATTAACAACTGTGTTGTTACAACGTCAATGTTAGACATCAAAGTTGAAAGAAATGTATTAATTTTGCTCATTTTACACGAAGTTAGTTAACACCTATAGGCTGTCGGAGAAAAGCTTTTTGAACGTCCGTAATGCAAAAAAAAAAAAAAAAAAAAAAATATATATATATATATATATATATATATATATATATATATATATAAAAAAAAAAAAAAAGAAAAAAAAAAAAAAACAAATAAAACGAGTTAAAGAATAAACACAAACCTTTCCATTTCTTTGATCACTTTTGTTCTTCCCTTTTTTCCTCTTGCTCCGTTAGAAAAGCACCTGTTTCACTGACAATTCGACGATCTCTGCAAAGGTGCGCGTCTTTTTTCTTTTCAAAATAAAAGTCCCGATATCAGAATGCAAAGCTTCAAAAGACGAAAAAGTTAAAGGACTTTTATGATCTGTTCACTTTCAATTGTAATCCTTTTCTTTCTTTTTTTTTTTTTTTTTTTTTTTTAAATAAACATTGCTTAACATGAACTGATCATGAACTCCGCTTATACAGAATGTATTGATATTTGTTATTGTTAATTACAACAATTACTAATAATTTATTAGTAAAATATTGTTTAAAAAAAAAAAAATACACAAACCTTTCCAATCTTTTTACTCTGGGTTTTTCTTCCGCCTTCACTTCCCTATTCTCTGCCCAAAGGACCCCCAACCACAACCCCCCACAAAAAAAGTTCCCAGTTTCAGAATGCTGCATGCTAAAGCTAAAGGACAAATTGTTATATTTCTTTAGTTTACTTGTTTGTTTACGGAAATGTAAAATAAATGAAATCATGTTTACATTACACCGTTTTAGAAACATTGCTCTGTTTACTTTATCTGTATATATATATATATATATATATACTGAACTGTACTGTACTGAAAAAAGAAAAGAGAAAAAAAGAAGCAAATGTTTTCAAGATAGAAATCTTTTATAACAACAATATACACTACTGGTCAGTAATTTGGGGTCAGTAATTTTTTTTCTTTATTTTTTTTTTAAAATAAATCAATACTTTTATTCAGCAAGGATGTGTTAAATTGATAAAAAGTGATAATAAAGAAGATTTATATATACATTTTTTTTTTTTCTTTTGAATAAATGCAGTTCTTTTTAACCTTTTATTCATCAAATATATTAGGCAGCAGAACTGCTTCCAACACTCATAATAAATTAGAATATTAGAATGATTTCTAAAGGATCATGTGATAGACTCCCTGACACTGAAGACTGAGTAATGATCCTGAAAATTCAGCTTTGCATTACCGAAATAAATGATAATTTAAAGTATAATAAATTGAAAACCAATTATTTTAAATTGTAATAATATATCACAATATTACATTTTTTTTCTGTATTTTTGATCAAATAAATGCAGGCTTGATGAGCAGAAGAAACTTCTTTCAAAAACATTAAAAATAGTAATGTGTCCAAACTTTTGGCCTGTACTGTATGTATGTATATATATATTGTGTTGACTGATGTATTAACTAATGTTTCATAAATGAACCTGATTGAAAAGTGATAACAATGAATGTTATTATTATGACTGTCTATGTCATTCATAATAAACTAAAGTTATAAACACTTGATTTTATAGACTGATTGATTTATTGTTTGTTTATGACTACATTTAGTTTGGGGAAAACCTCAAAATGTAACATTATAAATTAAAAGTACACATTTTTAAAAATGACAAATGTTTAAAATGCATGAATGTTATATGTGTGACATTTATGGTTATGCGTATTACATGTATAATTATCTCTATAGCCTTTACAAAGAATGAATGTCATAAATGCTCATTTATTGAGTTATTCACACATAAAAAAAAAAAAAAAAAAAAAAAAGGATTCACACAGGCAGGTAATCAACAGGTTTATTTGCAGAAAGGATGTCCATCGCAACGATGACAGCAGGTAAAGTGAGTGAGTGTGATGATACCTGTCTTGTGCTCTCCTTATCTTGTGTGGTAGTTCTTCTTGTTTATTAGTCTCCCCAGGTGTTTCTGATTAACCATGCCCCCTTGTTATCTAGTGTAGCTGCCCTGAATTTACCTGTTTGTGTCATTAAAGTAGTGCTTGCATTTGGATTCTCTCTCTGCTTCTTACTTACCTCATCGTTACAGTGAGTGTCCGGGCTGGACGTGTGGTGATTGGTGACGCAGGATTACTGAGCTGGACCAAAGTGATCTAAACAAAAGTGAACCGTGAGCAAAAACCCTCCCCATTCATCCAGGCTTGGGACTGGCACTGCCATTACACTGATTTGGGTAATGTCAGAGGCTGGGTTAAAAATGTTTTTTTTTTTGTTTGTTTGTTTTTTTTTTTTTTTTTTTTGGGGGGGGGGGGGGGGGGGGGGGGGGCTTTTTGTATTTTTTATTTATTTTATTTTATTTTTTTGAAAACGCATAAAACACAACCCTAACCATAACGAACCATAACTATTTACAAATATTCAAACAAACAAAATAAATATTATGCATGCGCGCGTGTGTGTATGTATAAATATATAACAAAAATAAGCTGTTTGGCGCAAATTCAAATCCAAATAAATAAATCTAATAAAAAATTCTATTTAAAAATAAAAATATACTCTACGAAGAGGAAAAACACGCGCTTGCGAAAAAAACATATATATATATATATATACACAAACAACTATATACAGTGTGCAAAAAAAAAAAAAAAAAAATTCCTTGGAAAGGTTCTCACTGCTCTGCCATCAGGCGCTGCCTTTTTCTCTTAAACGAAACAAAGGTTCGGACAGAGACGGAGATTTCAGTGCAGCGCTTTACATAGCTGTTGTAGGCGGTGGAGTGGCTCAGGTCAGGGCTGAGGTCAATGAGGCCGACCTCCAGATTGGTCCACCTGCTGTTCGTGCTGGCCGGAACCGAGGTGGGTTCTATCCTCTCCACGAGCTGCTCCTCGACCTGTTCCTCTTCCTCCTCCACATCCAGGGGTTCCACTCTCTCCTCCTGGGGAGGCGGACGCGGACGGGCGGGTGTGCTGGGCACGTCTCGTGGCACAACCAGCTTATATGGTATGCTCTCATGAAACCTCCATACAGCGGGGCTCTGGATCAGTAGCAGCCGTGATAGGATGTGCAGATCCTGAAGTTGACGCTGGGACACCGGCATTGAGCGTTCGAGCTCCGCCATCTTACTAAAGGTGACAAAATCTCCATTTTGAATGAGCCCAATGCAGCTGAGGAAGGTCAGGGAGGTGATCGCCCTGTCCTTGGCCATCCCTTTTGGAAGACGCTCCACGCAGCGCTCCAGCCAGGGCATCCCGTGCTCGCGGTACTGCGCGAGGTTGCGAGAGTACGACAGCCCAAGCTCGTCTATCCTCGCGCAGATGTCTCCGAGGTAGGAGGCCGCGCGTCCGGCGGCCGACGGCATGTGTGCCGGCTGGTGGAGCTCCACGTAGTCTTTGTTATTCCACTTGGCCTTGAGGTGCCGTTTTTCGTCCCAGTATTTGATGTGCGGAAAGTACTTGTATGGGGCGAGGCCAAGGCTGAGGCAGTTGGCCGGGTCGTACCCCATCGCGGTAACCATTTGCACCGCGCGGCCGAACGTGAGGGGGTACCCGAAGGCTCTCCTGTCCGCCACCTCACGGGCGAACTCTGAGACCGACCGGCAGTCGACCAGCCGGCCGAAAGGAAGGGCCGGGCCTTTGAGGGACTGGCCGGGCAGGGGGGCGTCCCGCTGGTACAGGTCGCACAGGAGGATCCTCGCCATCTGGTCCCCGACGATCTGATGGCCCGCCGCCAGGCTGTCGGTCAGTGGGAAAAGGCGGAGGACTCTGGCCTTCTGGACATCGTCCTTGGTCCAGGTCTCCAAGGGGGAAGGAGACTCCCCGACGCTGGCGCTGCCTATGGGCCCCAGGCAGAGGAAGCCCCTCATCCTGGTGAGACTGTTCGGGCTGGTGGCGCTCACTCCCAGGGCCCGGCTGAACTGACGCGTGGAGCGGCACAGCGGCCGGCCGAAGAATAGCTCCTCGGCCGCGAGCTCCAGCTGGAAGGTGCGCCAGCTGTTCTCGTAGCCCCCCATGCCGCGCGCATGGTCCAGGAGGTCGTGGAGGGACCCGCTCAGGTGGCTGGCTACCGCGTGCACCACGTGCTGGAGGCCGACGCCGTCTTGCTGTCGGAAAGGCACAAGCATCGGCACCGTCTCCAGCAGGCGGTCGAGCATAGGCTCTGCGAAGAAATCGGAGGCCGGCATGACCTGGTAAGAACAATAATAATAATTAATAATAATAAGCGTTGTTTATAGCATCGTTGTAGCATCTCGTAGCGCTTCACAGAATAGGAACGAGACACAAGATGCAATTATACATGCAAATGCGTTAATGAAAGCAGACAAAAATAAAATGCCTAATAAAACCATACCAACAACAGTATCGTATCTTTAACGGCATCGACAAATAAGCTTTAACCCTCGAGCCGCACTCACATTACAGCCCTTAATTCCGTGTTTGTGGACAAATGTGGCCAAAAAAAGGGTCTCACGTGGGATCCAATTGTTTACATTTACATTTACATTTAGTCATTTAGCAGACGCTTTTATCCAAAGCGACTTACAAATCAGGACTAAATTAAGCGAGTCATCATGAAGAGGCAAAAGACAACAACAACGCAAGAAGTGTTCAGAATACGAAGTTCAGGCATTATTCAGAGTAGCATAAGCATGATAAGTGGGATTTTAAGGGAAAGGTGTTTTTTTTTTTTTTTTTTTTTTTTTTTTTTTTTTTGAGTTT
>NC_140218.1:39465118-39779118 GCF_951802725.1 Rutilus rutilus | reverse complement strand
TCTCTGGAGTCTGACTGCCAACAGTGACCGGAAAAACAGTGGGAATTTCGATTCACGTTGGCGACGGGACGCCAAAACGTTGGCAGTGGGCGAGGCGGGCTTTACTTAAAGGGCTATAACTCTCCGACGGCAAAGAGACAGTTACACCCAAGTCGGTACACCTGTGTACGGGCTCAGCCCGTGGTCACGTGAAAAGGGATGTGGCGACTGGCCACTTGGAGGCGCTGTAAACAGAAAAAAACAACAACTTGAATACGGCCATAGACGACTGTGTATCACGTGATTTTTCACACGCGCACAAGGTATTCACACCACGTGATAGAACTCCTCATTCTGAACAACTTTGGACCACTGCTGTCAATCAAAGCGTTCGTTAAATATTGGAGATTATTTGAAGAATGAAAAGAACAAACAAACAAACAAACAAGCCTGCTTTCTATCTCTGGATCAAACACTCGGCCACACTTCTTAGGTTTCATTAACCATCAGAAGAAGAAGGAGAAAAAAAAATAATAATAAGTGGAGCTTTAACCATCTGCTCTTTTGACCAGTGTGTGTCCAGGGGAGAGCGCGAACGCAGTCCCCCACTACCATAAATTATGCAGTCGAGATTCCCACATTTGGGGAATTCGCAGGGGTCAGCACAACCGGAGTGCAATGGCCGAGCCTCGCCCTGGGTGAACCACCTTCCTGATCATGGTGTCTCCCCTGCCAGGTAAGTATGAATTCCCAGGCCTCCAGTCAGGGGCACCCTGTCCCTCTTCGCAATCCTCACCAACGGTCAGACAATCGAACACACACCTGATTCAACTCATCAGCTCGTTAGTAAAAGACTCCAAGAGATAAGAGAGACATCAAAAAATGTGCAGTGATGGGGGGCTTCTTCTTTTCTTTTCTTTTCTTTTCTTTTCTTTTCTTTTCTTTTCTTTTCTTTTTCTTCATGCTCCGGCTCCATGAGCCAAAAATCGATTTCATACGCAGTCCCCGGAGAATGAACGAATTGGATATATTAAACTGATAAGAACAGAGTTTCTTCTTCTTTTGCACACCAGCATTCTACCTTTACCAGTATCTGTACATGATATCACCTACGACACCCGTACGCAGCAATATACGCTACCTCCATGAACATCTGCTGTCACCCAAGACTAAAACACTTCTTCCATTAAACACTTTAAGTGGGGGTGCACCGCTCCCAGAAGTACTGCAATACCGGGTCGATGCGTGGAGTGGACGGAGCAAGCCCCTATTCCATCTCCCAGTTCCAAAAATCAATTTAATATATGGTGCCCGGGTAGGGCACGTATCAGATATTAAACTGATAAGAACAGATACTACACTTGATCTTAGCCAAAAGGCCGAGAAGCGATGCCGCAATGACGCCGAGGCGGGGGAGCCGGCAAAGGCCACGCCCACCTGGGCCGCGGCGAGAGGGCCTAAGGTCGCCAACAAACAAGCTCACCGAAAATGGAATCACAACAGAGTGCACAACACGACACTTTGGAGTGCAGCCTGGGATTTTGGATCATCATCATCGTTCAAAAGCACGAAATGGCTCGTAACTCCTAAACCGTCGGTCGCAGACCCAAGTGTCTTACATCACCGGAATCCTTGGCTCGGGCCGAACGAGACGCACGCCTCGGATCGGAGGTCGCGCTGGCGAGATTTTCGGGTATTTTGGATTTTCTGAAAAACCTACTTTTGCACAGTAGTCCTGGGTTGTTTGCCCAATCTGACCCAAACCAGTGCAGAAAGATTCTCTGGAGTCTGACTGCCAACAGTGACCGGAAAAACAGTGGGAATTTCGATTCACGTTGGCGACGGGACGCCAAAACGTTGGCAGTGGGCGAGGCGGGCTTTACTTAAAGGGCTATAACTCTCCGACGGCAAAGAGACAGTTACACCCAAGTCGGTACACCTGTGTACGGGCTCAGCCCGTGGTCACGTGAAAAGGGATGTGGCGACTGGCCACTTGGAGGCGCTGTAAACAGAAAAAAACAACAACTTGAATACGGCCATAGACGACTGTGTATCACGTGATTTTTCACACGCGCACAAGGTATTCACACCACGTGATAGAACTCCTCATTCTGAACAACTTTGGACCACTGCTGTCAATCAAAGCGTTCGTTAAATATTGGAGATTATTTGAAGAATGAAAAGAACAAACAAACAAACAAACAAGCCTGCTTTCTATCTCTGGATCAAACACTCGGCCACACTTCTTAGGTTTCATTAACCATCAGAAGAAGAAGGAGAAAAAAAAATAATAATAAGTGGAGCTTTAACCATCTGCTCTTTTGACCAGTGTGTGTCCAGGGGAGAGCGCGAACGCAGTCCCCCACTACCATAAATTATGCAGTCGAGATTCCCACATTTGGGGAATTCGCAGGGGTCAGCACAACCGGAGTGCAATGGCCGAGCCTCGCCCTGGGTGAACCACCTTCCTGATCATGGTGTCTCCCCTGCCAGGTAAGTATGAATTCCCAGGCCTCCAGTCAGGGGCACCCTGTCCCTCTTCGCAATCCTCACCAACGGTCAGACAATCGAACACACACCTGATTCAACTCATCAGCTCGTTAGTAAAAGACTCCAAGAGATAAGAGAGACATCAAAAAATGTGCAGTGATGGGGGGCTTCTTCTTTTCTTTTCTTTTCTTTTCTTTTCTTTTCTTTTCTTTTCTTTTCTTTTCTTTTCTTTTCTTTTCTTTTTCTTCATGCTCCGGCTCCATGAGCCAAAAATCGATTTCATACGCAGTCCCCGGAGAATGAACGAATTGGATATATTAAACTGATAAGAACAGAGTTTCTTCTTCTTTTGCACACCAGCATTCTACCTTTACCAGTATCTGTACATGATATCACCTACGACACCCGTACGCAGCAATATACGCTACCTCCATGAACATCTGCTGTCACCCAAGACTAAAACACTTCTTCCATTAAACACTTCAAGTGGGGGTGCACCGCTCCCAGAAGTACTGCAATACCGGGTCGATGCGTGGAGTGGACGGAGCAAGCCCCTATTCCATCTCCCAGTTCCAAAAATCAATTTAATATATGGTGCCCGGGTAGGGCACGTATCAGATATTAAACTGATAAGAACAGATACTACACTTGATCTTAGCCAAAAGGCCGAGAAGCGATGCCGCAATGACGCCGAGGCGGGGGAGCCGGCAAAGGCCACGCCCACCTGGGCCGCGGCGAGAGGGCCTAAGGTCGCCAACAAACAAGCTCACCGAAAATGGAATCACAACAGAGTGCACAACACGACACTTTGGAGTGCAGCCTGGGATTTTGGATCATCATCATCGTTCAAAAGCACGAAATGGCTCGTAACTCCTAAACCGTCGGTCGCAGACCCAAGTGTCTTACATCACCGGAATCCTTGGCTCGGGCCGAACGAGACGCACGCCTCGGATCGGAGGGTCGCGCTGGCGAGATTTTCGGGTATTTTGGATTTTCTGAAAAACCTACTTTTGCACAGTAGTCCTGGGTTGTTTGCCCAATCTGACCCAAACCAGTGCAGAAAGATTCTCTGGAGTCTGACTGCCAACAGTGACCGGAAAAACAGTGGGAATTTCGATTCACGTTGGCGACGGGACGCCAAAACGTTGGCAGTGGGCGAGGCGGGCTTTACTTAAAGGGCTATAACTCTCCGACGGCAAAGAGACAGTTACACCCAAGTCGGTACACCTGTGTACGGGCTCAGCCCGTGGTCACGTGAAAAGGGATGTGGCGACTGGCCACTTGGAGGCGCTGTAAACAGAAAAAAACAACAACTTGAATACGGCCATAGACGACTGTGTATCACGTGATTTTTCACACGCGCACAAGGTATTCACACCACGTGATAGAACTCCTCATTCTGAACAACTTTGGACCACTGCTGTCAATCAAAGCGTTCGTTAAATATTGGAGATTATTTGAAGAATGAAAAGAACAAACAAACAAACAAACAAGCCTGCTTTCTATCTCTGGATCAAACACTCGGCCACACTTCTTAGGTTTCATTAACCATCAGAAGAAGAAGGAGAAAAAAAAATAATAATAAGTGGAGCTTTAACCATCTGCTCTTTTGACCAGTGTGTGTCCAGGGGAGAGCGCGAACGCAGTCCCCCACTACCATAAATTATGCAGTCGAGATTCCCACATTTGGGGAATTCGCAGGGGTCAGCACAACCGGAGTGCAATGGCCGAGCCTCGCCCTGGGTGAACCACCTTCCTGATCATGGTGTCTCCCCTGCCAGGTAAGTATGAATTCCCAGGCCTCCAGTCAGGGGCACCCTGTCCCTCTTCGCAATCCTCACCAACGGTCAGACAATCGAACACACACCTGATTCAACTCATCAGCTCGTTAGTAAAAGACTCCAAGAGATAAGAGAGACATCAAAAAATGTGCAGTGATGGGGGGCTTCTTCTTTTCTTTTCTTTTCTTTTCTTTTCTTTTCTTTTCTTTTCTTTTCTTTTCTTTTCTTTTTCTTCATGCTCCGGCTCCATGAGCCAAAAATCGATTTCATACGCAGTCCCCGGAGAATGAACGAATTGGATATATTAAACTGATAAGAACAGAGTTTCTTCTTCTTTTGCACACCAGCATTCTACCTTTACCAGTATCTGTACATGATATCACCTACGACACCCGTACGCAGCAATATACGCTACCTCCATGAACATCTGCTGTCACCCAAGACTAAAACACTTCTTCCATTAAACACTTCAAGTGGGGGTGCACCGCTCCCAGAAGTACTGCAATACCGGGTCGATGCGTGGAGTGGACGGAGCAAGCCCCTATTCCATCTCCCAGTTCCAAAAATCAATTTAATATATGGTGCCCGGGTAGGGCACGTATCAGATATTAAACTGATAAGAACAGATACTACACTTGATCTTAGCCAAAAGGCCGAGAAGCGATGCCGCAATGACGCCGAGGCGGGGGAGCCGGCAAAGGCCACGCCCACCTGGGCCGCGGCGAGAGGGCCTAAGGTCGCCAACAAACAAGCTCACCGAAAATGGAATCACAACAGAGTGCACAACACGACACTTTGGAGTGCAGCCTGGGATTTTGGATCATCATCATCGTTCAAAAGCACGAAATGGCTCGTAACTCCTAAACCGTCGGTCGCAGACCCAAGTGTCTTACATCACCGGAATCCTTGGCTCGGGCCGAACGAGACGCACGCCTCGGATCGGAGGGTCGCGCTGGCGAGATTTTCGGGTATTTTGGATTTTCTGAAAAACCTACTTTTGCACAGTAGTCCTGGGTTGTTTGCCCAATCTGACCCAAACCAGTGCAGAAAGATTCTCTGGAGTCTGACTGCCAACAGTGACCGGAAAAACAGTGGGAATTTCGATTCACGTTGGCGACGGGACGCCAAAACGTTGGCAGTGGGCGAGGCGGGCTTTACTTAAAGGGCTATAACTCTCCGACGGCAAAGAGACAGTTACACCCAAGTCGGTACACCTGTGTACGGGCTCAGCCCGTGGTCACGTGAAAAGGGATGTGGCGACTGGCCACTTGGAGGCGCTGTAAACAGAAAAAAACAACAACTTGAATACGGCCATAGACGACTGTGTATCACGTGATTTTTCACACGCGCACAAGGTATTCACACCACGTGATAGAACTCCTCATTCTGAACAACTTTGGACCACTGCTGTCAATCAAAGCGTTCGTTAAATATTGGAGATTATTTGAAGAATGAAAAGAACAAACAAACAAACAAACAAGCCTGCTTTCTATCTCTGGATCAAACACTCGGCCACACTTCTTAGGTTTCATTAACCATCAGAAGAAGAAGGAGAAAAAAAAATAATAATAAGTGGAGCTTTAACCATCTGCTCTTTTGACCAGTGTGTGTCCAGGGGAGAGCGCGAACGCAGTCCCCCACTACCATAAATTATGCAGTCGAGATTCCCACATTTGGGGAATTCGCAGGGGTCAGCACAACCGGAGTGCAATGGCCGAGCCTCGCCCTGGGTGAACCACCTTCCTGATCATGGTGTCTCCCCTGCCAGGTAAGTATGAATTCCCAGGCCTCCAGTCAGGGGCACCCTGTCCCTCTTCGCAATCCTCACCAACGGTCAGACAATCGAACACACACCTGATTCAACTCATCAGCTCGTTAGTAAAAGACTCCAAGAGATAAGAGAGACATCAAAAAATGTGCAGTGATGGGGGGCTTCTTCTTTTCTTTTCTTTTCTTTTCTTTTCTTTTCTTTTCTTTTCTTTTCTTTTCTTTTCTTTTTCTTCATGCTCCGGCTCCATGAGCCAAAAATCGATTTCATACGCAGTCCCCGGAGAATGAACGAATTGGATATATTAAACTGATAAGAACAGAGTTTCTTCTTCTTTTGCACACCAGCATTCTACCTTTACCAGTATCTGTACATGATATCACCTACGACACCCGTACGCAGCAATATACGCTACCTCCATGAACATCTGCTGTCACCCAAGACTAAAACACTTCTTCCATTAAACACTTTAAGTGGGGGTGCACCGCTCCCAGAAGTACTGCAATACCGGGTCGATGCGTGGAGTGGACGGAGCAAGCCCCTATTCCATCTCCCAGTTCCAAAAATCAATTTAATATATGGTGCCCGGGTAGGGCACGTATCAGATATTAAACTGATAAGAACAGATACTACACTTGATCTTAGCCAAAAGGCCGAGAAGCGATGCCGCAATGACGCCGAGGCGGGGGAGCCGGCAAAGGCCACGCCCACCTGGGCCGCGGCGAGAGGGCCTAAGGTCGCCAACAAACAAGCTCACCGAAAATGGAATCACAACAGAGTGCACAACACGACACTTTGGAGTGCAGCCTGGGATTTTGGATCATCATCATCGTTCAAAAGCACGAAATGGCTCGTAACTCCTAAACCGTCGGTCGCAGACCCAAGTGTCTTACATCACCGGAATCCTTGGCTCGGGCCGAACGAGACGCACGCCTCGGATCGGAGGGTCGCGCTGGCGAGATTTTCGGGTATTTTGGATTTTCTGAAAAACCTACTTTTGCACAGTAGTCCTGGGTTGTTTGCCCAATCTGACCCAAACCAGTGCAGAAAGATTCTCTGGAGTCTGACTGCCAACAGTGACCGGAAAAACAGTGGGAATTTCGATTCACGTTGGCGACGGGACGCCAAAACGTTGGCAGTGGGCGAGGCGGGCTTTACTTAAAGGGCTATAACTCTCCGACGGCAAAGAGACAGTTACACCCAAGTCGGTACACCTGTGTACGGGCTCAGCCCGTGGTCACGTGAAAAGGGATGTGGCGACTGGCCACTTGGAGGCGCTGTAAACAGAAAAAAACAACAACTTGAATACGGCCATAGACGACTGTGTATCACGTGATTTTTCACACGCGCACAAGGTATTCACACCACGTGATAGAACTCCTCATTCTGAACAACTTTGGACCACTGCTGTCAATCAAAGCGTTCGTTAAATATTGGAGATTATTTGAAGAATGAAAAGAACAAACAAACAAACAAACAAGCCTGCTTTCTATCTCTGGATCAAACACTCGGCCACACTTCTTAGGTTTCATTAACCATCAGAAGAAGAAGGAGAAAAAAAAATAATAATAAGTGGAGCTTTAACCATCTGCTCTTTTGACCAGTGTGTGTCCAGGGGAGAGCGCGAACGCAGTCCCCCACTACCATAAATTATGCAGTCGAGATTCCCACATTTGGGGAATTCGCAGGGGTCAGCACAACCGGAGTGCAATGGCCGAGCCTCGCCCTGGGTGAACCACCTTCCTGATCATGGTGTCTCCCCTGCCAGGTAAGTATGAATTCCCAGGCCTCCAGTCAGGGGCACCCTGTCCCTCTTCGCAATCCTCACCAACGGTCAGACAATCGAACACACACCTGATTCAACTCATCAGCTCGTTAGTAAAAGACTCCAAGAGATAAGAGAGACATCAAAAAATGTGCAGTGATGGGGGGCTTCTTCTTTTCTTTTCTTTTCTTTTCTTTTCTTTTCTTTTCTTTTCTTTTCTTTTCTTTTCTTTTTCTTCATGCTCCGGCTCCATGAGCCAAAAATCGATTTCATACGCAGTCCCCGGAGAATGAACGAATTGGATATATTAAACTGATAAGAACAGAGTTTCTTCTTCTTTTGCACACCAGCATTCTACCTTTACCAGTATCTGTACATGATATCACCTACGACACCCGTACGCAGCAATATACGCTACCTCCATGAACATCTGCTGTCACCCAAGACTAAAACACTTCTTCCATTAAACACTTCAAGTGGGGGTGCACCGCTCCCAGAAGTACTGCAATACCGGGTCGATGCGTGGAGTGGACGGAGCAAGCCCCTATTCCATCTCCCAGTTCCAAAAATCAATTTAATATATGGTGCCCGGGTAGGGCACGTATCAGATATTAAACTGATAAGAACAGATACTACACTTGATCTTAGCCAAAAGGCCGAGAAGCGATGCCGCAATGACGCCGAGGCGGGGGAGCCGGCAAAGGCCACGCCCACCTGGGCCGCGGCGAGAGGGCCTAAGGTCGCCAACAAACAAGCTCACCGAAAATGGAATCACAACAGAGTGCACAACACGACACTTTGGAGTGCAGCCTGGGATTTTGGATCATCATCATCGTTCAAAAGCACGAAATGGCTCGTAACTCCTAAACCGTCGGTCGCAGACCCAAGTGTCTTACATCACCGGAATCCTTGGCTCGGGCCGAACGAGACGCACGCCTCGGATCGGAGGGTCGCGCTGGCGAGATTTTCGGGTATTTTGGATTTTCTGAAAAACCTACTTTTGCACAGTAGTCCTGGGTTGTTTGCCCAATCTGACCCAAACCAGTGCAGAAAGATTCTCTGGAGTCTGACTGCCAACAGTGACCGGAAAAACAGTGGGAATTTCGATTCACGTTGGCGACGGGACGCCAAAACGTTGGCAGTGGGCGAGGCGGGCTTTACTTAAAGGGCTATAACTCTCCGACGGCAAAGAGACAGTTACACCCAAGTCGGTACACCTGTGTACGGGCTCAGCCCGTGGTCACGTGAAAAGGGATGTGGCGACTGGCCACTTGGAGGCGCTGTAAACAGAAAAAAACAACAACTTGAATACGGCCATAGACGACTGTGTATCACGTGATTTTTCACACGCGCACAAGGTATTCACACCACGTGATAGAACTCCTCATTCTGAACAACTTTGGACCACTGCTGTCAATCAAAGCGTTCGTTAAATATTGGAGATTATTTGAAGAATGAAAAGAACAAACAAACAAACAAACAAGCCTGCTTTCTATCTCTGGATCAAACACTCGGCCACACTTCTTAGGTTTCATTAACCATCAGAAGAAGAAGGAGAAAAAAAAATAATAATAAGTGGAGCTTT
Organism: Rutilus rutilus; assembly: GCF_951802725.1. Taxonomy (NCBI): domain Eukaryota; kingdom Metazoa; phylum Chordata; class Actinopteri; order Cypriniformes; family Leuciscidae; genus Rutilus; species Rutilus rutilus. The sequence goes on along the minus strand of NC_140218.1, from coordinate 39,769,750 downwards.
AACCATCTGCTCTTTTGACCAGTGTGTGTCCAGGGGAGAGCGCGAACGCAGTCCCCCACTACCATAAATTATGCAGTCGAGATTCCCACATTTGGGGAATTCGCAGGGGTCAGCACAACCGGAGTGCAATGGCCGAGCCTCGCCCTGGGTGAACCACCTTCCTGATCATGGTGTCTCCCCTGCCAGGTAAGTATGAATTCCCAGGCCTCCAGTCAGGGGCACCCTGTCCCTCTTCGCAATCCTCACCAACGGTCAGACAATCGAACACACACCTGATTCAACTCATCAGCTCGTTAGTAAAAGACTCCAAGAGATAAGAGAGACATCAAAAAATGTGCAGTGATGGGGGGCTTCTTCTTTTCTTTTCTTTTCTTTTCTTTTCTTTTCTTTTCTTTTCTTTTCTTTTCTTTTCTTTTTCTTCATGCTCCGGCTCCATGAGCCAAAAATCGATTTCATACGCAGTCCCCGGAGAATGAACGAATTGGATATATTAAACTGATAAGAACAGAGTTTCTTCTTCTTTTGCACACCAGCATTCTACCTTTACCAGTATCTGTACATGATATCACCTACGACACCCGTACGCAGCAATATACGCTACCTCCATGAACATCTGCTGTCACCCAAGACTAAAACACTTCTTCCATTAAACACTTTAAGTGGGGGTGCACCGCTCCCAGAAGTACTGCAATACCGGGTCGATGCGTGGAGTGGACGGAGCAAGCCCCTATTCCATCTCCCAGTTCCAAAAATCAATTTAATATATGGTGCCCGGGTAGGGCACGTATCAGATATTAAACTGATAAGAACAGATACTACACTTGATCTTAGCCAAAAGGCCGAGAAGCGATGCCGCAATGACGCCGAGGCGGGGGAGCCGGCAAAGGCCACGCCCACCTGGGCCGCGGCGAGAGGGCCTAAGGTCGCCAACAAACAAGCTCACCGAAAATGGAATCACAACAGAGTGCACAACACGACACTTTGGAGTGCAGCCTGGGATTTTGGATCATCATCATCGTTCAAAAGCACGAAATGGCTCGTAACTCCTAAACCGTCGGTCGCAGACCCAAGTGTCTTACATCACCGGAATCCTTGGCTCGGGCCGAACGAGACGCACGCCTCGGATCGGAGGGTCGCGCTGGCGAGATTTTCGGGTATTTTGGATTTTCTGAAAAACCTACTTTTGCACAGTAGTCCTGGGTTGTTTGCCCAATCTGACCCAAACCAGTGCAGAAAGATTCTCTGGAGTCTGACTGCCAACAGTGACCGGAAAAACAGTGGGAATTTCGATTCACGTTGGCGACGGGACGCCAAAACGTTGGCAGTGGGCGAGGCGGGCTTTACTTAAAGGGCTATAACTCTCCGACGGCAAAGAGACAGTTACACCCAAGTCGGTACACCTGTGTACGGGCTCAGCCCGTGGTCACGTGAAAAGGGATGTGGCGACTGGCCACTTGGAGGCGCTGTAAACAGAAAAAAACAACAACTTGAATACGGCCATAGACGACTGTGTATCACGTGATTTTTCACACGCGCACAAGGTATTCACACCACGTGATAGAACTCCTCATTCTGAACAACTTTGGACCACTGCTGTCAATCAAAGCGTTCGTTAAATATTGGAGATTATTTGAAGAATGAAAAGAACAAACAAACAAACAAACAAGCCTGCTTTCTATCTCTGGATCAAACACTCGGCCACACTTCTTAGGTTTCATTAACCATCAGAAGAAGAAGGAGAAAAAAAAATAATAATAAGTGGAGCTTTAACCATCTGCTCTTTTGACCAGTGTGTGTCCAGGGGAGAGCGCGAACGCAGTCCCCCACTACCATAAATTATGCAGTCGAGATTCCCACATTTGGGGAATTCGCAGGGGTCAGCACAACCGGAGTGCAATGGCCGAGCCTCGCCCTGGGTGAACCACCTTCCTGATCATGGTGTCTCCCCTGCCAGGTAAGTATGAATTCCCAGGCCTCCAGTCAGGGGCACCCTGTCCCTCTTCGCAATCCTCACCAACGGTCAGACAATCGAACACACACCTGATTCAACTCATCAGCTCGTTAGTAAAAGACTCCAAGAGATAAGAGAGACATCAAAAAATGTGCAGTGATGGGGGGCTTCTTCTTTTCTTTTCTTTTCTTTTCTTTTCTTTTCTTTTCTTTTCTTTTCTTTTCTTTTCTTTTTCTTCATGCTCCGGCTCCATGAGCCAAAAATCGATTTCATACGCAGTCCCCGGAGAATGAACGAATTGGATATATTAAACTGATAAGAACAGAGTTTCTTCTTCTTTTGCACACCAGCATTCTACCTTTACCAGTATCTGTACATGATATCACCTACGACACCCGTACGCAGCAATATACGCTACCTCCATGAACATCTGCTGTCACCCAAGACTAAAACACTTCTTCCATTAAACACTTCAAGTGGGGGTGCACCGCTCCCAGAAGTACTGCAATACCGGGTCGATGCGTGGAGTGGACGGAGCAAGCCCCTATTCCATCTCCCAGTTCCAAAAATCAATTTAATATATGGTGCCCGGGTAGGGCACGTATCAGATATTAAACTGATAAGAACAGATACTACACTTGATCTTAGCCAAAAGGCCGAGAAGCGATGCCGCAATGACGCCGAGGCGGGGGAGCCGGCAAAGGCCACGCCCACCTGGGCCGCGGCGAGAGGGCCTAAGGTCGCCAACAAACAAGCTCACCGAAAATGGAATCACAACAGAGTGCACAACACGACACTTTGGAGTGCAGCCTGGGATTTTGGATCATCATCATCGTTCAAAAGCACGAAATGGCTCGTAACTCCTAAACCGTCGGTCGCAGACCCAAGTGTCTTACATCACCGGAATCCTTGGCTCGGGCCGAACGAGACGCACGCCTCGGATCGGAGGGTCGCGCTGGCGAGATTTTCGGGTATTTTGGATTTTCTGAAAAACCTACTTTTGCACAGTAGTCCTGGGTTGTTTGCCCAATCTGACCCAAACCAGTGCAGAAAGATTCTCTGGAGTCTGACTGCCAACAGTGACCGGAAAAACAGTGGGAATTTCGATTCACGTTGGCGACGGGACGCCAAAACGTTGGCAGTGGGCGAGGCGGGCTTTACTTAAAGGGCTATAACTCTCCGACGGCAAAGAGACAGTTACACCCAAGTCGGTACACCTGTGTACGGGCTCAGCCCGTGGTCACGTGAAAAGGGATGTGGCGACTGGCCACTTGGAGGCGCTGTAAACAGAAAAAAACAACAACTTGAATACGGCCATAGACGACTGTGTATCACGTGATTTTTCACACGCGCACAAGGTATTCACACCACGTGATAGAACTCCTCATTCTGAACAACTTTGGACCACTGCTGTCAATCAAAGCGTTCGTTAAATATTGGAGATTATTTGAAGAATGAAAAGAACAAACAAACAAACAAACAAGCCTGCTTTCTATCTCTGGATCAAACACTCGGCCACACTTCTTAGGTTTCATTAACCATCAGAAGAAGAAGGAGAAAAAAAAATAATAATAAGTGGAGCTTTAACCATCTGCTCTTTTGACCAGTGTGTGTCCAGGGGAGAGCGCGAACGCAGTCCCCCACTACCATAAATTATGCAGTCGAGATTCCCACATTTGGGGAATTCGCAGGGGTCAGCACAACCGGAGTGCAATGGCCGAGCCTCGCCCTGGGTGAACCACCTTCCTGATCATGGTGTCTCCCCTGCCAGGTAAGTATGAATTCCCAGGCCTCCAGTCAGGGGCACCCTGTCCCTCTTCGCAATCCTCACCAACGGTCAGACAATCGAACACACACCTGATTCAACTCATCAGCTCGTTAGTAAAAGACTCCAAGAGATAAGAGAGACATCAAAAAATGTGCAGTGATGGGGGGCTTCTTCTTTTCTTTTCTTTTCTTTTCTTTTCTTTTCTTTTCTTTTCTTTTCTTTTTCTTCATGCTCCGGCTCCATGAGCCAAAAATCGATTTCATACGCAGTCCCCGGAGAATGAACGAATTGGATATATTAAACTGATAAGAACAGAGTTTCTTCTTCTTTTGCACACCAGCATTCTACCTTTACCAGTATCTGTACATGATATCACCTACGACACCCGTACGCAGCAATATACGCTACCTCCATGAACATCTGCTGTCACCCAAGACTAAAACACTTCTTCCATTAAACACTTTAAGTGGGGGTGCACCGCTCCCAGAAGTACTGCAATACCGGGTCGATGCGTGGAGTGGACGGAGCAAGCCCCTATTCCATCTCCCAGTTCCAAAAATCAATTTAATATATGGTGCCCGGGTAGGGCACGTATCAGATATTAAACTGATAAGAACAGATACTACACTTGATCTTAGCCAAAAGGCCGAGAAGCGATGCCGCAATGACGCCGAGGCGGGGGAGCCGGCAAAGGCCACGCCCACCTGGGCCGCGGCGAGAGGGCCTAAGGTCGCCAACAAACAAGCTCACCGAAAATGGAATCACAACAGAGTGCACAACACGACACTTTGGAGTGCAGCCTGGGATTTTGGATCATCATCATCGTTCAAAAGCACGAAATGGCTCGTAACTCCTAAACCGTCGGTCGCAGACCCAAGTGTCTTACATCACCGGAATCCTTGGCTCGGGCCGAACGAGACGCACGCCTCGGATCGGAGGGTCGCGCTGGCGAGATTTTCGGGTATTTTGGATTTTCTGAAAAACCTACTTTTGCACAGTAGTCCTGGGTTGTTTGCCCAATCTGACCCAAACCAGTGCAGAAAGATTCTCTGGAGTCTGACTGCCAACAGTGACCGGAAAAACAGTGGGAATTTCGATTCACGTTGGCGACGGGACGCCAAAACGTTGGCAGTGGGCGAGGCGGGCTTTACTTAAAGGGCTATAACTCTCCGACGGCAAAGAGACAGTTACACCCAAGTCGGTACACCTGTGTACGGGCTCAGCCCGTGGTCACGTGAAAAGGGATGTGGCGACTGGCCACTTGGAGGCGCTGTAAACAGAAAAAAACAACAACTTGAATACGGCCATAGACGACTGTGTATCACGTGATTTTTCACACGCGCACAAGGTATTCACACCACGTGATAGAACTCCTCATTCTGAACAACTTTGGACCACTGCTGTCAATCAAAGCGTTCGTTAAATATTGGAGATTATTTGAAGAATGAAAAGAACAAACAAACAAACAAACAAGCCTGCTTTCTATCTCTGGATCAAACACTCGGCCACACTTCTTAGGTTTCATTAACCATCAGAAGAAGAAGGAGAAAAAAAAATAATAATAAGTGGAGCTTTAACCATCTGCTCTTTTGACCAGTGTGTGTCCAGGGGAGAGCGCGAACGCAGTCCCCCACTACCATAAATTATGCAGTCGAGATTCCCACATTTGGGGAATTCGCAGGGGTCAGCACAACCGGAGTGCAATGGCCGAGCCTCGCCCTGGGTGAACCACCTTCCTGATCATGGTGTCTCCCCTGCCAGGTAAGTATGAATTCCCAGGCCTCCAGTCAGGGGCACCCTGTCCCTCTTCGCAATCCTCACCAACGGTCAGACAATCGAACACACACCTGATTCAACTCATCAGCTCGTTAGTAAAAGACTCCAAGAGATAAGAGAGACATCAAAAAATGTGCAGTGATGGGGGGCTTCTTCTTTTCTTTTCTTTTCTTTTCTTTTCTTTTCTTTTCTTTTCTTTTCTTTTCTTTTCTTTTTCTTCATGCTCCGGCTCCATGAGCCAAAAATCGATTTCATACGCAGTCCCCGGAGAATGAACGAATTGGATATATTAAACTGATAAGAACAGAGTTTCTTCTTCTTTTGCACACCAGCATTCTACCTTTACCAGTATCTGTACATGATATCACCTACGACACCCGTACGCAGCAATATACGCTACCTCCATGAACATCTGCTGTCACCCAAGACTAAAACACTTCTTCCATTAAACACTTCAAGTGGGGGTGCACCGCTCCCAGAAGTACTGCAATACCGGGTCGATGCGTGGAGTGGACGGAGCAAGCCCCTATTCCATCTCCCAGTTCCAAAAATCAATTTAATATATGGTGCCCGGGTAGGGCACGTATCAGATATTAAACTGATAAGAACAGATACTACACTTGATCTTAGCCAAAAGGCCGAGAAGCGATGCCGCAATGACGCCGAGGCGGGGGAGCCGGCAAAGGCCACGCCCACCTGGGCCGCGGCGAGAGGGCCTAAGGTCGCCAACAAACAAGCTCACCGAAAATGGAATCACAACAGAGTGCACAACACGACACTTTGGAGTGCAGCCTGGGATTTTGGATCATCATCATCGTTCAAAAGCACGAAATGGCTCGTAACTCCTAAACCGTCGGTCGCAGACCCAAGTGTCTTACATCACCGGAATCCTTGGCTCGGGCCGAACGAGACGCACGCCTCGGATCGGAGGGTCGCGCTGGCGAGATTTTCGGGTATTTTGGATTTTCTGAAAAACCTACTTTTGCACAGTAGTCCTGGGTTGTTTGCCCAATCTGACCCAAACCAGTGCAGAAAGATTCTCTGGAGTCTGACTGCCAACAGTGACCGGAAAAACAGTGGGAATTTCGATTCACGTTGGCGACGGGACGCCAAAACGTTGGCAGTGGGCGAGGCGGGCTTTACTTAAAGGGCTATAACTCTCCGACGGCAAAGAGACAGTTACACCCAAGTCGGTACACCTGTGTACGGGCTCAGCCCGTGGTCACGTGAAAAGGGATGTGGCGACTGGCCACTTGGAGGCGCTGTAAACAGAAAAAAACAACAACTTGAATACGGCCATAGACGACTGTGTATCACGTGATTTTTCACACGCGCACAAGGTATTCACACCACGTGATAGAACTCCTCATTCTGAACAACTTTGGACCACTGCTGTCAATCAAAGCGTTCGTTAAATATTGGAGATTATTTGAAGAATGAAAAGAACAAACAAACAAACAAACAAGCCTGCTTTCTATCTCTGGATCAAACACTCGGCCACACTTCTTAGGTTTCATTAACCATCAGAAGAAGAAGGAGAAAAAAAAATAATAATAAGTGGAGCTTTAACCATCTGCTCTTTTGACCAGTGTGTGTCCAGGGGAGAGCGCGAACGCAGTCCCCCACTACCATAAATTATGCAGTCGAGATTCCCACATTTGGGGAATTCGCAGGGGTCAGCACAACCGGAGTGCAATGGCCGAGCCTCGCCCTGGGTGAACCACCTTCCTGATCATGGTGTCTCCCCTGCCAGGTAAGTATGAATTCCCAGGCCTCCAGTCAGGGGCACCCTGTCCCTCTTCGCAATCCTCACCAACGGTCAGACAATCGAACACACACCTGATTCAACTCATCAGCTCGTTAGTAAAAGACTCCAAGAGATAAGAGAGACATCAAAAAATGTGCAGTGATGGGGGGCTTCTTCTTTTCTTTTCTTTTCTTTTCTTTTCTTTTCTTTTCTTTTCTTTTCTTTTCTTTTCTTTTTCTTCATGCTCCGGCTCCATGAGCCAAAAATCGATTTCATACGCAGTCCCCGGAGAATGAACGAATTGGATATATTAAACTGATAAGAACAGAGTTTCTTCTTCTTTTGCACACCAGCATTCTACCTTTACCAGTATCTGTACATGATATCACCTACGACACCCGTACGCAGCAATATACGCTACCTCCATGAACATCTGCTGTCACCCAAGACTAAAACACTTCTTCCATTAAACACTTCAAGTGGGGGTGCACCGCTCCCAGAAGTACTGCAATACCGGGTCGATGCGTGGAGTGGACGGAGCAAGCCCCTATTCCATCTCCCAGTTCCAAAAATCAATTTAATATATGGTGCCCGGGTAGGGCACGTATCAGATATTAAACTGATAAGAACAGATACTACACTTGATCTTAGCCAAAAGGCCGAGAAGCGATGCCGCAATGACGCCGAGGCGGGGGAGCCGGCAAAGGCCACGCCCACCTGGGCCGCGGCGAGAGGGCCTAAGGTCGCCAACAAACAAGCTCACCGAAAATGGAATCACAACAGAGTGCACAACACGACACTTTGGAGTGCAGCCTGGGATTTTGGATCATCATCATCGTTCAAAAGCACGAAATGGCTCGTAACTCCTAAACCGTCGGTCGCAGACCCAAGTGTCTTACATCACCGGAATCCTTGGCTCGGGCCGAACGAGACGCACGCCTCGGATCGGAGGGTCGCGCTGGCGAGATTTTCGGGTATTTTGGATTTTCTGAAAAACCTACTTTTGCACAGTAGTCCTGGGTTGTTTGCCCAATCTGACCCAAACCAGTGCAGAAAGATTCTCTGGAGTCTGACTGCCAACAGTGACCGGAAAAACAGTGGGAATTTCGATTCACGTTGGCGACGGGACGCCAAAACGTTGGCAGTGGGCGAGGCGGGCTTTACTTAAAGGGCTATAACTCTCCGACGGCAAAGAGACAGTTACACCCAAGTCGGTACACCTGTGTACGGGCTCAGCCCGTGGTCACGTGAAAAGGGATGTGGCGACTGGCCACTTGGAGGCGCTGTAAACAGAAAAAAACAACAACTTGAATACGGCCATAGACGACTGTGTATCACGTGATTTTTCACACGCGCACAAGGTATTCACACCACGTGATAGAACTCCTCATTCTGAACAACTTTGGACCACTGCTGTCAATCAAAGCGTTCGTTAAATATTGGAGATTATTTGAAGAATGAAAAGAACAAACAAACAAACAAACAAGCCTGCTTTCTATCTCTGGATCAAACACTCGGCCACACTTCTTAGGTTTCATTAACCATCAGAAGAAGAAGGAGAAAAAAAAATAATAATAAGTGGAGCTTTAACCATCTGCTCTTTTGACCAGTGTGTGTCCAGGGGAGAGCGCGAACGCAGTCCCCCACTACCATAAATTATGCAGTCGAGATTCCCACATTTGGGGAATTCGCAGGGGTCAGCACAACCGGAGTGCAATGGCCGAGCCTCGCCCTGGGTGAACCACCTTCCTGATCATGGTGTCTCCCCTGCCAGGTAAGTATGAATTCCCAGGCCTCCAGTCAGGGGCACCCTGTCCCTCTTCGCAATCCTCACCAACGGTCAGACAATCGAACACACACCTGATTCAACTCATCAGCTCGTTAGTAAAAGACTCCAAGAGATAAGAGAGACATCAAAAAATGTGCAGTGATGGGGGGCTTCTTCTTTTCTTTTCTTTTCTTTTCTTTTCTTTTCTTTTCTTTTTCTTCATGCTCCGGCTCCATGAGCCAAAAATCGATTTCATACGCAGTCCCCGGAGAATGAACGAATTGGATATATTAAACTGATAAGAACAGAGTTTCTTCTTCTTTTGCACACCAGCATTCTACCTTTACCAGTATCTGTACATGATATCACCTACGACACCCGTACGCAGCAATATACGCTACCTCCATGAACATCTGCTGTCACCCAAGACTAAAACACTTCTTCCATTAAACACTTCAAGTGGGGGTGCACCGCTCCCAGAAGTACTGCAATACCGGGTCGATGCGTGGAGTGGACGGAGCAAGCCCCTATTCCATCTCCCAGTTCCAAAAATCAATTTAATATATGGTGCCCGGGTAGGGCACGTATCAGATATTAAACTGATAAGAACAGATACTACACTTGATCTTAGCCAAAAGGCCGAGAAGCGATGCCGCAATGACGCCGAGGCGGGGGAGCCGGCAAAGGCCACGCCCACCTGGGCCGCGGCGAGAGGGCCTAAGGTCGCCAACAAACAAGCTCACCGAAAATGGAATCACAACAGAGTGCACAACACGACACTTTGGAGTGCAGCCTGGGATTTTGGATCATCATCATCGTTCAAAAGCACGAAATGGCTCGTAACTCCTAAACCGTCGGTCGCAGACCCAAGTGTCTTACATCACCGGAATCCTTGGCTCGGGCCGAACGAGACGCACGCCTCGGATCGGAGGGTCGCGCTGGCGAGATTTTCGGGTATTTTGGATTTTCTGAAAAACCTACTTTTGCACAGTAGTCCTGGGTTGTTTGCCCAATCTGACCCAAACCAGTGCAGAAAGATTCTCTGGAGTCTGACTGCCAACAGTGACCGGAAAAACAGTGGGAATTTCGATTCACGTTGGCGACGGGACGCCAAAACGTTGGCAGTGGGCGAGGCGGGCTTTACTTAAAGGGCTATAACTCTCCGACGGCAAAGAGACAGTTACACCCAAGTCGGTACACCTGTGTACGGGCTCAGCCCGTGGTCACGTGAAAAGGGATGTGGCGACTGGCCACTTGGAGGCGCTGTAAACAGAAAAAAACAACAACTTGAATACGGCCATAGACGACTGTGTATCACGTGATTTTTCACACGCGCACAAGGTATTCACACCACGTGATAGAACTCCTCATTCTGAACAACTTTGGACCACTGCTGTCAATCAAAGCGTTCGTTAAATATTGGAGATTATTTGAAGAATGAAAAGAACAAACAAACAAACAAACAAGCCTGCTTTCTATCTCTGGATCAAACACTCGGCCACACTTCTTAGGTTTCATTAACCATCAGAAGAAGAAGGAGAAAAAAAAATAATAATAAGTGGAGCTTTAACCATCTGCTCTTTTGACCAGTGTGTGTCCAGGGGAGAGCGCGAACGCAGTCCCCCACTACCATAAATTATGCAGTCGAGATTCCCACATTTGGGGAATTCGCAGGGGTCAGCACAACCGGAGTGCAATGGCCGAGCCTCGCCCTGGGTGAACCACCTTCCTGATCATGGTGTCTCCCCTGCCAGGTAAGTATGAATTCCCAGGCCTCCAGTCAGGGGCACCCTGTCCCTCTTCGCAATCCTCACCAACGGTCAGACAATCGAACACACACCTGATTCAACTCATCAGCTCGTTAGTAAAAGACTCCAAGAGATAAGAGAGACATCAAAAAATGTGCAGTGATGGGGGGCTTCTTCTTTTCTTTTCTTTTCTTTTCTTTTCTTTTCTTTTCTTTTCTTTTCTTTTTCTTCATGCTCCGGCTCCATGAGCCAAAAATCGATTTCATACGCAGTCCCCGGAGAATGAACGAATTGGATATATTAAACTGATAAGAACAGAGTTTCTTCTTCTTTTGCACACCAGCATTCTACCTTTACCAGTATCTGTACATGATATCACCTACGACACCCGTACGCAGCAATATACGCTACCTCCATGAACATCTGCTGTCACCCAAGACTAAAACACTTCTTCCATTAAACACTTTAAGTGGGGGTGCACCGCTCCCAGAAGTACTGCAATACCGGGTCGATGCGTGGAGTGGACGGAGCAAGCCCCTATTCCATCTCCCAGTTCCAAAAATCAATTTAATATATGGTGCCCGGGTAGGGCACGTATCAGATATTAAACTGATAAGAACAGATACTACACTTGATCTTAGCCAAAAGGCCGAGAAGCGATGCCGCAATGACGCCGAGGCGGGGGAGCCGGCAAAGGCCACGCCCACCTGGGCCGCGGCGAGAGGGCCTAAGGTCGCCAACAAACAAGCTCACCGAAAATGGAATCACAACAGAGTGCACAACACGACACTTTGGAGTGCAGCCTGGGATTTTGGATCATCATCATCGTTCAAAAGCACGAAATGGCTCGTAACTCCTAAACCGTCGGTCGCAGACCCAAGTGTCTTACATCACCGGAATCCTTGGCTCGGGCCGAACGAGACGCACGCCTCGGATCGGAGGGTCGCGCTGGCGAGATTTTCGGGTATTTTGGATTTTCTGAAAAACCTACTTTTGCACAGTAGTCCTGGGTTGTTTGCCCAATCTGACCCAAACCAGTGCAGAAAGATTCTCTGGAGTCTGACTGCCAACAGTGACCGGAAAAACAGTGGGAATTTCGATTCACGTTGGCGACGGGACGCCAAAACGTTGGCAGTGGGCGAGGCGGGCTTTACTTAAAGGGCTATAACTCTCCGACGGCAAAGAGACAGTTACACCCAAGTCGGTACACCTGTGTACGGGCTCAGCCCGTGGTCACGTGAAAAGGGATGTGGCGACTGGCCACTTGGAGGCGCTGTAAACAGAAAAAAACAACAACTTGAATACGGCCATAGACGACTGTGTATCACGTGATTTTTCACACGCGCACAAGGTATTCACACCACGTGATAGAACTCCTCATTCTGAACAACTTTGGACCACTGCTGTCAATCAAAGCGTTCGTTAAATATTGGAGATTATTTGAAGAATGAAAAGAACAAACAAACAAACAAACAAGCCTGCTTTCTATCTCTGGATCAAACACTCGGCCACACTTCTTAGGTTTCATTAACCATCAGAAGAAGAAGGAGAAAAAAAAATAATAATAAGTGGAGCTTTAACCATCTGCTCTTTTGACCAGTGTGTGTCCAGGGGAGAGCGCGAACGCAGTCCCCCACTACCATAAATTATGCAGTCGAGATTCCCACATTTGGGGAATTCGCAGGGGTCAGCACAACCGGAGTGCAATGGCCGAGCCTCGCCCTGGGTGAACCACCTTCCTGATCATGGTGTCTCCCCTGCCAGGTAAGTATGAATTCCCAGGCCTCCAGTCAGGGGCACCCTGTCCCTCTTCGCAATCCTCACCAACGGTCAGACAATCGAACACACACCTGATTCAACTCATCAGCTCGTTAGTAAAAGACTCCAAGAGATAAGAGAGACATCAAAAAATGTGCAGTGATGGGGGGCTTCTTCTTTTCTTTTCTTTTCTTTTCTTTTCTTTTCTTTTCTTTTTCTTCATGCTCCGGCTCCATGAGCCAAAAATCGATTTCATACGCAGTCCCCGGAGAATGAACGAATTGGATATATTAAACTGATAAGAACAGAGTTTCTTCTTCTTTTGCACACCAGCATTCTACCTTTACCAGTATCTGTACATGATATCACCTACGACACCCGTACGCAGCAATATACGCTACCTCCATGAACATCTGCTGTCACCCAAGACTAAAACACTTCTTCCATTAAACACTTCAAGTGGGGGTGCACCGCTCCCAGAAGTACTGCAATACCGGGTCGATGCGTGGAGTGGACGGAGCAAGCCCCTATTCCATCTCCCAGTTCCAAAAATCAATTTAATATATGGTGCCCGGGTAGGGCACGTATCAGATATTAAACTGATAAGAACAGATACTACACTTGATCTTAGCCAAAAGGCCGAGAAGCGATGCCGCAATGACGCCGAGGCGGGGGAGCCGGCAAAGGCCACGCCCACCTGGGCCGCGGCGAGAGGGCCTAAGGTCGCCAACAAACAAGCTCACCGAAAATGGAATCACAACAGAGTGCACAACACGACACTTTGGAGTGCAGCCTGGGATTTTGGATCATCATCATCGTTCAAAAGCACGAAATGGCTCGTAACTCCTAAACCGTCGGTCGCAGACCCAAGTGTCTTACATCACCGGAATCCTTGGCTCGGGCCGAACGAGACGCACGCCTCGGATCGGAGGGTCGCGCTGGCGAGATTTTCGGGTATTTTGGATTTTCTGAAAAACCTACTTTTGCACAGTAGTCCTGGGTTGTTTGCCCAATCTGACCCAAACCAGTGCAGAAAGATTCTCTGGAGTCTGACTGCCAACAGTGACCGGAAAAACAGTGGGAATTTCGATTCACGTTGGCGACGGGACGCCAAAACGTTGGCAGTGGGCGAGGCGGGCTTTACTTAAAGGGCTATAACTCTCCGACGGCAAAGAGACAGTTACACCCAAGTCGGTACACCTGTGTACGGGCTCAGCCCGTGGTCACGTGAAAAGGGATGTGGCGACTGGCCACTTGGAGGCGCTGTAAACAGAAAAAAACAACAACTTGAATACGGCCATAGACGACTGTGTATCACGTGATTTTTCACACGCGCACAAGGTATTCACACCACGTGATAGAACTCCTCATTCTGAACAACTTTGGACCACTGCTGTCAATCAAAGCGTTCGTTAAATATTGGAGATTATTTGAAGAATGAAAAGAACAAACAAACAAACAAACAAGCCTGCTTTCTATCTCTGGATCAAACACTCGGCCACACTTCTTAGGTTTCATTAACCATCAGAAGAAGAAGGAGAAAAAAAAATAATAATAAGTGGAGCTTTAACCATCTGCTCTTTTGACCAGTGTGTGTCCAGGGGAGAGCGCGAACGCAGTCCCCCACTACCATAAATTATGCAGTCGAGATTCCCACATTTGGGGAATTCGCAGGGGTCAGCACAACCGGAGTGCAATGGCCGAGCCTCGCCCTGGGTGAACCACCTTCCTGATCATGGTGTCTCCCCTGCCAGGTAAGTATGAATTCCCAGGCCTCCAGTCAGGGGCACCCTGTCCCTCTTCGCAATCCTCACCAACGGTCAGACAATCGAACACACACCTGATTCAACTCATCAGCTCGTTAGTAAAAGACTCCAAGAGATAAGAGAGACATCAAAAAATGTGCAGTGATGGGGGGCTTCTTCTTTTCTTTTCTTTTCTTTTCTTTTCTTTTCTTTTCTTTTCTTTTTCTTCATGCTCCGGCTCCATGAGCCAAAAATCGATTTCATACGCAGTCCCCGGAGAATGAACGAATTGGATATATTAAACTGATAAGAACAGAGTTTCTTCTTCTTTTGCACACCAGCATTCTACCTTTACCAGTATCTGTACATGATATCACCTACGACACCCGTACGCAGCAATATACGCTACCTCCATGAACATCTGCTGTCACCCAAGACTAAAACACTTCTTCCATTAAACACTTTAAGTGGGGGTGCACCGCTCCCAGAAGTACTGCAATACCGGGTCGATGCGTGGAGTGGACGGAGCAAGCCCCTATTCCATCTCCCAGTTCCAAAAATCAATTTAATATATGGTGCCCGGGTAGGGCACGTATCAGATATTAAACTGATAAGAACAGATACTACACTTGATCTTAGCCAAAAGGCCGAGAAGCGATGCCGCAATGACGCCGAGGCGGGGGAGCCGGCAAAGGCCACGCCCACCTGGGCCGCGGCGAGAGGGCCTAAGGTCGCCAACAAACAAGCTCACCGAAAATGGAATCACAACAGAGTGCACAACACGACACTTTGGAGTGCAGCCTGGGATTTTGGATCATCATCATCGTTCAAAAGCACGAAATGGCTCGTAACTCCTAAACCGTCGGTCGCAGACCCAAGTGTCTTACATCACCGGAATCCTTGGCTCGGGCCGAACGAGACGCACGCCTCGGATCGGAGGGTCGCGCTGGCGAGATTTTCGGGTATTTTGGATTTTCTGAAAAACCTACTTTTGCACAGTAGTCCTGGGTTGTTTGCCCAATCTGACCCAAACCAGTGCAGAAAGATTCTCTGGAGTCTGACTGCCAACAGTGACCGGAAAAACAGTGGGAATTTCGATTCACGTTGGCGACGGGACGCCAAAACGTTGGCAGTGGGCGAGGCGGGCTTTACTTAAAGGGCTATAACTCTCCGACGGCAAAGAGACAGTTACACCCAAGTCGGTACACCTGTGTACGGGCTCAGCCCGTGGTCACGTGAAAAGGGATGTGGCGACTGGCCACTTGGAGGCGCTGTAAACAGAAAAAAACAACAACTTGAATACGGCCATAGACGACTGTGTATCACGTGATTTTTCACACGCGCACAAGGTATTCACACCACGTGATAGAACTCCTCATTCTGAACAACTTTGGACCACTGCTGTCAATCAAAGCGTTCGTTAAATATTGGAGATTATTTGAAGAATGAAAAGAACAAACAAACAAACAAACAAGCCTGCTTTCTATCTCTGGATCAAACACTCGGCCACACTTCTTAGGTTTCATTAACCATCAGAAGAAGAAGGAGAAAAAAAAATAATAATAAGTGGAGCTTTAACCATCTGCTCTTTTGACCAGTGTGTGTCCAGGGGAGAGCGCGAACGCAGTCCCCCACTACCATAAATTATGCAGTCGAGATTCCCACATTTGGGGAATTCGCAGGGGTCAGCACAACCGGAGTGCAATGGCCGAGCCTCGCCCTGGGTGAACCACCTTCCTGATCATGGTGTCTCCCCTGCCAGGTAAGTATGAATTCCCAGGCCTCCAGTCAGGGGCACCCTGTCCCTCTTCGCAATCCTCACCAACGGTCAGACAATCGAACACACACCTGATTCAACTCATCAGCTCGTTAGTAAAAGACTCCAAGAGATAAGAGAGACATCAAAAAATGTGCAGTGATGGGGGGCTTCTTCTTTTCTTTTCTTTTCTTTTCTTTTCTTTTCTTTTCTTTTCTTTTCTTTTCTTTTCTTTTTCTTCATGCTCCGGCTCCATGAGCCAAAAATCGATTTCATACGCAGTCCCCGGAGAATGAACGAATTGGATATATTAAACTGATAAGAACAGAGTTTCTTCTTCTTTTGCACACCAGCATTCTACCTTTACCAGTATCTGTACATGATATCACCTACGACACCCGTACGCAGCAATATACGCTACCTCCATGAACATCTGCTGTCACCCAAGACTAAAACACTTCTTCCATTAAACACTTTAAGTGGGGGTGCACCGCTCCCAGAAGTACTGCAATACCGGGTCGATGCGTGGAGTGGACGGAGCAAGCCCCTATTCCATCTCCCAGTTCCAAAAATCAATTTAATATATGGTGCCCGGGTAGGGCACGTATCAGATATTAAACTGATAAGAACAGATACTACACTTGATCTTAGCCAAAAGGCCGAGAAGCGATGCCGCAATGACGCCGAGGCGGGGGAGCCGGCAAAGGCCACGCCCACCTGGGCCGCGGCGAGAGGGCCTAAGGTCGCCAACAAACAAGCTCACCGAAAATGGAATCACAACAGAGTGCACAACACGACACTTTGGAGTGCAGCCTGGGATTTTGGATCATCATCATCGTTCAAAAGCACGAAATGGCTCGTAACTCCTAAACCGTCGGTCGCAGACCCAAGTGTCTTACATCACCGGAATCCTTGGCTCGGGCCGAACGAGACGCACGCCTCGGATCGGAGGGTCGCGCTGGCGAGATTTTCGGGTATTTTGGATTTTCTGAAAAACCTACTTTTGCACAGTAGTCCTGGGTTGTTTGCCCAATCTGACCCAAACCAGTGCAGAAAGATTCTCTGGAGTCTGACTGCCAACAGTGACCGGAAAAACAGTGGGAATTTCGATTCACGTTGGCGACGGGACGCCAAAACGTTGGCAGTGGGCGAGGCGGGCTTTACTTAAAGGGCTATAACTCTCCGACGGCAAAGAGACAGTTACACCCAAGTCGGTACACCTGTGTACGGGCTCAGCCCGTGGTCACGTGAAAAGGGATGTGGCGACTGGCCACTTGGAGGCGCTGTAAACAGAAAAAAACAACAACTTGAATACGGCCATAGACGACTGTGTATCACGTGATTTTTCACACGCGCACAAGGTATTCACACCACGTGATAGAACTCCTCATTCTGAACAACTTTGGACCACTGCTGTCAATCAAAGCGTTCGTTAAATATTGGAGATTATTTGAAGAATGAAAAGAACAAACAAACAAACAAACAAGCCTGCTTTCTATCTCTGGATCAAACACTCGGCCACACTTCTTAGGTTTCATTAACCATCAGAAGAAGAAGGAGAAAAAAAAATAATAATAAGTGGAGCTTTAACCATCTGCTCTTTTGACCAGTGTGTGTCCAGGGGAGAGCGCGAACGCAGTCCCCCACTACCATAAATTATGCAGTCGAGATTCCCACATTTGGGGAATTCGCAGGGGTCAGCACAACCGGAGTGCAATGGCCGAGCCTCGCCCTGGGTGAACCACCTTCCTGATCATGGTGTCTCCCCTGCCAGGTAAGTATGAATTCCCAGGCCTCCAGTCAGGGGCACCCTGTCCCTCTTCGCAATCCTCACCAACGGTCAGACAATCGAACACACACCTGATTCAACTCATCAGCTCGTTAGTAAAAGACTCCAAGAGATAAGAGAGACATCAAAAAATGTGCAGTGATGGGGGGCTTCTTCTTTTCTTTTCTTTTCTTTTCTTTTCTTTTCTTTTCTTTTCTTTTCTTTTTCTTCATGCTCCGGCTCCATGAGCCAAAAATCGATTTCATACGCAGTCCCCGGAGAATGAACGAATTGGATATATTAAACTGATAAGAACAGAGTTTCTTCTTCTTTTGCACACCAGCATTCTACCTTTACCAGTATCTGTACATGATATCACCTACGACACCCGTACGCAGCAATATACGCTACCTCCATGAACATCTGCTGTCACCCAAGACTAAAACACTTCTTCCATTAAACACTTCAAGTGGGGGTGCACCGCTCCCAGAAGTACTGCAATACCGGGTCGATGCGTGGAGTGGACGGAGCAAGCCCCTATTCCATCTCCCAGTTCCAAAAATCAATTTAATATATGGTGCCCGGGTAGGGCACGTATCAGATATTAAACTGATAAGAACAGATACTACACTTGATCTTAGCCAAAAGGCCGAGAAGCGATGCCGCAATGACGCCGAGGCGGGGGAGCCGGCAAAGGCCACGCCCACCTGGGCCGCGGCGAGAGGGCCTAAGGTCGCCAACAAACAAGCTCACCGAAAATGGAATCACAACAGAGTGCACAACACGACACTTTGGAGTGCAGCCTGGGATTTTGGATCATCATCATCGTTCAAAAGCACGAAATGGCTCGTAACTCCTAAACCGTCGGTCGCAGACCCAAGTGTCTTACATCACCGGAATCCTTGGCTCGGGCCGAACGAGACGCACGCCTCGGATCGGAGGGTCGCGCTGGCGAGATTTTCGGGTATTTTGGATTTTCTGAAAAACCTACTTTTGCACAGTAGTCCTGGGTTGTTTGCCCAATCTGACCCAAACCAGTGCAGAAAGATTCTCTGGAGTCTGACTGCCAACAGTGACCGGAAAAACAGTGGGAATTTCGATTCACGTTGGCGACGGGACGCCAAAACGTTGGCAGTGGGCGAGGCGGGCTTTACTTAAAGGGCTATAACTCTCCGACGGCAAAGAGACAGTTACACCCAAGTCGGTACACCTGTGTACGGGCTCAGCCCGTGGTCACGTGAAAAGGG
This sequence comes from Rutilus rutilus, assembly GCF_951802725.1. Classification (NCBI taxonomy): domain Eukaryota; kingdom Metazoa; phylum Chordata; class Actinopteri; order Cypriniformes; family Leuciscidae; genus Rutilus; species Rutilus rutilus. Next base: position 39,750,718 of record NC_140218.1, on the reverse strand, counting down.
ATGTGGCGACTGGCCACTTGGAGGCGCTGTAAACAGAAAAAAACAACAACTTGAATACGGCCATAGACGACTGTGTATCACGTGATTTTTCACACGCGCACAAGGTATTCACACCACGTGATAGAACTCCTCATTCTGAACAACTTTGGACCACTGCTGTCAATCAAAGCGTTCGTTAAATATTGGAGATTATTTGAAGAATGAAAAGAACAAACAAACAAACAAACAAGCCTGCTTTCTATCTCTGGATCAAACACTCGGCCACACTTCTTAGGTTTCATTAACCATCAGAAGAAGAAGGAGAAAAAAAAATAATAATAAGTGGAGCTTTAACCATCTGCTCTTTTGACCAGTGTGTGTCCAGGGGAGAGCGCGAACGCAGTCCCCCACTACCATAAATTATGCAGTCGAGATTCCCACATTTGGGGAATTCGCAGGGGTCAGCACAACCGGAGTGCAATGGCCGAGCCTCGCCCTGGGTGAACCACCTTCCTGATCATGGTGTCTCCCCTGCCAGGTAAGTATGAATTCCCAGGCCTCCAGTCAGGGGCACCCTGTCCCTCTTCGCAATCCTCACCAACGGTCAGACAATCGAACACACACCTGATTCAACTCATCAGCTCGTTAGTAAAAGACTCCAAGAGATAAGAGAGACATCAAAAAATGTGCAGTGATGGGGGGCTTCTTCTTTTCTTTTCTTTTCTTTTCTTTTCTTTTCTTTTCTTTTCTTTTCTTTTCTTTTCTTTTTCTTCATGCTCCGGCTCCATGAGCCAAAAATCGATTTCATACGCAGTCCCCGGAGAATGAACGAATTGGATATATTAAACTGATAAGAACAGAGTTTCTTCTTCTTTTGCACACCAGCATTCTACCTTTACCAGTATCTGTACATGATATCACCTACGACACCCGTACGCAGCAATATACGCTACCTCCATGAACATCTGCTGTCACCCAAGACTAAAACACTTCTTCCATTAAACACTTTAAGTGGGGGTGCACCGCTCCCAGAAGTACTGCAATACCGGGTCGATGCGTGGAGTGGACGGAGCAAGCCCCTATTCCATCTCCCAGTTCCAAAAATCAATTTAATATATGGTGCCCGGGTAGGGCACGTATCAGATATTAAACTGATAAGAACAGATTTTTTTTTTCTTTTGACATATTTTTATTTGACAAATCGTTCATTTATACCATACATCATTTATGAACCACGTTTTTTTTCCGAATGTTTACATGATTATTTGTTCCTTTTTTTTTTTACATAAATAAATAAATAACAAAGTCCATGTATATAATTTTTAAAATAAAAGCATTCTGGAAAAACCCATGGAGAAATAAATAAATAAATAAAAGTGGTAATGCATGAAATAAATGGCTTGATAAAACAATTAAAACAAACTTTAAAACTCTCTCTTCCATTGTACAAAACCGGGTATGTCCTTATAAAACTTTTAAAACATCAACTCAGTTCCTCAAAACCAGTCCCAAAAAACCTGGCCTTTCTGGGCCCAGAGGAGATCCTCTTAAACCGGGGCACCGCTGCTCCGCCTATGGTGTTGGGGGGCATCTACGGGCAGTCAGGGCTCGTGGCTGTGGGGACCTTTCCTGTGAAGCTCTGACCCCCACGTCCGAATGGCGACATGCGGTGTACTCCTGCAGCCTAGATTTTGCCAGCTGGATGGTGGCGTGGAGGGACACCTGCATGCGCTTCCCTACCAGTAGGTTTCTGGAGGTCCAAATGGCGTCTTGGATACAGAGGATGGTGAGCCATAGCCTGGGAGATGTTTTTGCTGGCGTTTCCTCTTGGCTCACCCCTCCTCTTCCCATTGGATAGTCTGGGACCCCCCCTACTGGCAGGTACGGGAATTGCTGGGGGCCAGCTGTCGCCCACAGGTCCCTCACAGTGCTGCACTCCCAGAGGGCGTGCCTCACGGTCTCCGGTGCGCCACACCCGGGCCGTGGGCAGATGGAATTCTTTGACATGCCTCGGGAGTGCATCACGGCCCTGACCGGGAGGATCTCATGGGCAGCCATCCAAGCCAGGTCTCGGTGTCGGTTCTGGAGAGCTGAGTGGGACGCATTGCGCCAAACCTTTTGGGCTTCACCTAATGTGAGCCCGCGCACTGGACACACTTGTTCCCGTTCCTGCACAAGGGAGAGGATAGAGCGGTGGTTAGTTAAAACAGTCACATTTTCTTTTTCCAAATTAAAATTTTTTAAAAACTTTTTTATGTGAGCGTATGCAGGGGGTTGGTCAAATGCAAGTGGTGTTGTCAAGTCTGTTGGTAAAATTTTAATGGCTCTTAAAAAGGACCCCATCCAGAACCGGGCCATGGCTGCTGTTTTGTCTTGTCTGGATGGGGCCAGGGCATACTTTATGTGTAGTGCAGTGTATTGGGCTCCTAAAAAAAGATAAGGGTCTGGTACGCCTTTTCCTCCGTTTTTTGGTGTTTTCTTCATGGTTACTCTTTTTAGCCTCTCCCATTTGGATCCCCACAAAAAATAAAACATGGATCGGTCCAGAGATACAAGAAAGAATCTAGGGGGGAAAAAAACAGAACATACCAATAAAAACAATGGTAAAATCACAGCTTTTAGAATTAAAACCTTTCCTTCAAAAGTAAGCTGTCTCAGTCCCCAGAACCCCAATTTTTTCCTCACTTTTCCAATCACATCATGCCAGTTTCCACTCCCCCCCCCGTCTCTGTCAAATTTGATGCCCAGTATTTTTATGTCTGTCTTTTTAAAAGTGATGTCCAGTCCAACAGTCTTACTAGGTTCCCATGGGCCATAGAACTGCGCCTGGGTCTTGTCTCTGTTCAGTCTAGCTCCGGACGCTTTCCCAAACCAGTCTGTTAAATCCATTGTCCTCTGTATTGATAAAACGTCAGTGCATAAAAGATTAATGTCGTCCATATATAAAACAGTCTTTGTAGTCAGTCCTCCGGTCCCGGGTATGGTCAGTCCTGTTATCCACTTGTCCCTTCTCAAGATCTGCGCTAGGGGTTCGATGCAAGCCACATACAGGAGAGGAGATAACGGACAGCCCTGACGGACACCGCTGCGTATGTCTATCGCTTTTGAAAGATTCCCATTAACTAGGATTCTGCTGGTTATATCCCTGTACAGCAATCCCACCCAAGCTAAGAATCTCCCAGGAAAGCCCATTTTCCCCAATACTTGAAACAAGTAATGGTGCGAGACTCTGTCAAATGCTTTTTCGAAATCTAGATTTAAAACTATCAGCCGAATGTTTCTGTCTCTCGCATAACAGATGGAATCTCTTATCAGTACGAGGCTGTCTGTGATCTTCCTCCCAGGGACGGCGCAGGCTTGATCCGGGTGGATCAATTCTGCTAAAACTGTTGACATTCGTGTTGTTAAAAGTTTGCTAAAAAGTTTACAGTCAAAATTTAAAAGGGTTATAGGACGCCAGTTTTTTAGATCCGTCTTGTCGTCTTTTTTATGTAGTAGCGTCATTATACCCATTCTAAAACTGTCTGGAAGTCGGTCGAGGTTATCAAGGTCATTAAAAACAGCCAGCAGGTCCGGTCTTAAAATGTCCCAAAAGGTCAGGTAAAATTCTAGGGGAAGTCCGTCGGGTCCGGGGGACTTCCCCCTTTTAAATTTTTTTATGCTTTTGTCCATCTCAGGGAGATTGAAATCATTTGTCAAACCTGTACTATCTTTTACAGTTTTCTCAATGAAGGTAAGAATTTCATTTAAAATCACATCATCACTTGCCTTTTTTTCATAAAGTTCTTCATAAAAACTTTCTACTACTGTTAAAATATCTTTTGTGTCTGTCATCATTTCTCTTTCTTTGTTTCTCAATTTCACCATTGCTCCGCCTCTATTGAGTATTTTCTTAAAAAAGTATCTTGTGCATTTCTCTCCCTGCTCTATTTCCTTTTCTTTACTTCTAAAAATAATTCCTCTACTTTTAACTGCTGCCAGTTCAGACATTTCTTTTTTAACTTCTTTTATTTCATCATTAAAATCGAACCCCTGATTAAAAAGATGAAAGTAGCGTTGTAGCCTCTTTTGCAGTCCCACCATTTGTCTCCTTTCCTTAACTTTTTTCTTTTTCCCTGCCCATCTAAAAAAAGTCTTGGTCTTTCCCTTCACCATCTCCCACCACTGTGCTCTTGAGTCGAATAAGTCTTGTAGGGTCTGCCAATTGCTATACTGCTCCCTGTATTCTTTAAAAATCTCTAGGTCTTCCAACAGGGAGCAGTTTAGCTTCCACAGGCCTCTACCTTTTGTCACACCGGGGGGAAGTGATAGGGTGCAAGAAAGCATAGTGTGATCTGAAAAGAAAAGGGGGGTTAATCTAGCATCCATTAATGACCAGTCTCTGGTAAAAATATAATCAATGCGGGAGGCTCTGGTACCATCACCACTAAACCAGGTGTGGCCCACATTGTTGGGATGCATGGATTTAAAAGCGTCGGTCAGTCTAAAATCTTTTATTATATTTTGCAGTAAAACTGTAGTCTTGTCCTTTTTAAAATCCTCCGCTGCCCCTTTCCTATCCTTCCTCTGTAAAACACAATTAAAATCCCCTGCAAGAATTAAAGGCATATTGCCTAGTAAGTGGGACTGCAGATCTATTAAAAGGGTGTATCTGTCATTCTTTTCTGTGTTCCCATAAAAGTTTAGTACATTAAAATCCCTCCCTAAAAAAGTCAAATTGGCTAAAAGAGCCCGTCCGTCTCTTAATATTGTGCTCCCCTTCACCAATATTTGTGTGTTTTTAATCAGGATGGCTACTCCGTCTGCTTTGTTCTGGTTTGAACCACTCCATAAGGAGGGTCCTTGCTGCCATTTATCCTCCCACTTCTTGTAGTCTTTTAAAAAGGGTAGGGCACATTCCTGTAATAAAAACACATCAGAGGGCTGTGTACTTAAGAAATTTAAAACCATTTGTGCTCTTGTTTGTGACTTCACACTTCTCACGTTTACAGTTGAGATGGTGATGTTCGTGAGCATTAAAAGGAGTATAAAAGAAGACAGATACAACATTTTAAGGTTTTAAAATTTTAAAAACAAATTATCCATTAAAAAAAAAAAAAAACTAATTTTCTTGTAAAACAAACTCTTCCTGCATTCCCACCAGAGGGGAAACAGGGGGGGGAGTTTGTTTTCCTTCTGAGTCACAAGGTGAGCTCTTGGGTGTGGATGATTTCAGCTCAATCGCTAAGAAAGAAATCTCATTTGCTGTATGACATGGGAATAATCTATTCAGATCGTCCGATGAGGAAGAGTCAGAGAATCTTCCCATTTTATCTTTCTCTATTTCTTTCAAGAGAGGGGAGGGTGCCGCTCTCTTTTTCTTAATTGATTGAGCACAGGGGAGTTGATCACTTAATTGCCTTTTTTGTAACTCGTCTGTGTCCTCCCCTGCATTTTCACTTACTTCTGTGTTGTCTTCACCTGTCTCTTCCATTTGATCTTCCTCACCTTGTTGTACTTCACTTCTTTGCTCCACCCCTTCGTTACCTCTGTCACCTGTTCCCTCTCCACCAATCACCAGGTTTGGCGGGAGATTTGAAACTTTTGGCTCCGCCCCCTCGTTATCCTTTTGTCTTTTTTCCTCAACCGCCATTTTGTTTGCTTTAACTTTGTTCGCAAAAGACTTAGGGCAATCTCTGTAGAGGTGAGCGGAGTCTCCACAGAGATTGCAACTTCTGCCATTGGGACACACTTCAAAAGTGTGCCCAATTTCTCTGCATTTTTTACAAAACACTTTTTCGCAAGCCTCTACCAGGTGCCCGAACTCTCCACACTTGCGGCACAGCTTGGGCATCCCCTGGTAGTGGATGTAGCCTCTGTTTTCACCAAGAACTATCATTGATGGCAGATGTCTTAGGCCCTGATATCCCTGGGGATCTTCCCACTGCTTGATCGGGATTCTCCAGGAGCAGTTCCAAATCCCATCCTCATCCACCACCTTCATAGCCTGGCTCTTTACAGTGCAAAATCTGCCCAGCCATACACAAATGTCTTCTCCAGTAACAGTCTCATTGAACATCCTAACAATCACAACCTTGTGTGTGTTGTCAGTTAACTTCTCAACTTTAAACATGGAGAACTGGGTCTTTACCTTCTCAAATTTATGCCAAAATTCTGACAACAGTGCTGCATTTCTAAAACTAACATCAAAGCCTTTGTTAAAAGGCAGGGATAAAATGCAATTTAAATCTTGAGGTGTGTAATTCAAAGCTTTCTGAACATATTTCCGAGAAAAATCTAAACGAGAAATTTCAATCGGCTTGCCATCATGTTCTAAAAGGGTAAAACGCACGCTGTGGTGCCTCCGCATGCCGGCACGAGCAGCCGACATGGTGGAGGCACCACAAGCCTGTTAAAACAAAAAGAATTAAAACAATAACAGGGAGCGGATTAAAAAGGAGAATAATAATACTAAACAATAAACAATTTAAAAATGCAGCAGAATGTCAAAATAAAAGGCAAATAATAAAAGGACTTACTTTAAAATCCAAAAGTTCACTCCAGGAGTTGTTCCAAACAACGAGAAAAACGCCCGAAATGTCTCTCCGCTGGGTATAACCCCAAGCCACTAAACCGGCAAAGGGTTTGTTCCTGCAGAGAGTCGATCCCTGTCTCGACCCTTGATCTTAGCCAAAAGGCCGAGAAGCGATGCCGCAATGACGCCGAGGCGGGGGAGCCGGCAAAGGCCACGCCCACCTGGGCCGCGGCGAGAGGGCCTAAGGTCGCCAACAAACAAGCTCACCGAAAATGGAATCACAACAGAGTGCACAACACGACACTTTGGAGTGCAGCCTGGGATTTTGGATCATCATCATCGTTCAAAAGCACGAAATGGCTCGTAACTCCTAAACCGTCGGTCGCAGACCCAAGTGTCTTACATCACCGGAATCCTTGGCTCGGGCCGAACGAGACGCACGCCTCGGATCGGAGGGTCGCGCTGGCGAGATTTTCGGGTATTTTGGATTTTCTGAAAAACCTACTTTTGCACAGTAGTCCTGGGTTGTTTGCCCAATCTGACCCAAACCAGTGCAGAAAGATTCTCTGGAGTCTGACTGCCAACAGTGACCGGAAAAACAGTGGGAATTTCGATTCACGTTGGCGACGGGACGCCAAAACGTTGGCAGTGGGCGAGGCGGGCTTTACTTAAAGGGCTATAACTCTCCGACGGCAAAGAGACAGTTACACCCAAGTCGGTACACCTGTGTACGGGCTCAGCCCGTGGTCACGTGAAAAGGGATGTGGCGACTGGCCACTTGGAGGCGCTGTAAACAGAAAAAAACAACAACTTGAATACGGCCATAGACGACTGTGTATCACGTGATTTTTCACACGCGCACAAGGTATTCACACCACGTGATAGAACTCCTCATTCTGAACAACTTTGGACCACTGCTGTCAATCAAAGCGTTCGTTAAATATTGGAGATTATTTGAAGAATGAAAAGAACAAACAAACAAACAAACAAGCCTGCTTTCTATCTCTGGATCAAACACTCGGCCACACTTCTTAGGTTTCATTAACCATCAGAAGAAGAAGGAGAAAAAAAAATAATAATAAGTGGAGCTTTAACCATCTGCTCTTTTGACCAGTGTGTGTCCAGGGGAGAGCGCGAACGCAGTCCCCCACTACCATAAATTATGCAGTCGAGATTCCCACATTTGGGGAATTCGCAGGGGTCAGCACAACCGGAGTGCAATGGCCGAGCCTCGCCCTGGGTGAACCACCTTCCTGATCATGGTGTCTCCCCTGCCAGGTAAGTATGAATTCCCAGGCCTCCAGTCAGGGGCACCCTGTCCCTCTTCGCAATCCTCACCAACGGTCAGACAATCGAACACACACCTGATTCAACTCATCAGCTCGTTAGTAAAAGACTCCAAGAGATAAGAGAGACATCAAAAAATGTGCAGTGATGGGGGGCTTCTTCTTTTCTTTTCTTTTCTTTTCTTTTCTTTTCTTTTCTTTTCTTTTCTTTTCTTTTCTTTTCTTTTCTTTTTCTTCATGCTCCGGCTCCATGAGCCAAAAATCGATTTCATACGCAGTCCCCGGAGAATGAACGAATTGGATATATTAAACTGATAAGAACAGAGTTTCTTCTTCTTTTGCACACCAGCATTCTACCTTTACCAGTATCTGTACATGATATCACCTACGACACCCGTACGCAGCAATATACGCTACCTCCATGAACATCTGCTGTCACCCAAGACTAAAACACTTCTTCCATTAAACACTTTAAGTGGGGGTGCACCGCTCCCAGAAGTACTGCAATACCGGGTCGATGCGTGGAGTGGACGGAGCAAGCCCCTATTCCATCTCCCAGTTCCAAAAATCAATTTAATATATGGTGCCCGGGTAGGGCACGTATCAGATATTAAACTGATAAGAACAGATACTACACTTGATCTTAGCCAAAAGGCCGAGAAGCGATGCCGCAATGACGCCGAGGTGGGGGAGCCGGCAAAGGCCACGCCCACCTGGGCCGCGGCGAGAGGGCCTAAGGTCGCCAACAAACAAGCTCACCGAAAATGGAATCACAACAGAGTGCACAACACGACACTTTGGAGTGCAGCCTGGGATTTTGGATCATCATCATCGTTCAAAAGCACGAAATGGCTCGTAACTCCTAAACCGTCGGTCGCAGACCCAAGTGTCTTACATCACCGGAATCCTTGGCTCGGGCCGAACGAGACGCACGCCTCGGATCGGAGGGTCGCGCTGGCGAGATTTTCGGGTATTTTGGATTTTCTGAAAAACCTACTTTTGCACAGTAGTCCTGGGTTGTTTGCCCAATCTGACCCAAACCAGTGCAGAAAGATTCTCTGGAGTCTGACTGCCAACAGTGACCGGAAAAACAGTGGGAATTTCGATTCACGTTGGCGACGGGACGCCAAAACGTTGGCAGTGGGCGAGGCGGGCTTTACTTAAAGGGCTATAACTCTCCGACGGCAAAGAGACAGTTACACCCAAGTCGGTACACCTGTGTACGGGCTCAGCCCGTGGTCACGTGAAAAGGGATGTGGCGACTGGCCACTTGGAGGCGCTGTAAACAGAAAAAAACAACAACTTGAATACGGCCATAGACGACTGTGTATCACGTGATTTTTCACACGCGCACAAGGTATTCACACCACGTGATAGAACTCCTCATTCTGAACAACTTTGGACCACTGCTGTCAATCAAAGCGTTCGTTAAATATTGGAGATTATTTGAAGAATGAAAAGAACAAACAAACAAACAAACAAGCCTGCTTTCTATCTCTGGATCAAACACTCGGCCACACTTCTTAGGTTTCATTAACCATCAGAAGAAGAAGGAGAAAAAAAAATAATAATAAGTGGAGCTTTAACCATCTGCTCTTTTGACCAGTGTGTGTCCAGGGGAGAGCGCGAACGCAGTCCCCCACTACCATAAATTATGCAGTCGAGATTCCCACATTTGGGGAATTCGCAGGGGTCAGCACAACCGGAGTGCAATGGCCGAGCCTCGCCCTGGGTGAACCACCTTCCTGATCATGGTGTCTCCCCTGCCAGGTAAGTATGAATTCCCAGGCCTCCAGTCAGGGGCACCCTGTCCCTCTTCGCAATCCTCACCAACGGTCAGACAATCGAACACACACCTGATTCAACTCATCAGCTCGTTAGTAAAAGACTCCAAGAGATAAGAGAGACATCAAAAAATGTGCAGTGATGGGGGGCTTCTTCTTTTCTTTTCTTTTCTTTTCTTTTCTTTTCTTTTCTTTTTCTTCATGCTCCGGCTCCATGAGCCAAAAATCGATTTCATACGCAGTCCCCGGAGAATGAACGAATTGGATATATTAAACTGATAAGAACAGAGTTTCTTCTTCTTTTGCACACCAGCATTCTACCTTTACCAGTATCTGTACATGATATCACCTACGACACCCGTACGCAGCAATATACGCTACCTCCATGAACATCTGCTGTCACCCAAGACTAAAACACTTCTTCCATTAAACACTTTAAGTGGGGGTGCACCGCTCCCAGAAGTACTGCAATACCGGGTCGATGCGTGGAGTGGACGGAGCAAGCCCCTATTCCATCTCCCAGTTCCAAAAATCAATTTAATATATGGTGCCCGGGTAGGGCACGTATCAGATATTAAACTGATAAGAACAGATACTACACTTGATCTTAGCCAAAAGGCCGAGAAGCGATGCCGCAATGACGCCGAGGCGGGGGAGCCGGCAAAGGCCACGCCCACCTGGGCCGCGGCGAGAGGGCCTAAGGTCGCCAACAAACAAGCTCACCGAAAATGGAATCACAACAGAGTGCACAACACGACACTTTGGAGTGCAGCCTGGGATTTTGGATCATCATCATCGTTCAAAAGCACGAAATGGCTCGTAACTCCTAAACCGTCGGTCGCAGACCCAAGTGTCTTACATCACCGGAATCCTTGGCTCGGGCCGAACGAGACGCACGCCTCGGATCGGAGGGTCGCGCTGGCGAGATTTTCGGGTATTTTGGATTTTCTGAAAAACCTACTTTTGCACAGTAGTCCTGGGTTGTTTGCCCAATCTGACCCAAACCAGTGCAGAAAGATTCTCTGGAGTCTGACTGCCAACAGTGACCGGAAAAACAGTGGGAATTTCGATTCACGTTGGCGACGGGACGCCAAAACGTTGGCAGTGGGCGAGGCGGGCTTTACTTAAAGGGCTATAACTCTCCGACGGCAAAGAGACAGTTACACCCAAGTCGGTACACCTGTGTACGGGCTCAGCCCGTGGTCACGTGAAAAGGGATGTGGCGACTGGCCACTTGGAGGCGCTGTAAACAGAAAAAAACAACAACTTGAATACGGCCATAGACGACTGTGTATCACGTGATTTTTCACACGCGCACAAGGTATTCACACCACGTGATAGAACTCCTCATTCTGAACAACTTTGGACCACTGCTGTCAATCAAAGCGTTCGTTAAATATTGGAGATTATTTGAAGAATGAAAAGAACAAACAAACAAACAAACAAGCCTGCTTTCTATCTCTGGATCAAACACTCGGCCACACTTCTTAGGTTTCATTAACCATCAGAAGAAGAAGGAGAAAAAAAAATAATAATAAGTGGAGCTTTAACCATCTGCTCTTTTGACCAGTGTGTGTCCAGGGGAGAGCGCGAACGCAGTCCCCCACTACCATAAATTATGCAGTCGAGATTCCCACATTTGGGGAATTCGCAGGGGTCAGCACAACCGGAGTGCAATGGCCGAGCCTCGCCCTGGGTGAACCACCTTCCTGATCATGGTGTCTCCCCTGCCAGGTAAGTATGAATTCCCAGGCCTCCAGTCAGGGGCACCCTGTCCCTCTTCGCAATCCTCACCAACGGTCAGACAATCGAACACACACCTGATTCAACTCATCAGCTCGTTAGTAAAAGACTCCAAGAGATAAGAGAGACATCAAAAAATGTGCAGTGATGGGGGGCTTCTTCTTTTCTTTTCTTTTCTTTTCTTTTCTTTTCTTTTCTTTTCTTTTCTTTTCTTTTCTTTTTCTTCATGCTCCGGCTCCATGAGCCAAAAATCGATTTCATACGCAGTCCCCGGAGAATGAACGAATTGGATATATTAAACTGATAAGAACAGAGTTTCTTCTTCTTTTGCACACCAGCATTCTACCTTTACCAGTATCTGTACATGATATCACCTACGACACCCGTACGCAGCAATATACGCTACCTCCATGAACATCTGCTGTCACCCAAGACTAAAACACTTCTTCCATTAAACACTTTAAGTGGGGGTGCACCGCTCCCAGAAGTACTGCAATACCGGGTCGATGCGTGGAGTGGACGGAGCAAGCCCCTATTCCATCTCCCAGTTCCAAAAATCTATTTAATATATGGTGCCCGGGTAGGGCACGTATCAGATATTAAACTGATAAGAACAGATACTACACTTGATCTTAGCCAAAAGGCCGAGAAGCGATGCCGCAATGACGCCGAGGTGGGGGAGCCGGCAAAGGCCACGCCCACCTGGGCCGCGGCGAGAGGGCCTAAGGTCGCCAACAAACAAGCTCACCGAAAATGGAATCACAACAGAGTGCACAACACGACACTTTGGAGTGCAGCCTGGGATTTTGGATCATCATCATCGTTCAAAAGCACGAAATGGCTCGTAACTCCTAAACCGTCGGTCGCAGACCCAAGTGTCTTACATCACCGGAATCCTTGGCTCGGGCCGAACGAGACGCACGCCTCGGATCGGAGGGTCGCGCTGGCGAGATTTTCGGGTATTTTGGATTTTCTGAAAAACCTACTTTTGCACAGTAGTCCTGGGTTGTTTGCCCAATCTGACCCAAACCAGTGCAGAAAGATTCTCTGGAGTCTGACTGCCAACAGTGACCGGAAAAACAGTGGGAATTTCGATTCACGTTGGCGACGGGACGCCAAAACGTTGGCAGTGGGCGAGGCGGGCTTTACTTAAAGGGCTATAACTCTCCGACGGCAAAGAGACAGTTACACCCAAGTCGGTACACCTGTGTACGGGCTCAGCCCGTGGTCACGTGAAAAGGGATGTGGCGACTGGCCACTTGGAGGCGCTGTAAACAGAAAAAAACAACAACTTGAATACGGCCATAGACGACTGTGTATCACGTGATTTTTCACACGCGCACAAGGTATTCACACCACGTGATAGAACTCCTCATTCTGAACAACTTTGGACCACTGCTGTCAATCAAAGCGTTCGTTAAATATTGGAGATTATTTGAAGAATGAAAAGAACAAACAAACAAACAAACAAGCCTGCTTTCTATCTCTGGATCAAACACTCGGCCACACTTCTTAGGTTTCATTAACCATCAGAAGAAGAAGGAGAAAAAAAAATAATAATAAGTGGAGCTTTAACCATCTGCTCTTTTGACCAGTGTGTGTCCAGGGGAGAGCGCGAACGCAGTCCCCCACTACCATAAATTATGCAGTCGAGATTCCCACATTTGGGGAATTCGCAGGGGTCAGCACAACCGGAGTGCAATGGCCGAGCCTCGCCCTGGGTGAACCACCTTCCTGATCATGGTGTCTCCCCTGCCAGGTAAGTATGAATTCCCAGGCCTCCAGTCAGGGGCACCCTGTCCCTCTTCGCAATCCTCACCAACGGTCAGACAATCGAACACACACCTGATTCAACTCATCAGCTCGTTAGTAAAAGACTCCAAGAGATAAGAGAGACATCAAAAAATGTGCAGTGATGGGGGGCTTCTTCTTTTCTTTTCTTTTCTTTTCTTTTCTTTTCTTTTCTTTTCTTTTCTTTTCTTTTCTTTTTCTTCATGCTCCGGCTCCATGAGCCAAAAATCGATTTCATACGCAGTCCCCGGAGAATGAACGAATTGGATATATTAAACTGATAAGAACAGAGTTTCTTCTTCTTTTGCACACCAGCATTCTACCTTTACCAGTATCTGTACATGATATCACCTACGACACCCGTACGCAGCAATATACGCTACCTCCATGAACATCTGCTGTCACCCAAGACTAAAACACTTCTTCCATTAAACACTTTAAGTGGGGGTGCACCGCTCCCAGAAGTACTGCAATACCGGGTCGATGCGTGGAGTGGACGGAGCAAGCCCCTATTCCATCTCCCAGTTCCAAAAATCAATTTAATATATGGTGCCCGGGTAGGGCACGTATCAGATATTAAACTGATAAGAACAGATACTACACTTGATCTTAGCCAAAAGGCCGAGAAGCGATGCCGCAATGACGCCGAGGCGGGGGAGCCGGCAAAGGCCACGCCCACCTGGGCCGCGGCGAGAGGGCCTAAGGTCGCCAACAAACAAGCTCACCGAAAATGGAATCACAACAGAGTGCACAACACGACACTTTGGAGTGCAGCCTGGGATTTTGGATCATCATCATCGTTCAAAAGCACGAAATGGCTCGTAACTCCTAAACCGTCGGTCGCAGACCCAAGTGTCTTACATCACCGGAATCCTTGGCTCGGGCCGAACGAGACGCACGCCTCGGATCGGAGGGTCGCGCTGGCGAGATTTTCGGGTATTTTGGATTTTCTGAAAAACCTACTTTTGCACAGTAGTCCTGGGTTGTTTGCCCAATCTGACCCAAACCAGTGCAGAAAGATTCTCTGGAGTCTGACTGCCAACAGTGACCGGAAAAACAGTGGGAATTTCGATTCACGTTGGCGACGGGACGCCAAAACGTTGGCAGTGGGCGAGGCGGGCTTTACTTAAAGGGCTATAACTCTCCGACGGCAAAGAGACAGTTACACCCAAGTCGGTACACCTGTGTACGGGCTCAGCCCGTGGTCACGTGAAAAGGGATGTGGCGACTGGCCACTTGGAGGCGCTGTAAACAGAAAAAAACAACAACTTGAATACGGCCATAGACGACTGTGTATCACGTGATTTTTCACACGCGCACAAGGTATTCACACCACGTGATAGAACTCCTCATTCTGAACAACTTTGGACCACTGCTGTCAATCAAAGCGTTCGTTAAATATTGGAGATTATTTGAAGAATGAAAAGAACAAACAAACAAACAAACAAGCCTGCTTTCTATCTCTGGATCAAACACTCGGCCACACTTCTTAGGTTTCATTAACCATCAGAAGAAGAAGGAGAAAAAAAAATAATAATAAGTGGAGCTTTAACCATCTGCTCTTTTGACCAGTGTGTGTCCAGGGGAGAGCGCGAACGCAGTCCCCCACTACCATAAATTATGCAGTCGAGATTCCCACATTTGGGGAATTCGCAGGGGTCAGCACAACCGGAGTGCAATGGCCGAGCCTCGCCCTGGGTGAACCACCTTCCTGATCATGGTGTCTCCCCTGCCAGGTAAGTATGAATTCCCAGGCCTCCAGTCAGGGGCACCCTGTCCCTCTTCGCAATCCTCACCAACGGTCAGACAATCGAACACACACCTGATTCAACTCATCAGCTCGTTAGTAAAAGACTCCAAGAGATAAGAGAGACATCAAAAAATGTGCAGTGATGGGGGGCTTCTTCTTTTCTTTTCTTTTCTTTTCTTTTCTTTTCTTTTCTTTTCTTTTCTTTTCTTTTCTTTTTCTTCATGCTCCGGCTCCATGAGCCAAAAATCGATTTCATACGCAGTCCCCGGAGAATGAACGAATTGGATATATTAAACTGATAAGAACAGAGTTTCTTCTTCTTTTGCACACCAGCATTCTACCTTTACCAGTATCTGTACATGATATCACCTACGACACCCGTACGCAGCAATATACGCTACCTCCATGAACATCTGCTGTCACCCAAGACTAAAACACTTCTTCCATTAAACACTTTAAGTGGGGGTGCACCGCTCCCAGAAGTACTGCAATACCGGGTCGATGCGTGGAGTGGACGGAGCAAGCCCCTATTCCATCTCCCAGTTCCAAAAATCAATTTAATATATGGTGCCCGGGTAGGGCACGTATCAGATATTAAACTGATAAGAACAGATACTACACTTGATCTTAGCCAAAAGGCCGAGAAGCGATGCCGCAATGACGCCGAGGTGGGGGAGCCGGCAAAGGCCACGCCCACCTGGGCCGCGGCGAGAGGGCCTAAGGTCGCCAACAAACAAGCTCACCGAAAATGGAATCACAACAGAGTGCACAACACGACACTTTGGAGTGCAGCCTGGGATTTTGGATCATCATCATCGTTCAAAAGCACGAAATGGCTCGTAACTCCTAAACCGTCGGTCGCAGACCCAAGTGTCTTACATCACCGGAATCCTTGGCTCGGGCCGAACGAGACGCACGCCTCGGATCGGAGGGTCGCGCTGGCGAGATTTTCGGGTATTTTGGATTTTCTGAAAAACCTACTTTTGCACAGTAGTCCTGGGTTGTTTGCCCAATCTGACCCAAACCAGTGCAGAAAGATTCTCTGGAGTCTGACTGCCAACAGTGACCGGAAAAACAGTGGGAATTTCGATTCACGTTGGCGACGGGACGCCAAAACGTTGGCAGTGGGCGAGGCGGGCTTTACTTAAAGGGCTATAACTCTCCGACGGCAAAGAGACAGTTACACCCAAGTCGGTACACCTGTGTACGGGCTCAGCCCGTGGTCACGTGAAAAGGGATGTGGCGACTGGCCACTTGGAGGCGCTGTAAACAGAAAAAAACAACAACTTGAATACGGCCATAGACGACTGTGTATCACGTGATTTTTCACACGCGCACAAGGTATTCACACCACGTGATAGAACTCCTCATTCTGAACAACTTTGGACCACTGCTGTCAATCAAAGCGTTCGTTAAATATTGGAGATTATTTGAAGAATGAAAAGAACAAACAAACAAACAAACAAGCCTGCTTTCTATCTCTGGATCAAACACTCGGCCACACTTCTTAGGTTTCATTAACCATCAGAAGAAGAAGGAGAAAAAAAAATAATAATAAGTGGAGCTTTAACCATCTGCTCTTTTGACCAGTGTGTGTCCAGGGGAGAGCGCGAACGCAGTCCCCCACTACCATAAATTATGCAGTCGAGATTCCCACATTTGGGGAATTCGCAGGGGTCAGCACAACCGGAGTGCAATGGCCGAGCCTCGCCCTGGGTGAACCACCTTCCTGATCATGGTGTCTCCCCTGCCAGGTAAGTATGAATTCCCAGGCCTCCAGTCAGGGGCACCCTGTCCCTCTTCGCAATCCTCACCAACGGTCAGACAATCGAACACACACCTGATTCAACTCATCAGCTCGTTAGTAAAAGACTCCAAGAGATAAGAGAGACATCAAAAAATGTGCAGTGATGGGGGGCTTCTTCTTTTCTTTTCTTTTCTTTTCTTTTCTTTTCTTTTCTTTTCTTTTCTTTTCTTTTCTTTTCTTTTCTTTTTCTTCATGCTCCGGCTCCATGAGCCAAAAATCGATTTCATACGCAGTCCCCGGAGAATGAACGAATTGGATATATTAAACTGATAAGAACAGAGTTTCTTCTTCTTTTGCACACCAGCATTCTACCTTTACCAGTATCTGTACATGATATCACCTACGACACCCGTACGCAGCAATATACGCTACCTCCATGAACATCTGCTGTCACCCAAGACTAAAACACTTCTTCCATTAAACACTTTAAGTGGGGGTGCACCGCTCCCAGAAGTACTGCAATACCGGGTCGATGCGTGGAGTGGACGGAGCAAGCCCCTATTCCATCTCCCAGTTCCAAAAATCAATTTAATATATGGTGCCCGGGTAGGGCACGTATCAGATATTAAACTGATAAGAACAGATACTACACTTGATCTTAGCCAAAAGGCCGAGAAGCGATGCCGCAATGACGCCGAGGCGGGGGAGCCGGCAAAGGCCACGCCCACCTGGGCCGCGGCGAGAGGGCCTAAGGTCGCCAACAAACAAGCTCACCGAAAATGGAATCACAACAGAGTGCACAACACGACACTTTGGAGTGCAGCCTGGGATTTTGGATCATCATCATCGTTCAAAAGCACGAAATGGCTCGTAACTCCTAAACCGTCGGTCGCAGACCCAAGTGTCTTACATCACCGGAATCCTTGGCTCGGGCCGAACGAGACGCACGCCTCGGATCGGAGGGTCGCGCTGGCGAGATTTTCGGGTATTTTGGATTTTCTGAAAAACCTACTTTTGCACAGTAGTCCTGGGTTGTTTGCCCAATCTGACCCAAACCAGTGCAGAAAGATTCTCTGGAGTCTGACTGCCAACAGTGACCGGAAAAACAGTGGGAATTTCGATTCACGTTGGCGACGGGACGCCAAAACGTTGGCAGTGGGCGAGGCGGGCTTTACTTAAAGGGCTATAACTCTCCGACGGCAAAGAGACAGTTACACCCAAGTCGGTACACCTGTGTACGGGCTCAGCCCGTGGTCACGTGAAAAGGGATGTGGCGACTGGCCACTTGGAGGCGCTGTAAACAGAAAAAAACAACAACTTGAATACGGCCATAGACGACTGTGTATCACGTGATTTTTCACACGCGCACAAGGTATTCACACCACGTGATAGAACTCCTCATTCTGAACAACTTTGGACCACTGCTGTCAATCAAAGCGTTCGTTAAATATTGGAGATTATTTGAAGAATGAAAAGAACAAACAAACAAACAAACAAGCCTGCTTTCTATCTCTGGATCAAACACTCGGCCACACTTCTTAGGTTTCATTAACCATCAGAAGAAGAAGGAGAAAAAAAAATAATAATAAGTGGAGCTTTAACCATCTGCTCTTTTGACCAGTGTGTGTCCAGGGGAGAGCGCGAACGCAGTCCCCCACTACCATAAATTATGCAGTCGAGATTCCCACATTTGGGGAATTCGCAGGGGTCAGCACAACCGGAGTGCAATGGCCGAGCCTCGCCCTGGGTGAACCACCTTCCTGATCATGGTGTCTCCCCTGCCAGGTAAGTATGAATTCCCAGGCCTCCAGTCAGGGGCACCCTGTCCCTCTTCGCAATCCTCACCAACGGTCAGACAATCGAACACACACCTGATTCAACTCATCAGCTCGTTAGTAAAAGACTCCAAGAGATAAGAGAGACATCAAAAAATGTGCAGTGATGGGGGGCTTCTTCTTTTCTTTTCTTTTCTTTTCTTTTCTTTTCTTTTCTTTTCTTTTCTTTTCTTTTCTTTTCTTTTTCTTCATGCTCCGGCTCCATGAGCCAAAAATCGATTTCATACGCAGTCCCCGGAGAATGAACGAATTGGATATATTAAACTGATAAGAACAGAGTTTCTTCTTCTTTTGCACACCAGCATTCTACCTTTACCAGTATCTGTACATGATATCACCTACGACACCCGTACGCAGCAATATACGCTACCTCCATGAACATCTGCTGTCACCCAAGACTAAAACACTTCTTCCATTAAACACTTTAAGTGGGGGTGCACCGCTCCCAGAAGTACTGCAATACCGGGTCGATGCGTGGAGTGGACGGAGCAAGCCCCTATTCCATCTCCCAGTTCCAAAAATCAATTTAATATATGGTGCCCGGGTAGGGCACGTATCAGATATTAAACTGATAAGAACAGATACTACACTTGATCTTAGCCAAAAGGCCGAGAAGCGATGCCGCAATGACGCCGAGGCGGGGGAGCCGGCAAAGGCCACGCCCACCTGGGCCGCGGCGAGAGGGCCTAAGGTCGCCAACAAACAAGCTCACCGAAAATGGAATCACAACAGAGTGCACAACACGACACTTTGGAGTGCAGCCTGGGATTTTGGATCATCATCATCGTTCAAAAGCACGAAATGGCTCGTAACTCCTAAACCGTCGGTCGCAGACCCAAGTGTCTTACATCACCGGAATCCTTGGCTCGGGCCGAACGAGACGCACGCCTCGGATCGGAGGGTCGCGCTGGCGAGATTTTCGGGTATTTTGGATTTTCTGAAAAACCTACTTTTGCACAGTAGTCCTGGGTTGTTTGCCCAATCTGACCCAAACCAGTGCAGAAAGATTCTCTGGAGTCTGACTGCCAACAGTGACCGGAAAAACAGTGGGAATTTCGATTCACGTTGGCGACGGGACGCCAAAACGTTGGCAGTGGGCGAGGCGGGCTTTACTTAAAGGGCTATAACTCTCCGACGGCAAAGAGACAGTTACACCCAAGTCGGTACACCTGTGTACGGGCTCAGCCCGTGGTCACGTGAAAAGGGATGTGGCGACTGGCCACTTGGAGGCGCTGTAAACAGAAAAAAACAACAACTTGAATACGGCCATAGACGACTGTGTATCACGTGATTTTTCACACGCGCACAAGGTATTCACACCACGTGATAGAACTCCTCATTCTGAACAACTTTGGACCACTGCTGTCAATCAAAGCGTTCGTTAAATATTGGAGATTATTTGAAGAATGAAAAGAACAAACAAACAAACAAACAAGCCTGCTTTCTATCTCTGGATCAAACACTCGGCCACACTTCTTAGGTTTCATTAACCATCAGAAGAAGAAGGAGAAAAAAAAATAATAATAAGTGGAGCTTTAACCATCTGCTCTTTTGACCAGTGTGTGTCCAGGGGAGAGCGCGAACGCAGTCCCCCACTACCATAAATTATGCAGTCGAGATTCCCACATTTGGGGAATTCGCAGGGGTCAGCACAACCGGAGTGCAATGGCCGAGCCTCGCCCTGGGTGAACCACCTTCCTGATCATGGTGTCTCCCCTGCCAGGTAAGTATGAATTCCCAGGCCTCCAGTCAGGGGCACCCTGTCCCTCTTCGCAATCCTCACCAACGGTCAGACAATCGAACACACACCTGATTCAACTCATCAGCTCGTTAGTAAAAGACTCCAAGAGATAAGAGAGACATCAAAAAATGTGCAGTGATGGGGGGCTTCTTCTTTTCTTTTCTTTTCTTTTCTTTTCTTTTCTTTTCTTTTTCTTCATGCTCCGGCTCCATGAGCCAAAAATCGATTTCATACGCAGTCCCCGGAGAATGAACGAATTGGATATATTAAACTGATAAGAACAGAGTTTCTTCTTCTTTTGCACACCAGCATTCTACCTTTACCAGTATCTGTACTTGATATCACCTACGACACCCGTACGCAGCAATATACGCTACCTCCATGAACATCTGCTGTCACCCAAGACTAAAACACTTCTTCCATTAAACACTTTAAGTGGGGGTGCACCGCTCCCAGAAGTACTGCAATACCGGGTCGATGCGTGGAGTGGACGGAGCAAGCCCCTATTCCATCTCCCAGTTCCAAAAATCAATTTAATATATGGTGCCCGGGTAGGGCACGTATCAGATATTAAACTGATAAGAACAGATTTTCTTTCGAAAAAAGTTTATTGTCACATTTTTCCTTTAAAACATAACACGTCTTTAAAACAAAAATTACCCAATTTAACGGTTAAAAGTCAGTTTGGGTTTGTGTGTTGTGTAAAAGTCCATGTGTGTAAAATGTTTGGTTTAAAAGAAGGGTAAAATGAATGAAAATAAATAGAAATAAAGGATATAAAACAATAAATCATGCCAACTAAAACATCATCTCTTGTACAGGATCGCGGATGAGTCCCTATCAAGTTTTTCCATTCACTCCAGGTCTCCAGAACAGGCTCCGGACTCCCCGCTTCCGGTGCCCAGCGGAAATCCCCGCTCCTCCGGCCCGCTGGCCCGCTGTTCCCGTAGCCGGTGTGGTGAGGGTGCATCTACGGGCGGCCAGGGTCGGTGGCGGCCGGGACCTTTTCTGTGCAGCCTGGCCCCCTCATCCGAATAACGACGTGCGGCCCACCCTGCAGCGTTGATGTTATTTTCTGCTTGCACGCGTGGAGGGGGACCGTCACGCGTTTCCCCACCAGCAGGTTTCTGGTGACCCAGATGGCATCCTTGATCACGTTTAGGGTGAGCCAGAGCGAGGAAAATGTTGATGGTGTGAGCTCCTTCAAGCCCTGACCCACCCCCAGGATGGCGAGCTTGTAGTCCACCTGGGCCCCACCCGCTGGCAGGCACGGGAAAAACAGGGGGCCGGTCTTGGCCCACAGGTCCCGCGCAGCGCCGCACTCCCAGAGCAGGTGGTAGACAGTCTCCGGGGAACCACATCCGGACCGTGGGCAGGTGGAGTTTTTGGCCATGCCTCTGGAGTGCATAACCGCCCTGACCGGGAGGATCTCATGAGCCACCATCCACGACAAGTCCTTAAGCCTGTTCTGGAGAGCTGGGTGGGCTGCGTTCCTCCAAACGTCTTTGGCCTCACCTAGTGTGAGGCCTGGAATCGGACTCACCGGTTCGCGATCCTGCACAAGAGAGATCAAGGACTTATGGTTAGTTAAAACTGTGACATCTTGATTCTCTAAAAGGTATTTCTTTAAAAATGTCTTGATAAAACAATACTCTCTGGGCAAGTTAAAAGACACTGGACATTTAAGATCAACTGGTAAAATTTTCAAATATCTTAGGTACGACCCCATCCAGAAACGGGTCATGGCTGCAGTCTTGTTCTCTCTGGATGGGGTCATTGCATATTTAATATGGAGGGCGGTGAAGCGGCTGCCTAAAAACAGGTGGGGGTCTGGGAGGCCTTTCCCGCCGTTCTCTGTTTTTTTCTTTACGACGTCTCTTTTGAGTCGCTCCCACTTGGACCCCCACAGGAAATAAAACACTGCCCTCTCCAGGTTGATGAGGAAACTTCGTGGGGGACTAAAAACAGAACAGACAAGTAAAATCAGTGGTAAAATCACAGCTTTGAAAATTAAAATCTTGCCTTCGTAAGTCAGTTGTCTTAGTCCCCAAAACCCGAGTCTTTGCCTAACTTTCCCTACCAAGTCAGTCCAGTTTCCTTGTCCTCCACCCTCTCTGTCAAATTTGACTCCTAAAATTTTCAAATTATTTTCTTTAAAATCCAAATCTAGTCCACCTGTGTCCACGTCACCCCACGGCCCGAAGAGCTGGGCCTCGGACTTGCTCCTATTGAGCTTAGCGCCCGAGGCCCGACCGTACCAGTCAGTCAAGTCCATTGCTCTTCGTACTGATAAAAGGTCAGTCGCTAAAAGGGTCACGTCATCCATATATAAAACACAGGTCGCCGTCAGTCCACCAGTTCCTGGGATGTCTAGTCCTTTAATCCATTTATCCCTTCTCAAGATTTGTGCCAGTGGCTCAATACAAGCCACATACAGAAGGGCAGATAATGGACACCCCTGACGGACGCCGCTGCGGATATTTACCGCGTTGGATAAATGCCCATTAACTACAAATCTGCTGATCAGACTGTTGTACAGCAGTCCCACCCAGGCTATGAACCTCCCTGGAAACCCCATTTTATCCAGTACCTTAAAAAGGAACTGGTGCGAGATGCGGTCAAATGCTTTTTCAAAGTCTAAATTTAGGACTACTAGCCGAATGTTTCTGTCTCTCGCATAACAGATGGCGTCTCTGATCAGCACCAGGCTGTCCGTGATCTTCCTTCCGGGCACAGCGCATGCTTGATCCGGGTGGATTACGTCCGCTAAAACCGTCGACATACGTGTGGCTAAAATTTTGCTAAAAAGTTTGCAGTCAACGTTTAAAAGAGTAATGGGTCGCCAGTTCCGTAAGTCCGTCTTGTCTCCTTTTTTATGTAAAAGTGAAACTATCCCTATTCTAAAACTGTCAGGAAGTCTTTCAAGAGTCTCAAATTCTTTAAAAACAGTCAGTAAGTCGAACGCTAAGATATCCCAAAAGGTTAAATAAAACTCTAGAGGAAGTCCGTCTGTACCAGGGGACTTTCCTCGTTTAAAACTTTTAAGAGCTTTGTGAATTTCTAAGATGTTAAAATCTTGAGATAAAATTGTGCATTCGCTGTCGACTTTCTTTTCTAAAAACTCTAAAACTTCCCTTAGCGTGTCATTGTGAACTTCTTTTGTGCTGTATAGGTTTTCATAAAATACTTCAGTTTCCTTTAAAATTTCTTTTGTGGTGTAAACCTCCCTTCCTCCACTTTTCAAACCAGTGATAGCCCCACCCCGTGAAATAATCTTTTTAAAAAAATACCTAGTACACCTTTCACCTTCCTCTATCTCCCTCTCCCTGCTCCTTAAAATGACACCTTTGCTTTGACTTTCGGATAAAACTGACATTTCTTGTTTTATTTCTTTAATTTCTTCGCTAAAATCAATCCCATTATTTGAAAGATTAAAATACCTCTGTAGTCGTTTTTGCAGCCCCATCATGCATCGATTTAAACTATTCTTTTTATTTTTTCCTATCTTTCTAAAAAACTGTCTCGTCCGTTCCTTTACCATCTCCCACCACTGTGCACGTGAGTCGTAAAAGTCTTGGAGGGTCTGCCATTGGCTGAACTGCTCCCTGTACTCACTAACTACTTCCTTATCTTCCAAAAGGGAGCAGTTCAGCTTCCACAGCCCTCCCCCTACAGTCACACCGGTGGGTAGTGAAAGGGTGCATGACAGCATTATGTGATCTGAAAAAAAGAGGGGGGTTAATGTTGCATCGGTTGGCGGGCAGTCTCGTGTAAAAACATAGTCAATGCGGGAGGCTCTGGTGCCGTCACCACTGAACCAGGTGAAGCCCTCCTCTCTGTGATGCATTGCTTTAAAACAGTCTACTAATTTAAAATCTCTAACTAAACCCTGCAATAAAACCGATGTTTTGTCAACTTTAAAATCCTCTGTCCTCTTCCTATCTTTCTTAGTTAAAACACAGTTAAAATCCCCTGCTACCACTAGGGGAGCCCTACCTAACATGTGGGGCTGCAGGTCTTCTAAAAGCTCATGCCTGTTATTTTTGTCTGTAAAACCATACACATTTAAAATGTTAAAATCCTTACCTAAAAAAGTCAGATTAGTTAAAATTGCCCGCCCATCCCTCACCACAGTGCTGCCCTTCACCAAAATATTGGGATTTTTGATTAAAATAGCAACACCGTCATTTTTGTTAAAATTGGACCCACTCCAGATGGAAAGTCCTGGGGTCCAAATCTCCTCCCATTTCCTGTAGTTTGTTAAAAAAGGCAGACCACATTCTTGCAATAAAAACACATCTGACTTAAAAGATTTTAAAAAGGATAACACGCTCTGTGCTCGTATATTGCTCTTCACACTTCTCACATTGATTGTGGAGATAGTGAGAGCCATGAGCAGTATGGTTAAAAGGGTGTGAGACATTTAAAAGCAACCGAGTGACTACAGAGATATAGTTAAAATCATGTTACATCTTGTTGCACTTGCCTTCCCTTTTCCCCAGAAGGACTGGGATCAGGGGGGAAAGTGCTTGACGCCTCAGGGCTCGCAGAGAAAACCTCTTGCGACTCCTGTGGCGACGATGTTCTCAGCTTAAAATGCAGAAAAGAGACTTCATTTGGAGATTCTGCGGGCCACATACGGTCTAGATCTTCAGTGGGGGAACTATCTAGCCGATGCGCTACCCGCAGCTTTTTCTCCTCTGTTTGAACCAGAGGAGATCTCGCAGTTCTTTTCTGCACTTGAGCATTTGGGAGTGAAATATCACTTTCACTCCCACTGGAGGGCATACTCACCTCCGAGACGGTGTTGAGGGAGGAAACCGTTTCGTCCTCTCCGCTTTCTGTTTCATTTCCTTTTTCTTGTTCGGGAGTGGTTTCCTCCCCCTGTTCCGTGTCAATCCGTGACTCTGCCCCTGTGGCCGCCCCACTTCCTTTTTCCTGGCCAATCCCTGAGGCTGGCTGGGAATTTGAAATTCCCGCCAAAACCTCAGGGACCGCCTCCTCCTCCCTTTGTTCTTTTGTTTGCTTTGCTTGTGGGGCGGCCATTTTGTTGCTTTTAAGTTTGTTGGCGAAACTTTTTGGGCAATCTCTGTAGAGATGGTTTGATTCTCCACACAGGTTGCACCGCCTGCCATTGGTACACTCCTCAAAGTTATGACCAATTTCTCTGCATTTCCCACATATAATTTCCTGGCATGCTTCAGCTAAGTGCCCAAACTTTCCACACTTCCTGCATAATTTGGGCATACCCTGGTAATGGATGTAGCCTCTGTTCTCACCAAGCACAATCATTGAAGGCAGATGCTTCAGGCCCTGGTAGCCCCCGGCGTCTTCCCATTGTTTAATGGGAATTCGCCAAGAGCATGTCCAGATGCCATCCTCATCTAAAACCTTGACTGGCTGGCTTCGAACGGTGCAAAATCTACCCAGCCATACACAAATGTCTTCCCCAGTCACTGTCTCATTAAACATTCTAACAATCACAGTTTTAAGTGTGTTATCAGAGAGCTTTTCAACAGTAAACATAGAGAACTGGGATTTAGCTGCTTCAAATCTGTGCCAAAACTCGTTCAGGTGGGAAATCGCTCTAAAGCTAACATCATAACCTTTGTTAAGGGGCAGAGTCACAATACAATTCAAATCCTCAGGTTTAAAATTTAAAGTCTTTTGGATCAGCTTCCTGGAGAAGTCAAGACGTGACATCCCCAGGAGCTTCCCCTCAACTTCTTTAAAAAGGAAACGCACGCTGTGGTGCCTCCGCATGCCGGCACGAGCAGCCGACATGGTGGAGACACCAACAGCCTAAAAACTTCAAGGAACAATAAATAAATAAATAAATAGATAAATAGATAAAATGTCTTACCTTAAAACTGTACAGTCGTAAAAACAGCTGGATCAATGTACCTCCTAAAAGTTGTGTGGCTCGGGATACAAGGCTAATCTCGAGCCAAGAAACCTCCAAGAGGCGATCGCTGTCTCCACCTGACGACCAGATACGTGATCTTAGCCAAAAGGCCGAGAAGCGATGCCGCAATGACGCCGAGGCGGGGGAGCCGGCAAAGGCCACGCCCACCTGGGCCGCGGCGAGAGGGCCTAAGGTCGCCAACAAACAAGCTCACCGAAAATGGAATCACAACAGAGTGCACAACACGACACTTTGGAGTGCAGCCTGGGATTTTGGATCATCATCATCGTTCAAAAGCACGAAATGGCTCGTAACTCCTAAACCGTCGGTCGCAGACCCAAGTGTCTTACATCACCGGAATCCTTGGCTCGGGCCGAACGAGACGCACGCCTCGGATCGGAGGGTCGCGCTGGCGAGATTTTCGGGTATTTTGGATTTTCTGAAAAACCTACTTTTGCACAGTAGTCCTGGGTTGTTTGCCCAATCTGACCCAAACCAGTGCAGAAAGATTCTCTGGAGTCTGACTGCCAACAGTGACCGGAAAAACAGTGGGAATTTCGATTCACGTTGGCGACGGGACGCCAAAACGTTGGCAGTGGGCGAGGCGGGCTTTACTTAAAGGGCTATAACTCTCCGACGGCAAAGAGACAGTTACACCCAAGTCGGTACACCTGTGTACGGGCTCAGCCCGTGGTCACGTGAAAAGGGATGTGGCGACTGGCCACTTGGAGGCGCTGTAAACAGAAAAAAACAACAACTTGAATACGGCCATAGACGACTGTGTATCACGTGATTTTTCACACGCGCACAAGGTATTCACACCACGTGATAGAACTCCTCATTCTGAACAACTTTGGACCACTGCTGTCAATCAAAGCGTTCGTTAAATATTGGAGATTATTTGAAGAATGAAAAGAACAAACAAACAAACAAACAAGCCTGCTTTCTATCTCTGGATCAAACACTCGGCCACACTTCTTAGGTTTCATTAACCATCAGAAGAAGAAGGAGAAAAAAAAATAATAATAAGTGGAGCTTTAACCATCTGCTCTTTTGACCAGTGTGTGTCCAGGGGAGAGCGCGAACGCAGTCCCCCACTACCATAAATTATGCAGTCGAGATTCCCACATTTGGGGAATTCGCAGGGGTCAGCACAACCGGAGTGCAATGGCCGAGCCTCGCCCTGGGTGAACCACCTTCCTGATCATGGTGTCTCCCCTGCCAGGTAAGTATGAATTCCCAGGCCTCCAGTCAGGGGCACCCTGTCCCTCTTCGCAATCCTCACCAACGGTCAGACAATCGAACACACACCTGATTCAACTCATCAGCTCGTTAGTAAAAGACTCCAAGAGATAAGAGAGACATCAAAAAATGTGCAGTGATGGGGGGCTTCTTCTTTTCTTTTCTTTTCTTTTCTTTTCTTTTCTTTTCTTTTCTTTTCTTTTTCTTCATGCTCCGGCTCCATGAGCCAAAAATCGATTTCATACGCAGTCCCCGGAGAATGAACGAATTGGATATATTAAACTGATAAGAACAGAGTTTCTTCTTCTTTTGCACACCAGCATTCTACCTTTACCAGTATCTGTACATGATATCACCTACGACACCCGTACGCAGCAATATACGCTACCTCCATGAACATCTGCTGTCACCCAAGACTAAAACACTTCTTCCATTAAACACTTTAAGTGGGGGTGCACCGCTCCCAGAAGTACTGCAATACCGGGTCGATGCGTGGAGTGGACGGAGCAAGCCCCTATTCCATCTCCCAGTTCCAAAAATCAATTTAATATATGGTGCCCGGGTAGGGCACGTATCAGATATTAAACTGATAAGAACAGATACTACACTTGATCTTAGCCAAAAGGCCGAGAAGCGATGCCGCAATGACGCCGAGGCGGGGGAGCCGGCAAAGGCCACGCCCACCTGGGCCGCGGCGAGAGGGCCTAAGGTCGCCAACAAACAAGCTCACCGAAAATGGAATCACAACAGAGTGCACAACACGACACTTTGGAGTGCAGCCTGGGATTTTGGATCATCATCATCGTTCAAAAGCACGAAATGGCTCGTAACTCCTAAACCGTCGGTCGCAGACCCAAGTGTCTTACATCACCGGAATCCTTGGCTCGGGCCGAACGAGACGCACGCCTCGGATCGGAGGGTCGCGCTGGCGAGATTTTCGGGTATTTTGGATTTTCTGAAAAACCTACTTTTGCACAGTAGTCCTGGGTTGTTTGCCCAATCTGACCCAAACCAGTGCAGAAAGATTCTCTGGAGTCTGACTGCCAACAGTGACCGGAAAAACAGTGGGAATTTCGATTCACGTTGGCGACGGGACGCCAAAACGTTGGCAGTGGGCGAGGCGGGCTTTACTTAAAGGGCTATAACTCTCCGACGGCAAAGAGACAGTTACACCCAAGTCGGTACACCTGTGTACGGGCTCAGCCCGTGGTCACGTGAAAAGGGATGTGGCGACTGGCCACTTGGAGGCGCTGTAAACAGAAAAAAACAACAACTTGAATACGGCCATAGACGACTGTGTATCACGTGATTTTTCACACGCGCACAAGGTATTCACACCACGTGATAGAACTCCTCATTCTGAACAACTTTGGACCACTGCTGTCAATCAAAGCGTTCGTTAAATATTGGAGATTATTTGAAGAATGAAAAGAACAAACAAACAAACAAACAAGCCTGCTTTCTATCTCTGGATCAAACACTCGGCCACACTTCTTAGGTTTCATTAACCATCAGAAGAAGAAGGAGAAAAAAAAATAATAATAAGTGGAGCTTTAACCATCTGCTCTTTTGACCAGTGTGTGTCCAGGGGAGAGCGCGAACGCAGTCCCCCACTACCATAAATTATGCAGTCGAGATTCCCACATTTGGGGAATTCGCAGGGGTCAGCACAACCGGAGTGCAATGGCCGAGCCTCGCCCTGGGTGAACCACCTTCCTGATCATGGTGTCTCCCCTGCCAGGTAAGTATGAATTCCCAGGCCTCCAGTCAGGGGCACCCTGTCCCTCTTCGCAATCCTCACCAACGGTCAGACAATCGAACACACACCTGATTCAACTCATCAGCTCGTTAGTAAAAGACTCCAAGAGATAAGAGAGACATCAAAAAATGTGCAGTGATGGGGGGCTTCTTCTTTTCTTTTCTTTTCTTTTCTTTTCTTTTCTTTTCTTTTCTTTTTCTTCATGCTCCGGCTCCATGAGCCAAAAATCGATTTCATACGCAGTCCCCGGAGAATGAACGAATTGGATATATTAAACTGATAAGAACAGAGTTTCTTCTTCTTTTGCACACCAGCATTCTACCTTTACCAGTATCTGTACATGATATCACC
Source organism: Rutilus rutilus (assembly GCF_951802725.1). Classification (NCBI taxonomy): domain Eukaryota; kingdom Metazoa; phylum Chordata; class Actinopteri; order Cypriniformes; family Leuciscidae; genus Rutilus; species Rutilus rutilus. The sequence continues at coordinate 39,721,291 of NC_140218.1, read as the reverse complement.
TACGACACCCGTACGCAGCAATATACGCTACCTCCATGAACATCTGCTGTCACCCAAGACTAAAACACTTCTTCCATTAAACACTTTAAGTGGGGGTGCACCGCTCCCAGAAGTACTGCAATACCGGGTCGATGCGTGGAGTGGACGGAGCAAGCCCCTATTCCATCTCCCAGTTCCAAAAATCAATTTAATATATGGTGCCCGGGTAGGGCACGTATCAGATATTAAACTGATAAGAACAGATACTACACTTGATCTTAGCCAAAAGGCCGAGAAGCGATGCCGCAATGACGCCGAGGCGGGGGAGCCGGCAAAGGCCACGCCCACCTGGGCCGCGGCGAGAGGGCCTAAGGTCGCCAACAAACAAGCTCACCGAAAATGGAATCACAACAGAGTGCACAACACGACACTTTGGAGTGCAGCCTGGGATTTTGGATCATCATCATCGTTCAAAAGCACGAAATGGCTCGTAACTCCTAAACCGTCGGTCGCAGACCCAAGTGTCTTACATCACCGGAATCCTTGGCTCGGGCCGAACGAGACGCACGCCTCGGATCGGAGGTCGCGCTGGCGAGATTTTCGGGTATTTTGGATTTTCTGAAAAACCTACTTTTGCACAGTAGTCCTGGGTTGTTTGCCCAATCTGACCCAAACCAGTGCAGAAAGATTCTCTGGAGTCTGACTGCCAACAGTGACCGGAAAAACAGTGGGAATTTCGATTCACGTTGGCGACGGGACGCCAAAACGTTGGCAGTGGGCGAGGCGGGCTTTACTTAAAGGGCTATAACTCTCCGACGGCAAAGAGACAGTTACACCCAAGTCGGTACACCTGTGTACGGGCTCAGCCCGTGGTCACGTGAAAAGGGATGTGGCGACTGGCCACTTGGAGGCGCTGTAAACAGAAAAAAACAACAACTTGAATACGGCCATAGACGACTGTGTATCACGTGATTTTTCACACGCGCACAAGGTATTCACACCACGTGATAGAACTCCTCATTCTGAACAACTTTGGACCACTGCTGTCAATCAAAGCGTTCGTTAAATATTGGAGATTATTTGAAGAATGAAAAGAACAAACAAACAAACAAACAAGCCTGCTTTCTATCTCTGGATCAAACACTCGGCCACACTTCTTAGGTTTCATTAACCATCAGAAGAAGAAGGAGAAAAAAAAATAATAATAAGTGGAGCTTTAACCATCTGCTCTTTTGACCAGTGTGTGTCCAGGGGAGAGCGCGAACGCAGTCCCCCACTACCATAAATTATGCAGTCGAGATTCCCACATTTGGGGAATTCGCAGGGGTCAGCACAACCGGAGTGCAATGGCCGAGCCTCGCCCTGGGTGAACCACCTTCCTGATCATGGTGTCTCCCCTGCCAGGTAAGTATGAATTCCCAGGCCTCCAGTCAGGGGCACCCTGTCCCTCTTCGCAATCCTCACCAACGGTCAGACAATCGAACACACACCTGATTCAACTCATCAGCTCGTTAGTAAAAGACTCCAAGAGATAAGAGAGACATCAAAAAATGTGCAGTGATGGGGGGCTTCTTCTTTTCTTTTCTTTTCTTTTCTTTTCTTTTCTTTTCTTTTCTTTTCTTTTCTTTTCTTTTTCTTCATGCTCCGGCTCCATGAGCCAAAAATCGATTTCATACGCAGTCCCCGGAGAATGAACGAATTGGATATATTAAACTGATAAGAACAGAGTTTCTTCTTCTTTTGCACACCAGCATTCTACCTTTACCAGTATCTGTACATGATATCACCTACGACACCCGTACGCAGCAATATACGCTACCTCCATGAACATCTGCTGTCACCCAAGACTAAAACACTTCTTCCATTAAACACTTTAAGTGGGGGTGCACCGCTCCCAGAAGTACTGCAATACCGGGTCGATGCGTGGAGTGGACGGAGCAAGCCCCTATTCCATCTCCCAGTTCCAAAAATCAATTTAATATATGGTGCCCGGGTAGGGCACGTATCAGATATTAAACTGATAAGAACAGATACTACACTTGATCTTAGCCAAAAGGCCGAGAAGCGATGCCGCAATGACGCCGAGGCGGGGGAGCCGGCAAAGGCCACGCCCACCTGGGCCGCGGCGAGAGGGCCTAAGGTCGCCAACAAACAAGCTCACCGAAAATGGAATCACAACAGAGTGCACAACACGACACTTTGGAGTGCAGCCTGGGATTTTGGATCATCATCATCGTTCAAAAGCACGAAATGGCTCGTAACTCCTAAACCGTCGGTCGCAGACCCAAGTGTCTTACATCACCGGAATCCTTGGCTCGGGCCGAACGAGACGCACGCCTCGGATCGGAGGGTCGCGCTGGCGAGATTTTCGGGTATTTTGGATTTTCTGAAAAACCTACTTTTGCACAGTAGTCCTGGGTTGTTTGCCCAATCTGACCCAAACCAGTGCAGAAAGATTCTCTGGAGTCTGACTGCCAACAGTGACCGGAAAAACAGTGGGAATTTCGATTCACGTTGGCGACGGGACGCCAAAACGTTGGCAGTGGGCGAGGCGGGCTTTACTTAAAGGGCTATAACTCTCCGACGGCAAAGAGACAGTTACACCCAAGTCGGTACACCTGTGTACGGGCTCAGCCCGTGGTCACGTGAAAAGGGATGTGGCGACTGGCCACTTGGAGGCGCTGTAAACAGAAAAAAACAACAACTTGAATACGGCCATAGACGACTGTGTATCACGTGATTTTTCACACGCGCACAAGGTATTCACACCACGTGATAGAACTCCTCATTCTGAACAACTTTGGACCACTGCTGTCAATCAAAGCGTTCGTTAAATATTGGAGATTATTTGAAGAATGAAAAGAACAAACAAACAAACAAACAAGCCTGCTTTCTATCTCTGGATCAAACACTCGGCCACACTTCTTAGGTTTCATTAACCATCAGAAGAAGAAGGAGAAAAAAAAATAATAATAAGTGGAGCTTTAACCATCTGCTCTTTTGACCAGTGTGTGTCCAGGGGAGAGCGCGAACGCAGTCCCCCACTACCATAAATTATGCAGTCGAGATTCCCACATTTGGGGAATTCGCAGGGGTCAGCACAACCGGAGTGCAATGGCCGAGCCTCGCCCTGGGTGAACCACCTTCCTGATCATGGTGTCTCCCCTGCCAGGTAAGTATGAATTCCCAGGCCTCCAGTCAGGGGCACCCTGTCCCTCTTCGCAATCCTCACCAACGGTCAGACAATCGAACACACACCTGATTCAACTCATCAGCTCGTTAGTAAAAGACTCCAAGAGATAAGAGAGACATCAAAAAATGTGCAGTGATGGGGGGCTTCTTCTTTTCTTTTCTTTTCTTTTCTTTTCTTTTCTTTTCTTTTTCTTCATGCTCCGGCTCCATGAGCCAAAAATCGATTTCATACGCAGTCCCCGGAGAATGAACGAATTGGATATATTAAACTGATAAGAACAGAGTTTCTTCTTCTTTTGCACACCAGCATTCTACCTTTACCAGTATCTGTACATGATATCACCTACGACACCCGTACGCAGCAATATACGCTACCTCCATGAACATCTGCTGTCACCCAAGACTAAAACACTTCTTCCATTAAACACTTCAAGTGGGGGTGCACCGCTCCCAGAAGTACTGCAATACCGGGTCGATGCGTGGAGTGGACGGAGCAAGCCCCTATTCCATCTCCCAGTTCCAAAAATCAATTTAATATATGGTGCCCGGGTAGGGCACGTATCAGATATTAAACTGATAAGAACAGATACTACACTTGATCTTAGCCAAAAGGCCGAGAAGCGATGCCGCAATGACGCCGAGGCGGGGGAGCCGGCAAAGGCCACGCCCACCTGGGCCGCGGCGAGAGGGCCTAAGGTCGCCAACAAACAAGCTCACCGAAAATGGAATCACAACAGAGTGCACAACACGACACTTTGGAGTGCAGCCTGGGATTTTGGATCATCATCATCGTTCAAAAGCACGAAATGGCTCGTAACTCCTAAACCGTCGGTCGCAGACCCAAGTGTCTTACATCACCGGAATCCTTGGCTCGGGCCGAACGAGACGCACGCCTCGGATCGGAGGGTCGCGCTGGCGAGATTTTCGGGTATTTTGGATTTTCTGAAAAACCTACTTTTGCACAGTAGTCCTGGGTTGTTTGCCCAATCTGACCCAAACCAGTGCAGAAAGATTCTCTGGAGTCTGACTGCCAACAGTGACCGGAAAAACAGTGGGAATTTCGATTCACGTTGGCGACGGGACGCCAAAACGTTGGCAGTGGGCGAGGCGGGCTTTACTTAAAGGGCTATAACTCTCCGACGGCAAAGAGACAGTTACACCCAAGTCGGTACACCTGTGTACGGGCTCAGCCCGTGGTCACGTGAAAAGGGATGTGGCGACTGGCCACTTGGAGGCGCTGTAAACAGAAAAAAACAACAACTTGAATACGGCCATAGACGACTGTGTATCACGTGATTTTTCACACGCGCACAAGGTATTCACACCACGTGATAGAACTCCTCATTCTGAACAACTTTGGACCACTGCTGTCAATCAAAGCGTTCGTTAAATATTGGAGATTATTTGAAGAATGAAAAGAACAAACAAACAAACAAACAAGCCTGCTTTCTATCTCTGGATCAAACACTCGGCCACACTTCTTAGGTTTCATTAACCATCAGAAGAAGAAGGAGAAAAAAAAATAATAATAAGTGGAGCTTTAACCATCTGCTCTTTTGACCAGTGTGTGTCCAGGGGAGAGCGCGAACGCAGTCCCCCACTACCATAAATTATGCAGTCGAGATTCCCACATTTGGGGAATTCGCAGGGGTCAGCACAACCGGAGTGCAATGGCCGAGCCTCGCCCTGGGTGAACCACCTTCCTGATCATGGTGTCTCCCCTGCCAGGTAAGTATGAATTCCCAGGCCTCCAGTCAGGGGCACCCTGTCCCTCTTCGCAATCCTCACCAACGGTCAGACAATCGAACACACACCTGATTCAACTCATCAGCTCGTTAGTAAAAGACTCCAAGAGATAAGAGAGACATCAAAAAATGTGCAGTGATGGGGGGCTTCTTCTTTTCTTTTCTTTTCTTTTCTTTTCTTTTCTTTTCTTTTCTTTTCTTTTCTTTTCTTTTCTTTTTCTTCATGCTCCGGCTCCATGAGCCAAAAATCGATTTCATACGCAGTCCCCGGAGAATGAACGAATTGGATATATTAAACTGATAAGAACAGAGTTTCTTCTTCTTTTGCACACCAGCATTCTACCTTTACCAGTATCTGTACATGATATCACCTACGACACCCGTACGCAGCAATATACGCTACCTCCATGAACATCTGCTGTCACCCAAGACTAAAACACTTCTTCCATTAAACACTTCAAGTGGGGGTGCACCGCTCCCAGAAGTACTGCAATACCGGGTCGATGCGTGGAGTGGACGGAGCAAGCCCCTATTCCATCTCCCAGTTCCAAAAATCAATTTAATATATGGTGCCCGGGTAGGGCACGTATCAGATATTAAACTGATAAGAACAGATACTACACTTGATCTTAGCCAAAAGGCCGAGAAGCGATGCCGCAATGACGCCGAGGCGGGGGAGCCGGCAAAGGCCACGCCCACCTGGGCCGCGGCGAGAGGGCCTAAGGTCGCCAACAAACAAGCTCACCGAAAATGGAATCACAACAGAGTGCACAACACGACACTTTGGAGTGCAGCCTGGGATTTTGGATCATCATCATCGTTCAAAAGCACGAAATGGCTCGTAACTCCTAAACCGTCGGTCGCAGACCCAAGTGTCTTACATCACCGGAATCCTTGGCTCGGGCCGAACGAGACGCACGCCTCGGATCGGAGGGTCGCGCTGGCGAGATTTTCGGGTATTTTGGATTTTCTGAAAAACCTACTTTTGCACAGTAGTCCTGGGTTGTTTGCCCAATCTGACCCAAACCAGTGCAGAAAGATTCTCTGGAGTCTGACTGCCAACAGTGACCGGAAAAACAGTGGGAATTTCGATTCACGTTGGCGACGGGACGCCAAAACGTTGGCAGTGGGCGAGGCGGGCTTTACTTAAAGGGCTATAACTCTCCGACGGCAAAGAGACAGTTACACCCAAGTCGGTACACCTGTGTACGGGCTCAGCCCGTGGTCACGTGAAAAGGGATGTGGCGACTGGCCACTTGGAGGCGCTGTAAACAGAAAAAAACAACAACTTGAATACGGCCATAGACGACTGTGTATCACGTGATTTTTCACACGCGCACAAGGTATTCACACCACGTGATAGAACTCCTCATTCTGAACAACTTTGGACCACTGCTGTCAATCAAAGCGTTCGTTAAATATTGGAGATTATTTGAAGAATGAAAAGAACAAACAAACAAACAAACAAGCCTGCTTTCTATCTCTGGATCAAACACTCGGCCACACTTCTTAGGTTTCATTAACCATCAGAAGAAGAAGGAGAAAAAAAAATAATAATAAGTGGAGCTTTAACCATCTGCTCTTTTGACCAGTGTGTGTCCAGGGGAGAGCGCGAACGCAGTCCCCCACTACCATAAATTATGCAGTCGAGATTCCCACATTTGGGGAATTCGCAGGGGTCAGCACAACCGGAGTGCAATGGCCGAGCCTCGCCCTGGGTGAACCACCTTCCTGATCATGGTGTCTCCCCTGCCAGGTAAGTATGAATTCCCAGGCCTCCAGTCAGGGGCACCCTGTCCCTCTTCGCAATCCTCACCAACGGTCAGACAATCGAACACACACCTGATTCAACTCATCAGCTCGTTAGTAAAAGACTCCAAGAGATAAGAGAGACATCAAAAAATGTGCAGTGATGGGGGGCTTCTTCTTTTCTTTTCTTTTCTTTTCTTTTCTTTTCTTTTCTTTTCTTTTCTTTTCTTTTTCTTCATGCTCCGGCTCCATGAGCCAAAAATCGATTTCATACGCAGTCCCCGGAGAATGAACGAATTGGATATATTAAACTGATAAGAACAGAGTTTCTTCTTCTTTTGCACACCAGCATTCTACCTTTACCAGTATCTGTACTTGATATCACCTACGACACCCGTACGCAGCAATATACACTACCTCCATGATCATCTGCTGTCACCCAAGACTAAAACACTTCTTCCATTAAACACTTTAAGTGGGGGTGCACCGCTCCCAGAAGTACTGCAATACCGGGTCGATGCGTGGAGTGGACGGAGCAAGCCCCTATTCCATCTCCCAGTTCCAAAAATCAATTTAATATATGGTGCCCGGGTAGGGCACGTATCAGATATTAAACTGATAAGAACAGATACTACACTTGATCTTAGCCAAAAGGCCGAGAAGCGATGCCGCAATGACGCCGAGGCGGGGGAGCCGGCAAAGGCCACGCCCACCTGGGCCGCGGCGAGAGGGCCTAAGGTCGCCAACAAACAAGCTCACCGAAAATGGAATCACAACAGAGTGCACAACACGACACTTTGGAGTGCAGCCTGGGATTTTGGATCATCATCATCGTTCAAAAGCACGAAATGGCTCGTAACTCCTAAACCGTCGGTCGCAGACCCAAGTGTCTTACATCACCGGAATCCTTGGCTCGGGCCGAACGAGACGCACGCCTCGGATCGGAGGGTCGCGCTGGCGAGATTTTCGGGTATTTTGGATTTTCTGAAAAACCTACTTTTGCACAGTAGTCCTGGGTTGTTTGCCCAATCTGACCCAAACCAGTGCAGAAAGATTCTCTGGAGTCTGACTGCCAACAGTGACCGGAAAAACAGTGGGAATTTCGATTCACGTTGGCGACGGGACGCCAAAACGTTGGCAGTGGGCGAGGCGGGCTTTACTTAAAGGGCTATAACTCTCCGACGGCAAAGAGACAGTTACACCCAAGTCGGTACACCTGTGTACGGGCTCAGCCCGTGGTCACGTGAAAAGGGATGTGGCGACTGGCCACTTGGAGGCGCTGTAAACAGAAAAAAACAACAACTTGAATACGGCCATAGACGACTGTGTATCACGTGATTTTTCACACGCGCACAAGGTATTCACACCACGTGATAGAACTCCTCATTCTGAACAACTTTGGACCACTGCTGTCAATCAAAGCGTTCGTTAAATATTGGAGATTATTTGAAGAATGAAAAGAACAAACAAACAAACAAACAAGCCTGCTTTCTATCTCTGGATCAAACACTCGGCCACACTTCTTAGGTTTCATTAACCATCAGAAGAAGAAGGAGAAAAAAAAATAATAATAAGTGGAGCTTTAACCATCTGCTCTTTTGACCAGTGTGTGTCCAGGGGAGAGCGCGAACGCAGTCCCCCACTACCATAAATTATGCAGTCGAGATTCCCACATTTGGGGAATTCGCAGGGGTCAGCACAACCGGAGTGCAATGGCCGAGCCTCGCCCTGGGTGAACCACCTTCCTGATCATGGTGTCTCCCCTGCCAGGTAAGTATGAATTCCCAGGCCTCCAGTCAGGGGCACCCTGTCCCTCTTCGCAATCCTCACCAACGGTCAGACAATCGAACACACACCTGATTCAACTCATCAGCTCGTTAGTAAAAGACTCCAAGAGATAAGAGAGACATCAAAAAATGTGCAGTGATGGGGGGCTTCTTCTTTTCTTTTCTTTTCTTTTCTTTTCTTTTCTTTTCTTTTCTTTTCTTTTCTTTTTCTTCATGCTCCGGCTCCATGAGCCAAAAATCGATTTCATACGCAGTCCCCGGAGAATGAACGAATTGGATATATTAAACTGATAAGAACAGAGTTTCTTCTTCTTTTGCACACCAGCATTCTACCTTTACCAGTATCTGTACTTGATATCACCTACGACACCCGTACGCAGCAATATACACTACCTCCATGATCATCTGCTGTCACCCAAGACTAAAACACTTCTTCCATTAAACACTTTAAGTGGGGGTGCACCGCTCCCAGAAGTACTGCAATACCGGGTCGATGCGTGGAGTGGACGGAGCAAGCCCCTATTCCATCTCCCAGTTCCAAAAATCAATTTAATATATGGTGCCCGGGTAGGGCACGTATCAGATATTAAACTGATAAGAACAGATACTACACTTGATCTTAGCCAAAAGGCCGAGAAGCGATGCCGCAATGACGCCGAGGCGGGGGAGCCGGCAAAGGCCACGCCCACCTGGGCCGCGGCGAGAGGGCCTAAGGTCGCCAACAAACAAGCTCACCGAAAATGGAATCACAACAGAGTGCACAACACGACACTTTGGAGTGCAGCCTGGGATTTTGGATCATCATCATCGTTCAAAAGCACGAAATGGCTCGTAACTCCTAAACCGTCGGTCGCAGACCCAAGTGTCTTACATCACCGGAATCCTTGGCTCGGGCCGAACGAGACGCACGCCTCGGATCGGAGGGTCGCGCTGGCGAGATTTTCGGGTATTTTGGATTTTCTGAAAAACCTACTTTTGCACAGTAGTCCTGGGTTGTTTGCCCAATCTGACCCAAACCAGTGCAGAAAGATTCTCTGGAGTCTGACTGCCAACAGTGACCGGAAAAACAGTGGGAATTTCGATTCACGTTGGCGACGGGACGCCAAAACGTTGGCAGTGGGCGAGGCGGGCTTTACTTAAAGGGCTATAACTCTCCGACGGCAAAGAGACAGTTACACCCAAGTCGGTACACCTGTGTACGGGCTCAGCCCGTGGTCACGTGAAAAGGGATGTGGCGACTGGCCACTTGGAGGCGCTGTAAACAGAAAAAAACAACAACTTGAATACGGCCATAGACGACTGTGTATCACGTGATTTTTCACACGCGCACAAGGTATTCACACCACGTGATAGAACTCCTCATTCTGAACAACTTTGGACCACTGCTGTCAATCAAAGCGTTCGTTAAATATTGGAGATTATTTGAAGAATGAAAAGAACAAACAAACAAACAAACAAGCCTGCTTTCTATCTCTGGATCAAACACTCGGCCACACTTCTTAGGTTTCATTAACCATCAGAAGAAGAAGGAGAAAAAAAAATAATAATAAGTGGAGCTTTAACCATCTGCTCTTTTGACCAGTGTGTGTCCAGGGGAGAGCGCGAACGCAGTCCCCCACTACCATAAATTATGCAGTCGAGATTCCCACATTTGGGGAATTCGCAGGGGTCAGCACAACCGGAGTGCAATGGCCGAGCCTCGCCCTGGGTGAACCACCTTCCTGATCATGGTGTCTCCCCTGCCAGGTAAGTATGAATTCCCAGGCCTCCAGTCAGGGGCACCCTGTCCCTCTTCGCAATCCTCACCAACGGTCAGACAATCGAACACACACCTGATTCAACTCATCAGCTCGTTAGTAAAAGACTCCAAGAGATAAGAGAGACATCAAAAAATGTGCAGTGATGGGGGGCTTCTTCTTTTCTTTTCTTTTCTTTTCTTTTCTTTTCTTTTCTTTTCTTTTTCTTCATGCTCCGGCTCCATGAGCCAAAAATCGATTTCATACGCAGTCCCCGGAGAATGAACGAATTGGATATATTAAACTGATAAGAACAGAGTTTCTTCTTCTTTTGCACACCAGCATTCTACCTTTACCAGTATCTGTACATGATATCACCTACGACACCCGTACGCAGCAATATACGCTACCTCCATGAACATCTGCTGTCACCCAAGACTAAAACACTTCTTCCATTAAACACTTCAAGTGGGGGTGCACCGCTCCCAGAAGTACTGCAATACCGGGTCGATGCGTGGAGTGGACGGAGCAAGCCCCTATTCCATCTCCCAGTTCCAAAAATCAATTTAATATATGGTGCCCGGGTAGGGCACGTATCAGATATTAAACTGATAAGAACAGATACTACACTTGATCTTAGCCAAAAGGCCGAGAAGCGATGCCGCAATGACGCCGAGGCGGGGGAGCCGGCAAAGGCCACGCCCACCTGGGCCGCGGCGAGAGGGCCTAAGGTCGCCAACAAACAAGCTCACCGAAAATGGAATCACAACAGAGTGCACAACACGACACTTTGGAGTGCAGCCTGGGATTTTGGATCATCATCATCGTTCAAAAGCACGAAATGGCTCGTAACTCCTAAACCGTCGGTCGCAGACCCAAGTGTCTTACATCACCGGAATCCTTGGCTCGGGCCGAACGAGACGCATGCCTCGGATCGGAGGGTCGCGCTGGCGAGATTTTCGGGTATTTTGGATTTTCTGAAAAACCTACTTTTGCACAGTAGTCCTGGGTTGTTTGCCCAATCTGACCCAAACCAGTGCAGAAAGATTCTCTGGAGTCTGACTGCCAACAGTGACCGGAAAAACAGTGGGAATTTCGATTCACGTTGGCGACGGGACGCCAAAACGTTGGCAGTGGGCGAGGCGGGCTTTACTTAAAGGGCTATAACTCTCCGACGGCAAAGAGACAGTTACACCCAAGTCGGTACACCTGTGTACGGGCTCAGCCCGTGGTCACGTGAAAAGGGATGTGGCGACTGGCCACTTGGAGGCGCTGTAAACAGAAAAAAACAACAACTTGAATACGGCCATAGACGACTGTGTATCACGTGATTTTTCACACGCGCACAAGGTATTCACACCACGTGATAGAACTCCTCATTCTGAACAACTTTGGACCACTGCTGTCAATCAAAGCGTTCGTTAAATATTGGAGATTATTTGAAGAATGAAAAGAACAAACAAACAAACAAACAAGCCTGCTTTCTATCTCTGGATCAAACACTCGGCCACACTTCTTAGGTTTCATTAACCATCAGAAGAAGAAGGAGAAAAAAAAATAATAATAAGTGGAGCTTTAACCATCTGCTCTTTTGACCAGTGTGTGTCCAGGGGAGAGCGCGAACGCAGTCCCCCACTACCATAAATTATGCAGTCGAGATTCCCACATTTGGGGAATTCGCAGGGGTCAGCACAACCGGAGTGCAATGGCCGAGCCTCGCCCTGGGTGAACCACCTTCCTGATCATGGTGTCTCCCCTGCCAGGTAAGTATGAATTCCCAGGCCTCCAGTCAGGGGCACCCTGTCCCTCTTCGCAATCCTCACCAACGGTCAGACAATCGAACACACACCTGATTCAACTCATCAGCTCGTTAGTAAAAGACTCCAAGAGATAAGAGAGACATCAAAAAATGTGCAGTGATGGGGGGCTTCTTCTTTTCTTTTCTTTTCTTTTCTTTTCTTTTCTTTTCTTTTCTTTTCTTTTCTTTTCTTTTCTTTTTCTTCATGCTCCGGCTCCATGAGCCAAAAATCGATTTCATACGCAGTCCCCGGAGAATGAACGAATTGGATATATTAAACTGATAAGAACAGAGTTTCTTCTTCTTTTGCACACCAGCATTCTACCTTTACCAGTATCTGTACATGATATCACCTACGACACCCGTACGCAGCAATATACGCTACCTCCATGAACATCTGCTGTCACCCAAGACTAAAACACTTCTTCCATTAAACACTTCAAGTGGGGGTGCACCGCTCCCAGAAGTACTGCAATACCGGGTCGATGCGTGGAGTGGACGGAGCAAGCCCCTATTCCATCTCCCAGTTCCAAAAATCAATTTAATATATGGTGCCCGGGTAGGGCACGTATCAGATATTAAACTGATAAGAACAGATACTACACTTGATCTTAGCCAAAAGGCCGAGAAGCGATGCCGCAATGACGCCGAGGCGGGGGAGCCGGCAAAGGCCACGCCCACCTGGGCCGCGGCGAGAGGGCCTAAGGTCGCCAACAAACAAGCTCACCGAAAATGGAATCACAACAGAGTGCACAACACGACACTTTGGAGTGCAGCCTGGGATTTTGGATCATCATCATCGTTCAAAAGCACGAAATGGCTCGTAACTCCTAAACCGTCGGTCGCAGACCCAAGTGTCTTACATCACCGGAATCCTTGGCTCGGGCCGAACGAGACGCACGCCTCGGATCGGAGGGTCGCGCTGGCGAGATTTTCGGGTATTTTGGATTTTCTGAAAAACCTACTTTTGCACAGTAGTCCTGGGTTGTTTGCCCAATCTGACCCAAACCAGTGCAGAAAGATTCTCTGGAGTCTGACTGCCAACAGTGACCGGAAAAACAGTGGGAATTTCGATTCACGTTGGCGACGGGACGCCAAAACGTTGGCAGTGGGCGAGGCGGGCTTTACTTAAAGGGCTATAACTCTCCGACGGCAAAGAGACAGTTACACCCAAGTCGGTACACCTGTGTACGGGCTCAGCCCGTGGTCACGTGAAAAGGGATGTGGCGACTGGCCACTTGGAGGCGCTGTAAACAGAAAAAAACAACAACTTGAATACGGCCATAGACGACTGTGTATCACGTGATTTTTCACACGCGCACAAGGTATTCACACCACGTGATAGAACTCCTCATTCTGAACAACTTTGGACCACTGCTGTCAATCAAAGCGTTCGTTAAATATTGGAGATTATTTGAAGAATGAAAAGAACAAACAAACAAACAAACAAGCCTGCTTTCTATCTCTGGATCAAACACTCGGCCACACTTCTTAGGTTTCATTAACCATCAGAAGAAGAAGGAGAAAAAAAAATAATAATAAGTGGAGCTTTAACCATCTGCTCTTTTGACCAGTGTGTGTCCAGGGGAGAGCGCGAACGCAGTCCCCCACTACCATAAATTATGCAGTCGAGATTCCCACATTTGGGGAATTCGCAGGGGTCAGCACAACCGGAGTGCAATGGCCGAGCCTCGCCCTGGGTGAACCACCTTCCTGATCATGGTGTCTCCCCTGCCAGGTAAGTATGAATTCCCAGGCCTCCAGTCAGGGGCACCCTGTCCCTCTTCGCAATCCTCACCAACGGTCAGACAATCGAACACACACCTGATTCAACTCATCAGCTCGTTAGTAAAAGACTCCAAGAGATAAGAGAGACATCAAAAAATGTGCAGTGATGGGGGGCTTCTTCTTTTCTTTTCTTTTCTTTTCTTTTCTTTTCTTTTCTTTTCTTTTCTTTTCTTTTCTTTTCTTTTCTTTTTCTTCATGCTCCGGCTCCATGAGCCAAAAATCGATTTCATACGCAGTCCCCGGAGAATGAACGAATTGGATATATTAAACTGATAAGAACAGAGTTTCTTCTTCTTTTGCACACCAGCATTCTACCTTTACCAGTATCTGTACTTGATATCACCTACGACACCCGTACGCAGCAATATACACTACCTCCATGATCATCTGCTGTCACCCAAGACTAAAACACTTCTTCCATTAAACACTTTAAGTGGGGGTGCACCGCTCCCAGAAGTACTGCAATACCGGGTCGATGCGTGGAGTGGACGGAGCAAGCCCCTATTCCATCTCCCAGTTCCAAAAATCAATTTAATATATGGTGCCCGGGTAGGGCACGTATCAGATATTAAACTGATAAGAACAGATACTACACTTGATCTTAGCCAAAAGGCCGAGAAGCGATGCCGCAATGACGCCGAGGCGGGGGAGCCGGCAAAGGCCACGCCCACCTGGGCCGCGGCGAGAGGGCCTAAGGTCGCCAACAAACAAGCTCACCGAAAATGGAATCACAACAGAGTGCACAACACGACACTTTGGAGTGCAGCCTGGGATTTTGGATCATCATCATCGTTCAAAAGCACGAAATGGCTCGTAACTCCTAAACCGTCGGTCGCAGACCCAAGTGTCTTACATCACCGGAATCCTTGGCTCGGGCCGAACGAGACGCACGCCTCGGATCGGAGGGTCGCGCTGGCGAGATTTTCGGGTATTTTGGATTTTCTGAAAAACCTACTTTTGCACAGTAGTCCTGGGTTGTTTGCCCAATCTGACCCAAACCAGTGCAGAAAGATTCTCTGGAGTCTGACTGCCAACAGTGACCGGAAAAACAGTGGGAATTTCGATTCACGTTGGCGACGGGACGCCAAAACGTTGGCAGTGGGCGAGGCGGGCTTTACTTAAAGGGCTATAACTCTCCGACGGCAAAGAGACAGTTACACCCAAGTCGGTACACCTGTGTACGGGCTCAGCCCGTGGTCACGTGAAAAGGGATGTGGCGACTGGCCACTTGGAGGCGCTGTAAACAGAAAAAAACAACAACTTGAATACGGCCATAGACGACTGTGTATCACGTGATTTTTCACACGCGCACAAGGTATTCACACCACGTGATAGAACTCCTCATTCTGAACAACTTTGGACCACTGCTGTCAATCAAAGCGTTCGTTAAATATTGGAGATTATTTGAAGAATGAAAAGAACAAACAAACAAACAAACAAGCCTGCTTTCTATCTCTGGATCAAACACTCGGCCACACTTCTTAGGTTTCATTAACCATCAGAAGAAGAAGGAGAAAAAAAAATAATAATAAGTGGAGCTTTAACCATCTGCTCTTTTGACCAGTGTGTGTCCAGGGGAGAGCGCGAACGCAGTCCCCCACTACCATAAATTATGCAGTCGAGATTCCCACATTTGGGGAATTCGCAGGGGTCAGCACAACCGGAGTGCAATGGCCGAGCCTCGCCCTGGGTGAACCACCTTCCTGATCATGGTGTCTCCCCTGCCAGGTAAGTATGAATTCCCAGGCCTCCAGTCAGGGGCACCCTGTCCCTCTTCGCAATCCTCACCAACGGTCAGACAATCGAACACACACCTGATTCAACTCATCAGCTCGTTAGTAAAAGACTCCAAGAGATAAGAGAGACATCAAAAAATGTGCAGTGATGGGGGGCTTCTTCTTTTCTTTTCTTTTCTTTTCTTTTCTTTTCTTTTCTTTTCTTTTTCTTCATGCTCCGGCTCCATGAGCCAAAAATCGATTTCATACGCAGTCCCCGGAGAATGAACGAATTGGATATATTAAACTGATAAGAACAGAGTTTCTTCTTCTTTTGCACACCAGCATTCTACCTTTACCAGTATCTGTACATGATATCACCTACGACACCCGTACGCAGCAATATACGCTACCTCCATGAACATCTGCTGTCACCCAAGACTAAAACACTTCTTCCATTAAACACTTCAAGTGGGGGTGCACCGCTCCCAGAAGTACTGCAATACCGGGTCGATGCGTGGAGTGGACGGAGCAAGCCCCTATTCCATCTCCCAGTTCCAAAAATCAATTTAATATATGGTGCCCGGGTAGGGCACGTATCAGATATTAAACTGATAAGAACAGATACTACACTTGATCTTAGCCAAAAGGCCGAGAAGCGATGCCGCAATGACGCCGAGGCGGGGGAGCCGGCAAAGGCCACGCCCACCTGGGCCGCGGCGAGAGGGCCTAAGGTCGCCAACAAACAAGCTCACCGAAAATGGAATCACAACAGAGTGCACAACACGACACTTTGGAGTGCAGCCTGGGATTTTGGATCATCATCATCGTTCAAAAGCACGAAATGGCTCGTAACTCCTAAACCGTCGGTCGCAGACCCAAGTGTCTTACATCACCGGAATCCTTGGCTCGGGCCGAACGAGACGCACGCCTCGGATCGGAGGGTCGCGCTGGCGAGATTTTCGGGTATTTTGGATTTTCTGAAAAACCTACTTTTGCACAGTAGTCCTGGGTTGTTTGCCCAATCTGACCCAAACCAGTGCAGAAAGATTCTCTGGAGTCTGACTGCCAACAGTGACCGGAAAAACAGTGGGAATTTCGATTCACGTTGGCGACGGGACGCCAAAACGTTGGCAGTGGGCGAGGCGGGCTTTACTTAAAGGGCTATAACTCTCCGACGGCAAAGAGACAGTTACACCCAAGTCGGTACACCTGTGTACGGGCTCAGCCCGTGGTCACGTGAAAAGGGATGTGGCGACTGGCCACTTGGAGGCGCTGTAAACAGAAAAAAACAACAACTTGAATACGGCCATAGACGACTGTGTATCACGTGATTTTTCACACGCGCACAAGGTATTCACACCACGTGATAGAACTCCTCATTCTGAACAACTTTGGACCACTGCTGTCAATCAAAGCGTTCGTTAAATATTGGAGATTATTTGAAGAATGAAAAGAACAAACAAACAAACAAACAAGCCTGCTTTCTATCTCTGGATCAAACACTCGGCCACACTTCTTAGGTTTCATTAACCATCAGAAGAAGAAGGAGAAAAAAAAATAATAATAAGTGGAGCTTTAACCATCTGCTCTTTTGACCAGTGTGTGTCCAGGGGAGAGCGCGAACGCAGTCCCCCACTACCATAAATTATGCAGTCGAGATTCCCACATTTGGGGAATTCGCAGGGGTCAGCACAACCGGAGTGCAATGGCCGAGCCTCGCCCTGGGTGAACCACCTTCCTGATCATGGTGTCTCCCCTGCCAGGTAAGTATGAATTCCCAGGCCTCCAGTCAGGGGCACCCTGTCCCTCTTCGCAATCCTCACCAACGGTCAGACAATCGAACACACACCTGATTCAACTCATCAGCTCGTTAGTAAAAGACTCCAAGAGATAAGAGAGACATCAAAAAATGTGCAGTGATGGGGGGCTTCTTCTTTTCTTTTCTTTTCTTTTCTTTTCTTTTCTTTTCTTTTCTTTTCTTTTCTTTTCTTTTCTTTTTCTTCATGCTCCGGCTCCATGAGCCAAAAATCGATTTCATACGCAGTCCCCGGAGAATGAACGAATTGGATATATTAAACTGATAAGAACAGAGTTTCTTCTTCTTTTGCACACCAGCATTCTACCTTTACCAGTATCTGTACTTGATATCACCTACGACACCCGTACGCAGCAATATACACTACCTCCATGATCATCTGCTGTCACCCAAGACTAAAACACTTCTTCCATTAAACACTTTAAGTGGGGGTGCACCGCTCCCAGAAGTACTGCAATACCGGGTCGATGCGTGGAGTGGACGGAGCAAGCCCCTATTCCATCTCCCAGTTCCAAAAATCAATTTAATATATGGTGCCCGGGTAGGGCACGTATCAGATATTAAACTGATAAGAACAGATACTACACTTGATCTTAGCCAAAAGGCCGAGAAGCGATGCCGCAATGACGCCGAGGCGGGGGAGCCGGCAAAGGCCACGCCCACCTGGGCCGCGGCGAGAGGGCCTAAGGTCGCCAACAAACAAGCTCACCGAAAATGGAATCACAACAGAGTGCACAACACGACACTTTGGAGTGCAGCCTGGGATTTTGGATCATCATCATCGTTCAAAAGCACGAAATGGCTCGTAACTCCTAAACCGTCGGTCGCAGACCCAAGTGTCTTACATCACCGGAATCCTTGGCTCGGGCCGAACGAGACGCACGCCTCGGATCGGAGGGTCGCGCTGGCGAGATTTTCGGGTATTTTGGATTTTCTGAAAAACCTACTTTTGCACAGTAGTCCTGGGTTGTTTGCCCAATCTGACCCAAACCAGTGCAGAAAGATTCTCTGGAGTCTGACTGCCAACAGTGACCGGAAAAACAGTGGGAATTTCGATTCACGTTGGCGACGGGACGCCAAAACGTTGGCAGTGGGCGAGGCGGGCTTTACTTAAAGGGCTATAACTCTCCGACGGCAAAGAGACAGTTACACCCAAGTCGGTACACCTGTGTACGGGCTCAGCCCGTGGTCACGTGAAAAGGGATGTGGCGACTGGCCACTTGGAGGCGCTGTAAACAGAAAAAAACAACAACTTGAATACGGCCATAGACGACTGTGTATCACGTGATTTTTCACACGCGCACAAGGTATTCACACCACGTGATAGAACTCCTCATTCTGAACAACTTTGGACCACTGCTGTCAATCAAAGCGTTCGTTAAATATTGGAGATTATTTGAAGAATGAAAAGAACAAACAAACAAACAAACAAGCCTGCTTTCTATCTCTGGATCAAACACTCGGCCACACTTCTTAGGTTTCATTAACCATCAGAAGAAGAAGGAGAAAAAAAAATAATAATAAGTGGAGCTTTAACCATCTGCTCTTTTGACCAGTGTGTGTCCAGGGGAGAGCGCGAACGCAGTCCCCCACTACCATAAATTATGCAGTCGAGATTCCCACATTTGGGGAATTCGCAGGGGTCAGCACAACCGGAGTGCAATGGCCGAGCCTCGCCCTGGGTGAACCACCTTCCTGATCATGGTGTCTCCCCTGCCAGGTAAGTATGAATTCCCAGGCCTCCAGTCAGGGGCACCCTGTCCCTCTTCGCAATCCTCACCAACGGTCAGACAATCGAACACACACCTGATTCAACTCATCAGCTCGTTAGTAAAAGACTCCAAGAGATAAGAGAGACATCAAAAAATGTGCAGTGATGGGGGGCTTCTTCTTTTCTTTTCTTTTCTTTTCTTTTCTTTTCTTTTCTTTTCTTTTCTTTTTCTTCATGCTCCGGCTCCATGAGCCAAAAATCGATTTCATACGCAGTCCCCGGAGAATGAACGAATTGGATATATTAAACTGATAAGAACAGAGTTTCTTCTTCTTTTGCACACCAGCATTCTACCTTTACCAGTATCTGTACATGATATCACCTACGACACCCGTACGCAGCAATATACGCTACCTCCATGAACATCTGCTGTCACCCAAGACTAAAACACTTCTTCCATTAAACACTTCAAGTGGGGGTGCACCGCTCCCAGAAGTACTGCAATACCGGGTCGATGCGTGGAGTGGACGGAGCAAGCCCCTATTCCATCTCCCAGTTCCAAAAATCAATTTAATATATGGTGCCCGGGTAGGGCACGTATCAGATATTAAACTGATAAGAACAGATACTACACTTGATCTTAGCCAAAAGGCCGAGAAGCGATGCCGCAATGACGCCGAGGCGGGGGAGCCGGCAAAGGCCACGCCCACCTGGGCCGCGGCGAGAGGGCCTAAGGTCGCCAACAAACAAGCTCACCGAAAATGGAATCACAACAGAGTGCACAACACGACACTTTGGAGTGCAGCCTGGGATTTTGGATCATCATCATCGTTCAAAAGCACGAAATGGCTCGTAACTCCTAAACCGTCGGTCGCAGACCCAAGTGTCTTACATCACCGGAATCCTTGGCTCGGGCCGAACGAGACGCATGCCTCGGATCGGAGGGTCGCGCTGGCGAGATTTTCGGGTATTTTGGATTTTCTGAAAAACCTACTTTTGCACAGTAGTCCTGGGTTGTTTGCCCAATCTGACCCAAACCAGTGCAGAAAGATTCTCTGGAGTCTGACTGCCAACAGTGACCGGAAAAACAGTGGGAATTTCGATTCACGTTGGCGACGGGACGCCAAAACGTTGGCAGTGGGCGAGGCGGGCTTTACTTAAAGGGCTATAACTCTCCGACGGCAAAGAGACAGTTACACCCAAGTCGGTACACCTGTGTACGGGCTCAGCCCGTGGTCACGTGAAAAGGGATGTGGCGACTGGCCACTTGGAGGCGCTGTAAACAGAAAAAAACAACAACTTGAATACGGCCATAGACGACTGTGTATCACGTGATTTTTCACACGCGCACAAGGTATTCACACCACGTGATAGAACTCCTCATTCTGAACAACTTTGGACCACTGCTGTCAATCAAAGCGTTCGTTAAATATTGGAGATTATTTGAAGAATGAAAAGAACAAACAAACAAACAAACAAGCCTGCTTTCTATCTCTGGATCAAACACTCGGCCACACTTCTTAGGTTTCATTAACCATCAGAAGAAGAAGGAGAAAAAAAAATAATAATAAGTGGAGCTTTAACCATCTGCTCTTTTGACCAGTGTGTGTCCAGGGGAGAGCGCGAACGCAGTCCCCCACTACCATAAATTATGCAGTCGAGATTCCCACATTTGGGGAATTCGCAGGGGTCAGCACAACCGGAGTGCAATGGCCGAGCCTCGCCCTGGGTGAACCACCTTCCTGATCATGGTGTCTCCCCTGCCAGGTAAGTATGAATTCCCAGGCCTCCAGTCAGGGGCACCCTGTCCCTCTTCGCAATCCTCACCAACGGTCAGACAATCGAACACACACCTGATTCAACTCATCAGCTCGTTAGTAAAAGACTCCAAGAGATAAGAGAGACATCAAAAAATGTGCAGTGATGGGGGGCTTCTTCTTTTCTTTTCTTTTCTTTTCTTTTCTTTTCTTTTCTTTTCTTTTCTTTTCTTTTCTTTTCTTTTCTTTTTCTTCATGCTCCGGCTCCATGAGCCAAAAATCGATTTCATACGCAGTCCCCGGAGAATGAACGAATTGGATATATTAAACTGATAAGAACAGAGTTTCTTCTTCTTTTGCACACCAGCATTCTACCTTTACCAGTATCTGTACATGATATCACCTACGACACCCGTACGCAGCAATATACGCTACTTCCATGAACATCTGCTGTCACCCAAGACTAAAACACTTCTTCCATTAAACACTTCAAGTGGGGGTGCACCGCTCCCAGAAGTACTGCAATACCGGGTCGATGCGTGGAGTGGACGGAGCAAGCCCCTATTCCATCTCCCAGTTCCAAAAATCAATTTAATATATGGTGCCCGGGTAGGGCACGTATCAGATATTAAACTGATAAGAACAGATTTTTTCTTTTGACATATTTTTATTTGACAAATCGTTCATTTATACCATACATCATTTATGAACCACGTTTTTTTTCCGAATGTTTACATGATTATTTGTTCCTCTTTTTTTTACATAAATAAATAAATAACAAAGTCCATGTATATAATTTTTAAAATAAAAGCATTCTGGAAAAACCCATGGAGAAATAAATAAATAAATAAAAGTGGTAATGCATGAAATAAATGGCTTGATAAAACAATTAAAACAAACTTTAAAACTCTCTCTTCCATTGTACAAAACCGGGTATGTCCTTATAAAACTTTTAAAACATCAACTCAGTTCCTCAAAACCAGTCCCAAAAAACCTGGCCTTTCTGGGCCCAGAGGAGATCCTCTTAAACCGGGGCACCGCTGCTCCGCCTATGGTGTTGGGGGGCATCTACGGGCAGTCAGGGCTCGTGGCTGTGGGGACCTTTCCTGTGAAGCTCTGACCCCCACGTCCGAATGGCGACATGCGGTGTACTCCTGCAGCCTAGATTTTGCCAGCTGGATGGTGGCGTGGAGGGACACCTGCATGCGCTTCCCTACCAGTAGGTTTCTGGAGGTCCAAATGGCGTCTTGGATACAGAGGATGGTGAGCCATAGCCTGGGAGATGTTTTTGCTGGCGTTTCCTCTTGGCTCACCCCTCCTCTTCCCATTGGATAGTCTGGGACCCCCCCTACTGGCAGGTACGGGAATTGCTGGGGGCCAGCTGTCGCCCACAGGTCCCTCACAGTGCTGCACTCCCAGAGGGCGTGCCTCACGGTCTCCGGTGCGCCACACCCGGGCCGTGGGCAGATGGCATTCTTTGACATGCCTCGGGAGTGCATCACGGCCCTGACCGGGAGGATCTCATGGGCAGCCATCCAAGCCAGGTCTCGGTGTCGGTTCTGGAGAGCTGAGTGGGACACATTGCGCCAAACCTTTTGGGCTTCACCTAATGTGAGCCCGCGCACTGGACACACTTGTTCCCGTTCCTGCACAAGGGAGAGGATAGAGCGGTGGTTAGTTAAAACAGTCACATTTTCTTTTTCCAAATTAAAATTTTTTAAAAACTTTTTTATGTGAGCGTATGCAGGGGGTTGGTCAAATGCAAGTGGTGTTGTCAAGTCTGTTGGTAAAATTTTAATGGCTCTTAAAAAGGACCCCATCCAGAACCGGGCCATGGCTGCTGTTTTGTCTTGTCTGGATGGGGCCAGGGCATACTTTATGTGTAGTGCAGTGTATTGGGCTCCTAAAAAAAGATAAGGGTCTGGTACGCCTTTTCCTCCGTTTTTTGGTGTTTTCTTCATGGTTACTCTTTTTAGCCTCTCCCATTTGGATCCCCACAAAAAATAAAACATGGATCGGTCCAGAGATACAAGAAAGAATCTAGGGGGGAAAAAAACAGAACATAGCAATAAAAACAATGGTAAAATCACAGCTTTTAGAATTAAAACCTTTCCTTCAAAAGTAAGCTGTCTCAGTCCCCAGAACCCCAATTTTTTCCTCACTTTTCCAATCACATCATGCCAGTTTCCACTCCCCCCCCCGTCTCTGTCAAATTTGATGCCCAGTATTTTTATGTCTGTCTTTTTAAAAGTGATGTCCAGTCCAACAGTCTTACTAGGTTCCCATGGGCCATAGAACTGCGCCTGGGTCTTGTCTCTGTTCAGTCTAGCTCCGGACGCTTTCCCAAACCAGTCTGTTAAATCCATTGTCCTCTGTATTGATAAAACGTCAGTGCATAAAAGATTAATGTCGTCCATATATAAAACAGTCTTTGTAGTCAGTCCTCCGGTCCCGGGTATGGTCAGTCCTGTTATCCACTTGTCCCTTCTCAAGATCTGCGCTAGGGGTTCGATGCAAGCCACATACAGGAGAGGAGATAACGGACAGCCCTGACGGACACCGCTGCGTATGTCTATCGCTTTTGAAAGATTCCCATTAACTAGGATTCTGCTGGTTATATCCCTGTACAGCAATCCCACCCAAGCTAAGAATCTCCCAGGAAAGCCCATTTTCCCCAATACTTGAAACAAGTAATGGTGCGAGACTCTGTCAAATGCTTTTTCGAAATCTAGATTTAAAACTATCAGCCGAATGTTTCTGTCTCTCGCATAACAGATGGCATCTCTTATCAGTACGAGGCTGTCTGTGATCTTCCTCCCAGGGACGGCGCAGGCTTGATCCGGGTGGATCAATTCTGCTAAAACTGTTGACATTCGTGTTGTTAAAAGTTTGCTAAAAAGTTTACAGTCAAAATTTAAAAGGGTTATAGGACGCCAGTTTTTTAGATCCGTCTTGTCGTCTTTTTTATGTAGTAGCGTCATTATACCCATTCTAAAACTGTCTGGAAGTCGGTCGAGGTTATCAAGGTCATTAAAAACAGCCAGCAGGTCCGGTCTTAAAATGTCCCAAAAGGTCAGGTAAAATTCTAGGGGAAGTCCGTCGGGTCCGGGGGACTTCCCCCTTTTAAATTTTTTTATGCTTTTGTCCATCTCAGGGAGATTAAAATCATTTGTCAAACCTGTACTATCTTTTACAGTTTTCTCAATGAAGGTAAGAATTTCATTTAAAATCACATCATCACTTGCCTTTTTTTCATAAAGTTCTTCATAAAAACTTTCTACTACTGTTAAAATATCTTTTGTGTCTGTCATCATTTCTCTTTCTTTGTTTCTCAATTTCACCATTGCTCCGCCTCTATTGAGTATTTTCTTAAAAAAGTATCTTGTGCATTTCTCTCCCTGCTCTATTTCCTTTTCTTTACTTCTAAAAATAATTCCTCTACTTTTAACTGCTGCCAGTTCAGACATTTCTTTTTTAACTTCTTTTATTTCATCATTAAAATCGAACCCCTGATTAAAAAGATGAAAGTAGCGTTGTAGCCTCTTTTGCAGTCCCACCATTTGTCTCCTTTCCTTAACTTTTTTCTTTTTCCCTGCCCATCTAAAAAAAGTCTTGGTCTTTCCCTTCACCATCTCCCACCACTGTGCTCTTGAGTCGAATAAGTCTTGTAGGGTCTGCCAATTGCTATACTGCTCCCTGTATTCTTTAAAAATCTCTAGGTCTTCCAACAGGGAGCAGTTTAGCTTCCACAGGCCTCTACCTTTTGTCACACCGGGGGGAAGTGATAGGGTGCAAGAAAGCATAGTGTGATCTGAAAAGAAAAGGGGGGTTAATCTAGCATCCATTAATGACCAGTCTCTGGTAAAAATATAATCAATGCGGGAGGCTCTGGTACCATCACCACTAAACCAGGTGTGGCCCACGTTGTTGGGATGCATGGATTTAAAAGCGTCGGTCAGTCTAAAATCTTTTATTATATTTTGCAGTAAAACTGTAGTCTTGTCCTTTTTAAAATCCTCCGCTGCCCCTTTCCTATCCTTCCTCTGTAAAACACAATTAAAATCCCCTGCAAGAATTAAAGGCATATTGCCTAGTAAGTGGGACTGCAGATCTATTAAAAGGGTGTATCTGTCATTCTTTTCTGTGTTCCCATAAAAGTTTAGTACATTAAAATCCCTCCCTAAAAAAGTCAAATTGGCTAAAAGAGCCCGTCCGTCTCTTAATATTGTGCTCCCCTTCACCAATATTTGTGTGTTTTTAATCAGGATGGCTACTCCGTCTGCTTTGTTCTGGTTTGAACCACTCCATAAGGAGGGTCCTTGCTGCCATTTATCCTCCCACTTCTTGTAGTCTTTTAAAAAGGGTAGGGCACATTCCTGTAATAAAAACACATCAGAGGGCTGTGTACTTAAGAAATTTAAAACCATTTGTGCTCTTGTTTGTGACTTCACACTTCTCACGTTTACAGTTGAGATGGTGATGTTCGTGAGCATTAAAAGGAGTATAAAAGAAGACAGATACAACATTTTAAGGTTTTAAAATTTAAGATTTAATCTGATAAGAACAGATACTACACTTGATCTTAGCCAAAAGGCCGAGAAGCGATGCCGCAATGACGCCGAGGCGGGGGAGCCGGCAAAGGCCACGCCCACCTGGGCCGCGGCGAGAGGGCCTAAGGTCGCCAACAAACAAGCTCACCGAAAATGGAATCACAACAGAGTGCACAACACGACACTTTGGAGTGCAGCCTGGGATTTTGGATCATCATCATCGTTCAAAAGCACGAAATGGCTCGTAACTCCTAAACCGTCGGTCGCAGACCCAAGTGTCTTACATCACCGGAATCCTTGGCTCGGGCCGAACGAGACGCACGCCTCGGATCGGAGGGTCGCGCTGGCGAGATTTTCGGGTATTTTGGATTTTCTGAAAAACCTACTTTTGCACAGTAGTCCTGGGTTGTTTGCCCAATCTGACCCAAACCAGTGCAGAAAGATTCTCTGGAGTCTGACTGCCAACAGTGACCGGAAAAACAGTGGGAATTTCGATTCACGTTGGCGACGGGACGCCAAAACGTTGGCAGTGGGCGAGGCGGGCTTTACTTAAAGGGCTATAACTCTCCGACGGCAAAGAGACAGTTACACCCAAGTCGGTACACCTGTGTACGGGCTCAGCCCGTGGTCACGTGAAAAGGGATGTGGCGACTGGCCACTTGGAGGCGCTGTAAACAGAAAAAAACAACAACTTGAATACGGCCATAGACGACTGTGTATCACGTGATTTTTCACACGCGCACAAGGTATTCACACCACGTGATAGAACTCCTCATTCTGAACAACTTTGGACCACTGCTGTCAATCAAAGCGTTCGTTAAATATTGGAGATTATTTGAAGAATGAAAAGAACAAACAAACAAACAAACAAGCCTGCTTTCTATCTCTGGATCAAACACTCGGCCACACTTCTTAGGTTTCATTAACCATCAGAAGAAGAAGGAGAAAAAAAAATAATAATAAGTGGAGCTTTAACCATCTGCTCTTTTGACCAGTGTGTGTCCAGGGGAGAGCGCGAACGCAGTCCCCCACTACCATAAATTATGCAGTCGAGATTCCCACATTTGGGGAATTCGCAGGGGTCAGCACAACCGGAGTGCAATGGCCGAGCCTCGCCCTGGGTGAACCACCTTCCTGATCATGGTGTCTCCCCTGCCAGGTAAGTATGAATTCCCAGGCCTCCAGTCAGGGGCACCCTGTCCCTCTTCGCAATCCTCACCAACGGTCAGACAATCGAACACACACCTGATTCAACTCATCAGCTCGTTAGTAAAAGACTCCAAGAGATAAGAGAGACATCAAAAAATGTGCAGTGATGGGGGGCTTCTTCTTTTCTTTTCTTTTCTTTTCTTTTCTTTTCTTTTCTTTTCTTTTCTTTTCTTTTTCTTCATGCTCCGGCTCCATGAGCCAAAAATCGATTTCATACGCAGTCCCCGGAGAATGAACGAATTGGATATATTAAACTGATAAGAACAGAGTTTCTTCTTCTTTTGCACACCAGCATTCTACCTTTACCAGTATCTGTACATGATATCACCTACGACACCCGTACGCAGCAATATACGCTACCTCCATGAACATCTGCTGTCACCCAAGACTAAAACACTTCTTCCATTAAACACTTCAAGTGGGGGTGCACCGCTCCCAGAAGTACTGCAATACCGGGTCGATGCGTGGAGTGGACGGAGCAAGCCCCTATTCCATCTCCCAGTTCCAAAAATCAATTTAATATATGGTGCCCGGGTAGGGCACGTATCAGATATTAAACTGATAAGAACAGATACTACACTTGATCTTAGCCAAAAGGCCGAGAAGCGATGCCGCAATGACGCCGAGGCGGGGGAGCCGGCAAAGGCCACGCCCACCTGGGCCGCGGCGAGAGGGCCTAAGGTCGCCAACAAACAAGCTCACCGAAAATGGAATCACAACAGAGTGCACAACACGACACTTTGGAGTGCAGCCTGGGATTTTGGATCATCATCATCGTTCAAAAGCACGAAATGGCTCGTAACTCCTAAACCGTCGGTCGCAGACCCAAGTGTCTTACATCACCGGAATCCTTGGCTCGGGCCGAACGAGACGCACGCCTCGGATCGGAGGGTCGCGCTGGCGAGATTTTCGGGTATTTTGGATTTTCTGAAAAACCTACTTTTGCACAGTAGTCCTGGGTTGTTTGCCCAATCTGACCCAAACCAGTGCAGAAAGATTCTCTGGAGTCTGACTGCCAACAGTGACCGGAAAAACAGTGGGAATTTCGATTCACGTTGGCGACGGGACGCCAAAACGTTGGCAGTGGGCGAGGCGGGCTTTACTTAAAGGGCTATAACTCTCCGACGGCAAAGAGACAGTTACACCCAAGTCAAACAAACAAGCCTGCTTTCTATCTCTGGATCAAACACTCGGCCACACTTCTTAGGTTTCATTAACCATCAGAAGAAGAAGGAGAAAAAAAAATAATAATAAGTGGAGCTTTAACCATCTGCTCTTTTGACCAGTGTGTGTCCAGGGGAGAGCGCGAACGCAGTCCCCCACTACCATAAATTATGCAGTCGAGATTCCCACATTTGGGGAATTCGCAGGGGTCAGCACAACCGGAGTGCAATGGCCGAGCCTCGCCCTGGGTGAACCACCTTCCTGATCATGGTGTCTCCCCTGCCAGGTAAGTATGAATTCCCAGGCCTCCAGTCAGGGGCACCCTGTCCCTCTTCGCAATCCTCACCAACGGTCAGACAATCGAACACACACCTGATTCAACTCATCAGCTCGTTAGTAAAAGACTCCAAGAGATAAGAGAGACATCAAAAAATGTGCAGTGATGGGGGGCTTCTTCTTTTCTTTTCTTTTCTTTTCTTTTCTTTTCTTTTCTTTTCTTTTCTTTTCTTTTTCTTCATGCTCCGGCTCCATGAGCCAAAAATCGATTTCATACGCAGTCCCCGGAGAATGAACGAATTGGATATATTAAACTGATAAGAACAGAGTTTCTTCTTCTTTTGCACACCAGCATTCTACCTTTACCAGTATCTGTACATGATATCACCTACGACACCCGTACGCAGCAATATACGCTACCTCCATGAACATCTGCTGTCACCCAAGACTAAAACACTTCTTCCATTAAACACTTTAAGTGGGGGTGCACCGCTCCCAGAAGTACTGCAATACCGGGTCGATGCGTGGAGTGGACGGAGCAAGCCCCTATTCCATCTCCCAGTTCCAAAAATCAATTTAATATATGGTGCCCGGGTAGGGCACGTATCAGATATTAAACTGATAAGAACAGATACTACACTTGATCTTAGCCAAAAGGCCGAGAAGCGATGCCGCAATGACGCCGAGGTGGGGGAGCCGGCAAAGGCCACGCCCACCTGGGCCGCGGCGAGAGGGCCTAAGGTCGCCAACAAACAAGCTCACCGAAAATGGAATCACAACAGAGTGCACAACACGACACTTTGGAGTGCAGCCTGGGATTTTGGATCATCATCATCGTTCAAAAGCACGAAATGGCTCGTAACTCCTAAACCGTCGGTCGCAGACCCAAGTGTCTTACATCACCGGAATCCTTGGCTCGGGCCGAACGAGACGCACGCCTCGGATCGGAGGGTCGCGCTGGCGAGATTTTCGGGTATTTTGGATTTTCTGAAAAACCTACTTTTGCACAGTAGTCCTGGGTTGTTTGCCCAATCTGACCCAAACCAGTGCAGAAAGATTCTCTGGAGTCTGACTGCCAACAGTGACCGGAAAAACAGTGGGAATTTCGATTCACGTTGGCGACGGGACGCCAAAACGTTGGCAGTGGGCGAGGCGGGCTTTACTTAAAGGGCTATAACTCTCCGACGGCAAAGAGACAGTTACACCCAAGTCGGTACACCTGTGTACGGGCTCAGCCCGTGGTCACGTGAAAAGGGATGTGGCGACTGGCCACTTGGAGGCGCTGTAAACAGAAAAAAACAACAACTTGAATACGGCCATAGACGACTGTGTATCACGTGATTTTTCACACGCGCACAAGGTATTCACACCACGTGATAGAACTCCTCATTCTGAACAACTTTGGACCACTGCTGTCAATCAAAGCGTTCGTTAAATATTGGAGATTATTTGAAGAATGAAAAGAACAAACAAACAAACAAACAAGCCTGCTTTCTATCTCTGGATCAAACACTCGGCCACACTTCTTAGGTTTCATTAACCATCAGAAGAAGAAGGAGAAAAAAAAATAATAATAAGTGGAGCTTTAACCATCTGCTCTTTTGACCAGTGTGTGTCCAGGGGAGAGCGCGAACGCAGTCCCCCACTACCATAAATTATGCAGTCGAGATTCCCACATTTGGGGAATTCGCAGGGGTCAGCACAACCGGAGTGCAATGGCCGAGCCTCGCCCTGGGTGAACCACCTTCCTGATCATGGTGTCTCCCCTGCCAGGTAAGTATGAATTCCCAGGCCTCCAGTCAGGGGCACCCTGTCCCTCTTCGCAATCCTCACCAACGGTCAGACAATCGAACACACACCTGATTCAACTCATCAGCTCGTTAGTAAAAGACTCCAAGAGATAAGAGAGACATCAAAAAATGTGCAGTGATGGGGGGCTTCTTCTTTTCTTTTCTTTTCTTTTCTTTTCTTTTCTTTTCTTTTCTTTTCTTTTCTTTTCTTTTTCTTCATGCTCCGGCTCCATGAGCCAAAAATCGATTTCATACGCAGTCCCCGGAGAATGAACGAATTGGATATATTAAACTGATAAGAACAGAGTTTCTTCTTCTTTTGCACACCAGCATTCTACCTTTACCAGTATCTGTACATGATATCACCTACGACACCCGTACGCAGCAATATACGCTACCTCCATGAACATCTGCTGTCACCCAAGACTAAAACACTTCTTCCATTAAACACTTTAAGTGGGGGTGCACCGCTCCCAGAAGTACTGCAATACCGGGTCGATGCGTGGAGTGGACGGAGCAAGCCCCTATTCCATCTCCCAGTTCCAAAAATCAATTTAATATATGGTGCCCGGGTAGGGCACGTATCAGATATTAAACTGATAAGAACAGATACTACACTTGATCTTAGCCAAAAGGCCGAGAAGCGATGCCGCAATGACGCCGAGGCGGGGGAGCCGGCAAAGGCCACGCCCACCTGGGCCGCGGCGAGAGGGCCTAAGGTCGCCAACAAACAAGCTCACCGAAAATGGAATCACAACAGAGTGCACAACACGACACTTTGGAGTGCAGCCTGGGATTTTGGATCATCATCATCGTTCAAAAGCACGAAATGGCTCGTAACTCCTAAACCGTCGGTCGCAGACCCAAGTGTCTTACATCACCGGAATCCTTGGCTCGGGCCGAACGAGACGCACGCCTCGGATCGGAGGGTCGCGCTGGCGAGATTTTCGGGTATTTTGGATTTTCTGAAAAACCTACTTTTGCACAGTAGTCCTGGGTTGTTTGCCCAATCTGACCCAAACCAGTGCAGAAAGATTCTCTGGAGTCTGACTGCCAACAGTGACCGGAAAAACAGTGGGAATTTCGATTCACGTTGGCGACGGGACGCCAAAACGTTGGCAGTGGGCGAGGCGGGCTTTACTTAAAGGGCTATAACTCTCCGACGGCAAAGAGACAGTTACACCCAAGTCGGT
The DNA here is from genome assembly GCF_951802725.1 of Rutilus rutilus. Classification (NCBI taxonomy): domain Eukaryota; kingdom Metazoa; phylum Chordata; class Actinopteri; order Cypriniformes; family Leuciscidae; genus Rutilus; species Rutilus rutilus. Next base: position 39,690,333 of record NC_140218.1, on the reverse strand, counting down.
ACACCTGTGTACGGGCTCAGCCCGTGGTCACGTGAAAAGGGATGTGGCGACTGGCCACTTGGAGGCGCTGTAAACAGAAAAAAACAACAACTTGAATACGGCCATAGACGACTGTGTATCACGTGATTTTTCACACGCGCACAAGGTATTCACACCACGTGATAGAACTCCTCATTCTGAACAACTTTGGACCACTGCTGTCAATCAAAGCGTTCGTTAAATATTGGAGATTATTTGAAGAATGAAAAGAACAAACAAACAAACAAACAAGCCTGCTTTCTATCTCTGGATCAAACACTCGGCCACACTTCTTAGGTTTCATTAACCATCAGAAGAAGAAGGAGAAAAAAAAATAATAATAAGTGGAGCTTTAACCATCTGCTCTTTTGACCAGTGTGTGTCCAGGGGAGAGCGCGAACGCAGTCCCCCACTACCATAAATTATGCAGTCGAGATTCCCACATTTGGGGAATTCGCAGGGGTCAGCACAACCGGAGTGCAATGGCCGAGCCTCGCCCTGGGTGAACCACCTTCCTGATCATGGTGTCTCCCCTGCCAGGTAAGTATGAATTCCCAGGCCTCCAGTCAGGGGCACCCTGTCCCTCTTCGCAATCCTCACCAACGGTCAGACAATCGAACACACACCTGATTCAACTCATCAGCTCGTTAGTAAAAGACTCCAAGAGATAAGAGAGACATCAAAAAATGTGCAGTGATGGGGGGCTTCTTCTTTTCTTTTCTTTTCTTTTCTTTTCTTTTCTTTTCTTTTCTTTTCTTTTCTTTTCTTTTTCTTCATGCTCCGGCTCCATGAGCCAAAAATCGATTTCATACGCAGTCCCCGGAGAATGAACGAATTGGATATATTAAACTGATAAGAACAGAGTTTCTTCTTCTTTTGCACACCAGCATTCTACCTTTACCAGTATCTGTACATGATATCACCTACGACACCCGTACGCAGCAATATACGCTACCTCCATGAACATCTGCTGTCACCCAAGACTAAAACACTTCTTCCATTAAACACTTCAAGTGGGGGTGCACCGCTCCCAGAAGTACTGCAATACCGGGTCGATGCGTGGAGTGGACGGAGCAAGCCCCTATTCCATCTCCCAGTTCCAAAAATCAATTTAATATATGGTGCCCGGGTAGGGCACGTATCAGATATTAAACTGATAAGAACAGATACTACACTTGATCTTAGCCAAAAGGCCGAGAAGCGATGCCGCAATGACGCCGAGGCGGGGGAGCCGGCAAAGGCCACGCCCACCTGGGCCGCGGCGAGAGGGCCTAAGGTCGCCAACAAACAAGCTCACCGAAAATGGAATCACAACAGAGTGCACAACACGACACTTTGGAGTGCAGCCTGGGATTTTGGATCATCATCATCGTTCAAAAGCACGAAATGGCTCGTAACTCCTAAACCGTCGGTCGCAGACCCAAGTGTCTTACATCACCGGAATCCTTGGCTCGGGCCGAACGAGACGCATGCCTCGGATCGGAGGGTCGCGCTGGCGAGATTTTCGGGTATTTTGGATTTTCTGAAAAACCTACTTTTGCACAGTAGTCCTGGGTTGTTTGCCCAATCTGACCCAAACCAGTGCAGAAAGATTCTCTGGAGTCTGACTGCCAACAGTGACCGGAAAAACAGTGGGAATTTCGATTCACGTTGGCGACGGGACGCCAAAACGTTGGCAGTGGGCGAGGCGGGCTTTACTTAAAGGGCTATAACTCTCCGACGGCAAAGAGACAGTTACACCCAAGTCGGTACACCTGTGTACGGGCTCAGCCCGTGGTCACGTGAAAAGGGATGTGGCGACTGGCCACTTGGAGGCGCTGTAAACAGAAAAAAACAACAACTTGAATACGGCCATAGACGACTGTGTATCACGTGATTTTTCACACGCGCACAAGGTATTCACACCACGTGATAGAACTCCTCATTCTGAACAACTTTGGACCACTGCTGTCAATCAAAGCGTTCGTTAAATATTGGAGATTATTTGAAGAATGAAAAGAACAAACAAACAAACAAACAAGCCTGCTTTCTATCTCTGGATCAAACACTCGGCCACACTTCTTAGGTTTCATTAACCATCAGAAGAAGAAGGAGAAAAAAAAATAATAATAAGTGGAGCTTTAACCATCTGCTCTTTTGACCAGTGTGTGTCCAGGGGAGAGCGCGAACGCAGTCCCCCACTACCATAAATTATGCAGTCGAGATTCCCACATTTGGGGAATTCGCAGGGGTCAGCACAACCGGAGTGCAATGGCCGAGCCTCGCCCTGGGTGAACCACCTTCCTGATCATGGTGTCTCCCCTGCCAGGTAAGTATGAATTCCCAGGCCTCCAGTCAGGGGCACCCTGTCCCTCTTCGCAATCCTCACCAACGGTCAGACAATCGAACACACACCTGATTCAACTCATCAGCTCGTTAGTAAAAGACTCCAAGAGATAAGAGAGACATCAAAAAATGTGCAGTGATGGGGGGCTTCTTCTTTTCTTTTCTTTTCTTTTCTTTTCTTTTCTTTTCTTTTCTTTTCTTTTCTTTTCTTTTTCTTCATGCTCCGGCTCCATGAGCCAAAAATCGATTTCATACGCAGTCCCCGGAGAATGAACGAATTGGATATATTAAACTGATAAGAACAGAGTTTCTTCTTCTTTTGCACACCAGCATTCTACCTTTACCAGTATCTGTACATGATATCACCTACGACACCCGTACGCAGCAATATACGCTACCTCCATGAACATCTGCTGTCACCCAAGACTAAAACACTTCTTCCATTAAACACTTCAAGTGGGGGTGCACCGCTCCCAGAAGTACTGCAATACCGGGTCGATGCGTGGAGTGGACGGAGCAAGCCCCTATTCCATCTCCCAGTTCCAAAAATCAATTTAATATATGGTGCCCGGGTAGGGCACGTATCAGATATTAAACTGATAAGAACAGATACTACACTTGATCTTAGCCAAAAGGCCGAGAAGCGATGCCGCAATGACGCCGAGGCGGGGGAGCCGGCAAAGGCCACGCCCACCTGGGCCGCGGCGAGAGGGCCTAAGGTCGCCAACAAACAAGCTCACCGAAAATGGAATCACAACAGAGTGCACAACACGACACTTTGGAGTGCAGCCTGGGATTTTGGATCATCATCATCGTTCAAAAGCACGAAATGGCTCGTAACTCCTAAACCGTCGGTCGCAGACCCAAGTGTCTTACATCACCGGAATCCTTGGCTCGGGCCGAACGAGACGCACGCCTCGGATCGGAGGGTCGCGCTGGCGAGATTTTCGGGTATTTTGGATTTTCTGAAAAACCTACTTTTGCACAGTAGTCCTGGGTTGTTTGCCCAATCTGACCCAAACCAGTGCAGAAAGATTCTCTGGAGTCTGACTGCCAACAGTGACCGGAAAAACAGTGGGAATTTCGATTCACGTTGGCGACGGGACGCCAAAACGTTGGCAGTGGGCGAGGCGGGCTTTACTTAAAGGGCTATAACTCTCCGACGGCAAAGAGACAGTTACACCCAAGTCGGTACACCTGTGTACGGGCTCAGCCCGTGGTCACGTGAAAAGGGATGTGGCGACTGGCCACTTGGAGGCGCTGTAAACAGAAAAAAACAACAACTTGAATACGGCCATAGACGACTGTGTATCACGTGATTTTTCACACGCGCACAAGGTATTCACACCACGTGATAGAACTCCTCATTCTGAACAACTTTGGACCACTGCTGTCAATCAAAGCGTTCGTTAAATATTGGAGATTATTTGAAGAATGAAAAGAACAAACAAACAAACAAACAAGCCTGCTTTCTATCTCTGGATCAAACACTCGGCCACACTTCTTAGGTTTCATTAACCATCAGAAGAAGAAGGAGAAAAAAAAATAATAATAAGTGGAGCTTTAACCATCTGCTCTTTTGACCAGTGTGTGTCCAGGGGAGAGCGCGAACGCAGTCCCCCACTACCATAAATTATGCAGTCGAGATTCCCACATTTGGGGAATTCGCAGGGGTCAGCACAACCGGAGTGCAATGGCCGAGCCTCGCCCTGGGTGAACCACCTTCCTGATCATGGTGTCTCCCCTGCCAGGTAAGTATGAATTCCCAGGCCTCCAGTCAGGGGCACCCTGTCCCTCTTCGCAATCCTCACCAACGGTCAGACAATCGAACACACACCTGATTCAACTCATCAGCTCGTTAGTAAAAGACTCCAAGAGATAAGAGAGACATCAAAAAATGTGCAGTGATGGGGGGCTTCTTCTTTTCTTTTCTTTTCTTTTCTTTTCTTTTCTTTTCTTTTTCTTCATGCTCCGGCTCCATGAGCCAAAAATCGATTTCATACGCAGTCCCCGGAGAATGAACGAATTGGATATATTAAACTGATAAGAACAGAGTTTCTTCTTCTTTTGCACACCAGCATTCTACCTTTACCAGTATCTGTACATGATATCACCTACGACACCCGTACGCAGCAATATACGCTACCTCCATGAACATCTGCTGTCACCCAAGACTAAAACACTTCTTCCATTAAACACTTCAAGTGGGGGTGCACCGCTCCCAGAAGTACTGCAATACCGGGTCGATGCGTGGAGTGGACGGAGCAAGCCCCTATTCCATCTCCCAGTTCCAAAAATCAATTTAATATATGGTGCCCGGGTAGGGCACGTATCAGATATTAAACTGATAAGAACAGATTTTTTTCTTTCGAAAAAAGTTTATTGACACATTTTCATTCTTTACATCTCCACATTTTTTCTTTTAAAAATTACACATGTCTTTAAAACAAAAAAATGACACAAATAAGGGTTAAAAATCAGGATTGAATTGTGTGTCGTGTAAAAGTCCATGTGTGTAAAATGTTGGTTTTAAAAGAAAGGTAAAATGAATGAAAAATAAATAGCAATAGATGATATAATATAAAACAATAAAACCATGCCAACTAAAACATCATCTCTTGTACAGGATCGCGGGTGAGTCCCTATCAAGAATTTCCATTCACTCCGGGTCTCCAGAACAGGCTCCAGACCTCCCGCTTCCGGTGCCCAGCGGAGATCCCCTCTCCTCCGGCCCGCTGGCCCGCTGTTCCCGTAGCCGGTGTGGTGAGGGTGCATCTACGGGCGGCCAGGTACGGTGGTGGCCGGGACCTTTCCGTGCGGCCCCAGCCCCCCCCATCCGAATGACGACGTCCGGCGCCTCCTGCAGCGTTGATCTTATGAGTTGCTCGCACGCGTGGAGGGGCACCGTAACGCGTTTCCCCACCAGCAGGTTTCTGGTGGTCCAGATGGCATCCTTGATATGGTTGAGGGTGAGCCAGAGCGAGGTAAATTGTTTTGATGTGAGCTCCTTCAAGCCCTGACCCACCCCCAGGATGGCGAGCTTGTATTCCATCTGGACCCCACCCGCTGGCAGGCACGGGAAAACCAGGGGGCTGGTCCTGGCCCACAGGTCCCGCGCAACACCGCACTCCCAGAGCAGATGGTAAACGGTCTCCGGGGAACCACATCCGGACCGTGGGCAGGTGGAGTTTTTGGCCATGCCTCTGGAGTGCATGACCGCCCTGACCGGGAGGATCTCATGAGCCACCATCCACGATAAGTCCTTATGCCTATTCTGGAGAGCTGGGTGGGCTGCGTTCCTCCAAACGTATTTGGCCTCACCTAGTGTGAGGCCTGGAACCGGACTCACCGATTCCCGATCCTGCACAAGAGAGATAAGAGACTTGTGGTTAGTTAAAATGGTGGCATCATTGGTCTCTAAAAGGTACTTTTTTAAAAATTTCTTTATAAAACTGTATTCTTTAGGCAAGTTAAAAGACACTGGACGTTTAAGATCAATGGGTAAAATTTTCAAAGTTCTTAGGTAAGACCCCATCCAGAATCGGGTCATGGCTGCTGTCTTGTGGTCTCTGGATGGGGTCAGGGCGTATTGGATGTGGAGGGCGGCAAATCGGCTGCCTAAAAACAGGTGGGGGTCTGGGAGGCCTTTCCCGCCATTCTCTTTTTTCTTTTTGACGACCTCCCTCTTTAGTCGTTCCCACTTGGACCCCCACAGGAAATAAAATACCGCCCTCTCCAGGTTGGCTAGGAATCGTCTTGGAGGACTAAAAACAGAACAGACAAGTAAAATCAGTGGTAAAATCACGGATTTAAAAATTAAAATCTTGCCTTCAAACGTCAGTTGTCTTAGTCCCCAGAAGCCCAGTCTTTGCCTAACTTTCCCTAAGATGTCAGTCCAGTTTCCCTGTCCTCCACCCTCTCTGTCAAATTTTACACCTAAAATTTTCAAATCATTGTCTTTAAAATCCAAATCTAGTCCACCTGTGTCAATGTTCCCCCACGGCCCGAAGAGCTGGGCCTCGGACTTACTCCTATTGAGCTTGGCGCCCGAGGCCCGACCGTACCAGTCAGTCAAGTCCATTGCTCTTCGTACTGATAAAAGGTCAGTCGTTAAAAGGGTCACGTCATCCATATATAAAACACAGGTCGCCGTCAGTCCACCAGTTCCTGGGATGTCTAGTCCTTTAATCCATTTGTCCCTTCTCAAGATTTGTGCCAGTGGCTCAATACAGGCCACATACAGAAGGGCAGATAAGGGACACCCCTGACGGACGCCGCTGTAGAGTTTTACAGCTTTGGTTAAATGCCCATTAACCGAAATTCTGCTAGACAAATCGTTGTACAGCAATCCCACCCAGGCTATAAACCTCCCAGGAAAACCCATTTTTCCCAGTACCTGAAGCAGGTACTGGTGCGAGACGCGGTCAAAAGCTTTTTCGAAATCTAAATTTAGGACTACTAGCCGAATGTTTCTGTCTCTCGCAAGACAGATGGCGTCTCTGATCAGTACCAGGCTGTCCGTGATCTTCCTGCCGGGCACAGCGCATGCTTGATCCAGGTGGATTACGTCCTCTAAAACAGTCGACATACGTGAAGCTAAAATCTTACTAAAAAGTTTACAATCATAATTTAAAAGAGTGATTGGTCGCCAGTTCCTCAAGTCAGTCTTGTTTCCTTTTTTGTGTAGTAAAGTAACTATCCCTACTCTAAAGCTGTCCGGAAGTCTGTCAAGAGTCTCAAATTCTTTAAAAACTGTCAATAAATCGTGTGCTAAAACGTCCCAGAAAGTCAGATAAAACTCAAGGGGGAGTCCGTCCATGCCTGGGGACTTCCCCTTTTTAAAACCTTTTAGTGCTTCGTGCATTTCTAAAAGAGTAAAATCCTGGGATAAAAGCACATCTGGACTCTTAACCTTTTTGTCTAAAAAACCTAAAACTTCCTCTAAGATGCCATTGTGTACCTCTTTATTGCTGTATAAATTATTGTAAAAACTTTCAATTTCCCCTAAAATCAGATCTGTTGTATTTACTTCCCCCCCTGTAAAAGTTTTTAACGTATTGATTGACCCTCCCCGTGTTATTGTCTTTTTAAAAAAATATCTGGTACACTTTTCCCCTTCTTCTATTTCTCTCTCCTTACATCTTAAAATGACACCTTTGCTCTTAGTTTCGGACAAATCTGACATTTCTTTCTTCACTTCTTTAATTTCATTTGTAAAATCCAATCCACTGTTTAAAAGGTTAAAATATCTCTGCAGTCTTTTTTGCAGCCCCATCATGCGTCTTTTCTCTTTGTTCTTTTTTTCTTTTCCAATTTGTTTAAAAAACCGTCCTGTCCTTTGTTTCACCATCTCCCACCACTGTGCCCGTGAATCAAACAAGTCCTGGAGGGTCTGCCATTGGCTGAACTGCTCCCTATACTCTTCAACCACTTCCTCATCCTCTAAAAGGGAGCAGTTCAGCTTCCACAGCCCTCCCCCTACAGTCACACCCGTGGGTAGTGAAAGGGTGCAGGTGAGCATCATGTGATCAGAAAAGAAGAGGGGGGTCAATGTAGCATCGGTCGGCGGGCAGTCCCTTGTAAAAACATAGTCAATTCGAGAGGCTCTGGCGCCGTCACCACTGAACCAGGTGAAGCCCTCCTCTCTTTGATGCATTGTTTTAAAACAGTCAACTAACTTAAAATCTTTGACTATATTTTGTAATAAAACCGATGTCTTGTCGACCTTAAAATCCTCTCCTACCCTCTTTCTGTCTTTTCTTGATAAAACACAATTAAAATCCCCTGCTACCACTAGGGGAGCCCTACCTAGCATGTGGGGCTGCAGGTCTTCTAAAAGCTCATACCTATTGTTTTTTCCTGTAAAACCATACACATTTAAAATGTTAAAATCCTTACCTAAAAAAGTCAGATTAGCTAAAATTGCCCGCCCATCCCTCACCACAGTGCTGCCCTTCACCAAAACATTGGGATTCTTTATTAAAATAGCAACACCGTCGTTTTTGTTAAAATTGGACCCACTCCAAATGGATAGTCCTGGGGTCCAAATCTCCTCCCACTTCCTGTAATTTGTTAAAAAAGGCAGACCACATTCTTGCAATAAAAACACATCTGACTTAAAGGATTTTAAAAGGGATAACACGCTCTGTGCTCGTAAGTTGCTCTTCACACTTCTCACATTGATTGTGGAGATAGTGAGAGCCATGAGCAGTATGGTTAAAAGGGTGTGAGACATTTAAAAACAACCAAGTGACTACAGAGATATGATTAAAATCATGTTACATCTTGTTGCACTTGCCTTCCCTTTTCCCCAGAAAACCTGGGATCAGGGGGGCGAGTGCTTGACGCGTCAGGGCTCGCAGAGAAAACCTCTTGCGACTCCTGTGGCGACGATGTTCTCAGCTTAAAATGCAGAAAAGAGACTTCATTTGGAGATTCTGCGGGCCACATACGGTCTAGATCTTCCACGGGGGAACTATCTAGCCGATGCGCTACCCGCAGCTTTTTCTCCTCTGTTTGAACCAGAGGAGATCTCGCAGTTCTTTTCTGTACTTGAGCATTGGGGAGTGAACAATCAGTTTCACTCCCACTAGTGGACACACTAACCTCAGACACGGTTACTAGGGAGGAAGCCATTTCCTCCTCCTCATCCTCCACAATGTCTTCTTTTTCATTTTCATTTTGAGGATTGGCTTCCTCCCCCTCACCAACTGCCATAATTGACTCCGCCCCTGTGGCCGCCCCACTTCCTCCTTCCTGTCCAATCCCTGAGGCTGGCTGGGGGTTTGAATTTCCCGCCAAAACCTCAGGGTCCGCCTCCTCAATTGTTTGTTCGACATGTGGGGCGGCCATTTTGTTACTTTTTAACTTGTTGGCAAAGCTTTTAGGGCAGTCTCTGTAGAGATGGGATGATTCTCCACAGAGGTTGCACTTTCTGCCATTTTGGCACTCCTCAAAAATGTGCCCAATTTCTCTGCACTTCCTACACACTACTTCTTGGCATGCCTCGGCGAGATGTCCAAGTTTGCCACACTTGCGGCATAGCTTGGGCATCCCTTGGTAATGGATGTAACCTCTATTCTCTCCCAACACAATCATTGAAGGTATTTGACTCAGGCCATGGTAGCTGTTGGGATCTGCCCATTGTTTAATGGGCACTCTCCACGCACAGCTCCAGATACCGTCTTCATCTAAAACCTTGACTGGTTGTCCACGAATAGAGCAATATCTTGCCAACCATACAGCAATGTCCTCTCCACTTACTGTTTCATTAAACATCCTGACAATCACGACTTTCAGTGAATTATCAGTCAGTTTTTCCACAGTGAACATGGAGAAATTGGCTTTACACATTTCAAACCGAGTCCAAAAAGTGCTTAGCAAGGAAGCCGAAGCAAAGCTTACATCAAAACCGTGATTCAGGGGCAGAGTCAACAGGCAGTTTATGTCTACAACTTTAAAACCAAGGATCTGTTGGATGCACTTCCTAGAAAAGTCCAGTCTGGACATGGCCGGGAAAGTGCCATCCTCTTTTACTTTAAATTTAAAACGCACGCTGTGGTGCCTCCTCATGCCGGCACGAGCAGCCGACATGTTGGAGGCACCACCAGCCTGCTGCGGCTAAAACCAAACAATAAATATACAATAAATAAATTAATTAAAACCTGCTTACCTTAAAAGAAGATTCCTCGGAGAACGAGTCGTCACTTAAAAGCCGCTTGTCAATGTACCTCCTGAAGGTTGCGGGCTCTGTGCAACAAGCAACACACGAGCCCAAAGTTCCTACAAGAGGCGATCACTGTCTCAGCCACCTGACCAGACCACTTGATCTTAGCCAAAAGGCCGAGAAGCGATGCCGCAATGACGCCGAGGCGGGGGAGCCGGCAAAGGCCACGCCCACCTGGGCCGCGGCGAGAGGGCCTAAGGTCGCCAACAAACAAGCTCACCGAAAATGGAATCACAACAGAGTGCACAACACGACACTTTGGAGTGCAGCCTGGGATTTTGGATCATCATCATCGTTCAAAAGCACGAAATGGCTCGTAACTCCTAAACCGTCGGTCGCAGACCCAAGTGTCTTACATCACCGGAATCCTTGGCTCGGGCCGAACGAGACGCATGCCTCGGATCGGAGGGTCGCGCTGGCGAGATTTTCGGGTATTTTGGATTTTCTGAAAAACCTACTTTTGCACAGTAGTCCTGGGTTGTTTGCCCAATCTGACCCAAACCAGTGCAGAAAGATTCTCTGGAGTCTGACTGCCAACAGTGACCGGAAAAACAGTGGGAATTTCGATTCACGTTGGCGACGGGACGCCAAAACGTTGGCAGTGGGCGAGGCGGGCTTTACTTAAAGGGCTATAACTCTCCGACGGCAAAGAGACAGTTACACCCAAGTCGGTACACCTGTGTACGGGCTCAGCCCGTGGTCACGTGAAAAGGGATGTGGCGACTGGCCACTTGGAGGCGCTGTAAACAGAAAAAAACAACAACTTGAATACGGCCATAGACGACTGTGTATCACGTGATTTTTCACACGCGCACAAGGTATTCACACCACGTGATAGAACTCCTCATTCTGAACAACTTTGGACCACTGCTGTCAATCAAAGCGTTCGTTAAATATTGGAGATTATTTGAAGAATGAAAAGAACAAACAAACAAACAAACAAGCCTGCTTTCTATCTCTGGATCAAACACTCGGCCACACTTCTTAGGTTTCATTAACCATCAGAAGAAGAAGGAGAAAAAAAAATAATAATAAGTGGAGCTTTAACCATCTGCTCTTTTGACCAGTGTGTGTCCAGGGGAGAGCGCGAACGCAGTCCCCCACTACCATAAATTATGCAGTCGAGATTCCCACATTTGGGGAATTCGCAGGGGTCAGCACAACCGGAGTGCAATGGCCGAGCCTCGCCCTGGGTGAACCACCTTCCTGATCATGGTGTCTCCCCTGCCAGGTAAGTATGAATTCCCAGGCCTCCAGTCAGGGGCACCCTGTCCCTCTTCGCAATCCTCACCAACGGTCAGACAATCGAACACACACCTGATTCAACTCATCAGCTCGTTAGTAAAAGACTCCAAGAGATAAGAGAGACATCAAAAAATGTGCAGTGATGGGGGGCTTCTTCTTTTCTTTTCTTTTCTTTTCTTTTCTTTTCTTTTCTTTTCTTTTCTTTTCTTTTCTTTTTCTTCATGCTCCGGCTCCATGAGCCAAAAATCGATTTCATACGCAGTCCCCGGAGAATGAACGAATTGGATATATTAAACTGATAAGAACAGAGTTTCTTCTTCTTTTGCACACCAGCATTCTACCTTTACCAGTATCTGTACATGATATCACCTACGACACCCGTACGCAGCAATATACGCTACCTCCATGAACATCTGCTGTCACCCAAGACTAAAACACTTCTTCCATTAAACACTTCAAGTGGGGGTGCACCGCTCCCAGAAGTACTGCAATACCGGGTCGATGCGTGGAGTGGACGGAGCAAGCCCCTATTCCATCTCCCAGTTCCAAAAATCAATTTAATATATGGTGCCCGGGTAGGGCACGTATCAGATATTAAACTGATAAGAACAGATACTACACTTGATCTTAGCCAAAAGGCCGAGAAGCGATGCCGCAATGACGCCGAGGCGGGGGAGCCGGCAAAGGCCACGCCCACCTGGGCCGCGGCGAGAGGGCCTAAGGTCGCCAACAAACAAGCTCACCGAAAATGGAATCACAACAGAGTGCACAACACGACACTTTGGAGTGCAGCCTGGGATTTTGGATCATCATCATCGTTCAAAAGCACGAAATGGCTCGTAACTCCTAAACCGTCGGTCGCAGACCCAAGTGTCTTACATCACCGGAATCCTTGGCTCGGGCCGAACGAGACGCACGCCTCGGATCGGAGGGTCGCGCTGGCGAGATTTTCGGGTATTTTGGATTTTCTGAAAAACCTACTTTTGCACAGTAGTCCTGGGTTGTTTGCCCAATCTGACCCAAACCAGTGCAGAAAGATTCTCTGGAGTCTGACTGCCAACAGTGACCGGAAAAACAGTGGGAATTTCGATTCACGTTGGCGACGGGACGCCAAAACGTTGGCAGTGGGCGAGGCGGGCTTTACTTAAAGGGCTATAACTCTCCGACGGCAAAGAGACAGTTACACCCAAGTCGGTACACCTGTGTACGGGCTCAGCCCGTGGTCACGTGAAAAGGGATGTGGCGACTGGCCACTTGGAGGCGCTGTAAACAGAAAAAAACAACAACTTGAATACGGCCATAGACGACTGTGTATCACGTGATTTTTCACACGCGCACAAGGTATTCACACCACGTGATAGAACTCCTCATTCTGAACAACTTTGGACCACTGCTGTCAATCAAAGCGTTCGTTAAATATTGGAGATTATTTGAAGAATGAAAAGAACAAACAAACAAACAAACAAGCCTGCTTTCTATCTCTGGATCAAACACTCGGCCACACTTCTTAGGTTTCATTAACCATCAGAAGAAGAAGGAGAAAAAAAAATAATAATAAGTGGAGCTTTAACCATCTGCTCTTTTGACCAGTGTGTGTCCAGGGGAGAGCGCGAACGCAGTCCCCCACTACCATAAATTATGCAGTCGAGATTCCCACATTTGGGGAATTCGCAGGGGTCAGCACAACCGGAGTGCAATGGCCGAGCCTCGCCCTGGGTGAACCACCTTCCTGATCATGGTGTCTCCCCTGCCAGGTAAGTATGAATTCCCAGGCCTCCAGTCAGGGGCACCCTGTCCCTCTTCGCAATCCTCACCAACGGTCAGACAATCGAACACACACCTGATTCAACTCATCAGCTCGTTAGTAAAAGACTCCAAGAGATAAGAGAGACATCAAAAAATGTGCAGTGATGGGGGGCTTCTTCTTTTCTTTTCTTTTCTTTTCTTTTCTTTTCTTTTCTTTTCTTTTCTTTTCTTTTCTTTTCTTTTTCTTCATGCTCCGGCTCCATGAGCCAAAAATCGATTTCATACGCAGTCCCCGGAGAATGAACGAATTGGATATATTAAACTGATAAGAACAGAGTTTCTTCTTCTTTTGCACACCAGCATTCTACCTTTACCAGTATCTGTACATGATATCACCTACGACACCCGTACGCAGCAATATACGCTACCTCCATGAACATCTGCTGTCACCCAAGACTAAAACACTTCTTCCATTAAACACTTCAAGTGGGGGTGCACCGCTCCCAGAAGTACTGCAATACCGGGTCGATGCGTGGAGTGGACGGAGCAAGCCCCTATTCCATCTCCCAGTTCCAAAAATCAATTTAATATATGGTGCCCGGGTAGGGCACGTATCAGATATTAAACTGATAAGAACAGATACTACACTTGATCTTAGCCAAAAGGCCGAGAAGCGATGCCGCAATGACGCCGAGGCGGGGGAGCCGGCAAAGGCCACGCCCACCTGGGCCGCGGCGAGAGGGCCTAAGGTCGCCAACAAACAAGCTCACCGAAAATGGAATCACAACAGAGTGCACAACACGACACTTTGGAGTGCAGCCTGGGATTTTGGATCATCATCATCGTTCAAAAGCACGAAATGGCTCGTAACTCCTAAACCGTCGGTCGCAGACCCAAGTGTCTTACATCACCGGAATCCTTGGCTCGGGCCGAACGAGACGCACGCCTCGGATCGGAGGGTCGCGCTGGCGAGATTTTCGGGTATTTTGGATTTTCTGAAAAACCTACTTTTGCACAGTAGTCCTGGGTTGTTTGCCCAATCTGACCCAAACCAGTGCAGAAAGATTCTCTGGAGTCTGACTGCCAACAGTGACCGGAAAAACAGTGGGAATTTCGATTCACGTTGGCGACGGGACGCCAAAACGTTGGCAGTGGGCGAGGCGGGCTTTACTTAAAGGGCTATAACTCTCCGACGGCAAAGAGACAGTTACACCCAAGTCGGTACACCTGTGTACGGGCTCAGCCCGTGGTCACGTGAAAAGGGATGTGGCGACTGGCCACTTGGAGGCGCTGTAAACAGAAAAAAACAACAACTTGAATACGGCCATAGACGACTGTGTATCACGTGATTTTTCACACGCGCACAAGGTATTCACACCACGTGATAGAACTCCTCATTCTGAACAACTTTGGACCACTGCTGTCAATCAAAGCGTTCGTTAAATATTGGAGATTATTTGAAGAATGAAAAGAACAAACAAACAAACAAACAAGCCTGCTTTCTATCTCTGGATCAAACACTCGGCCACACTTCTTAGGTTTCATTAACCATCAGAAGAAGAAGGAGAAAAAAAAATAATAATAAGTGGAGCTTTAACCATCTGCTCTTTTGACCAGTGTGTGTCCAGGGGAGAGCGCGAACGCAGTCCCCCACTACCATAAATTATGCAGTCGAGATTCCCACATTTGGGGAATTCGCAGGGGTCAGCACAACCGGAGTGCAATGGCCGAGCCTCGCCCTGGGTGAACCACCTTCCTGATCATGGTGTCTCCCCTGCCAGGTAAGTATGAATTCCCAGGCCTCCAGTCAGGGGCACCCTGTCCCTCTTCGCAATCCTCACCAACGGTCAGACAATCGAACACACACCTGATTCAACTCATCAGCTCGTTAGTAAAAGACTCCAAGAGATAAGAGAGACATCAAAAAATGTGCAGTGATGGGGGGCTTCTTCTTTTCTTTTCTTTTCTTTTCTTTTCTTTTCTTTTCTTTTCTTTTCTTTTTCTTCATGCTCCGGCTCCATGAGCCAAAAATCGATTTCATACGCAGTCCCCGGAGAATGAACGAATTGGATATATTAAACTGATAAGAACAGAGTTTCTTCTTCTTTTGCACACCAGCATTCTACCTTTACCAGTATCTGTACTTGATATCACCTACGACACCCGTACGCAGCAATATACACTACCTCCATGATCATCTGCTGTCACCCAAGACTAAAACACTTCTTCCATTAAACACTTTAAGTGGGGGTGCACCGCTCCCAGAAGTACTGCAATACCGGGTCGATGCGTGGAGTGGACGGAGCAAGCCCCTATTCCATCTCCCAGTTCCAAAAATCAATTTAATATATGGTGCCCGGGTAGGGCACGTATCAGATATTAAACTGATAAGAACAGATACTACACTTGATCTTAGCCAAAAGGCCGAGAAGCGATGCCGCAATGACGCCGAGGCGGGGGAGCCGGCAAAGGCCACGCCCACCTGGGCCGCGGCGAGAGGGCCTAAGGTCGCCAACAAACAAGCTCACCGAAAATGGAATCACAACAGAGTGCACAACACGACACTTTGGAGTGCAGCCTGGGATTTTGGATCATCATCATCGTTCAAAAGCACGAAATGGCTCGTAACTCCTAAACCGTCGGTCGCAGACCCAAGTGTCTTACATCACCGGAATCCTTGGCTCGGGCCGAACGAGACGCACGCCTCGGATCGGAGGGTCGCGCTGGCGAGATTTTCGGGTATTTTGGATTTTCTGAAAAACCTACTTTTGCACAGTAGTCCTGGGTTGTTTGCCCAATCTGACCCAAACCAGTGCAGAAAGATTCTCTGGAGTCTGACTGCCAACAGTGACCGGAAAAACAGTGGGAATTTCGATTCACGTTGGCGACGGGACGCCAAAACGTTGGCAGTGGGCGAGGCGGGCTTTACTTAAAGGGCTATAACTCTCCGACGGCAAAGAGACAGTTACACCCAAGTCGGTACACCTGTGTACGGGCTCAGCCCGTGGTCACGTGAAAAGGGATGTGGCGACTGGCCACTTGGAGGCGCTGTAAACAGAAAAAAACAACAACTTGAATACGGCCATAGACGACTGTGTATCACGTGATTTTTCACACGCGCACAAGGTATTCACACCACGTGATAGAACTCCTCATTCTGAACAACTTTGGACCACTGCTGTCAATCAAAGCGTTCGTTAAATATTGGAGATTATTTGAAGAATGAAAAGAACAAACAAACAAACAAACAAGCCTGCTTTCTATCTCTGGATCAAACACTCGGCCACACTTCTTAGGTTTCATTAACCATCAGAAGAAGAAGGAGAAAAAAAAATAATAATAAGTGGAGCTTTAACCATCTGCTCTTTTGACCAGTGTGTGTCCAGGGGAGAGCGCGAACGCAGTCCCCCACTACCATAAATTATGCAGTCGAGATTCCCACATTTGGGGAATTCGCAGGGGTCAGCACAACCGGAGTGCAATGGCCGAGCCTCGCCCTGGGTGAACCACCTTCCTGATCATGGTGTCTCCCCTGCCAGGTAAGTATGAATTCCCAGGCCTCCAGTCAGGGGCACCCTGTCCCTCTTCGCAATCCTCACCAACGGTCAGACAATCGAACACACACCTGATTCAACTCATCAGCTCGTTAGTAAAAGACTCCAAGAGATAAGAGAGACATCAAAAAATGTGCAGTGATGGGGGGCTTCTTCTTTTCTTTTCTTTTCTTTTCTTTTCTTTTCTTTTCTTTTCTTTTCTTTTCTTTTCTTTTCTTTTTCTTCATGCTCCGGCTCCATGAGCCAAAAATCGATTTCATACGCAGTCCCCGGAGAATGAACGAATTGGATATATTAAACTGATAAGAACAGAGTTTCTTCTTCTTTTGCACACCAGCATTCTACCTTTACCAGTATCTGTACTTGATATCACCTACGACACCCGTACGCAGCAATATACACTACCTCCATGATCATCTGCTGTCACCCAAGACTAAAACACTTCTTCCATTAAACACTTTAAGTGGGGGTGCACCGCTCCCAGAAGTACTGCAATACCGGGTCGATGCGTGGAGTGGACGGAGCAAGCCCCTATTCCATCTCCCAGTTCCAAAAATCAATTTAATATATGGTGCCCGGGTAGGGCACGTATCAGATATTAAACTGATAAGAACAGATACTACACTTGATCTTAGCCAAAAGGCCGAGAAGCGATGCCGCAATGACGCCGAGGCGGGGGAGCCGGCAAAGGCCACGCCCACCTGGGCCGCGGCGAGAGGGCCTAAGGTCGCCAACAAACAAGCTCACCGAAAATGGAATCACAACAGAGTGCACAACACGACACTTTGGAGTGCAGCCTGGGATTTTGGATCATCATCATCGTTCAAAAGCACGAAATGGCTCGTAACTCCTAAACCGTCGGTCGCAGACCCAAGTGTCTTACATCACCGGAATCCTTGGCTCGGGCCGAACGAGACGCACGC
This sequence comes from Rutilus rutilus, assembly GCF_951802725.1. Lineage (NCBI taxonomy): Eukaryota > Metazoa > Chordata > Actinopteri > Cypriniformes > Leuciscidae > Rutilus > Rutilus rutilus. The sequence goes on along the minus strand of NC_140218.1, from coordinate 39,672,796 downwards.
CTCGGATCGGAGGGTCGCGCTGGCGAGATTTTCGGGTATTTTGGATTTTCTGAAAAACCTACTTTTGCACAGTAGTCCTGGGTTGTTTGCCCAATCTGACCCAAACCAGTGCAGAAAGATTCTCTGGAGTCTGACTGCCAACAGTGACCGGAAAAACAGTGGGAATTTCGATTCACGTTGGCGACGGGACGCCAAAACGTTGGCAGTGGGCGAGGCGGGCTTTACTTAAAGGGCTATAACTCTCCGACGGCAAAGAGACAGTTACACCCAAGTCGGTACACCTGTGTACGGGCTCAGCCCGTGGTCACGTGAAAAGGGATGTGGCGACTGGCCACTTGGAGGCGCTGTAAACAGAAAAAAACAACAACTTGAATACGGCCATAGACGACTGTGTATCACGTGATTTTTCACACGCGCACAAGGTATTCACACCACGTGATAGAACTCCTCATTCTGAACAACTTTGGACCACTGCTGTCAATCAAAGCGTTCGTTAAATATTGGAGATTATTTGAAGAATGAAAAGAACAAACAAACAAACAAACAAGCCTGCTTTCTATCTCTGGATCAAACACTCGGCCACACTTCTTAGGTTTCATTAACCATCAGAAGAAGAAGGAGAAAAAAAAATAATAATAAGTGGAGCTTTAACCATCTGCTCTTTTGACCAGTGTGTGTCCAGGGGAGAGCGCGAACGCAGTCCCCCACTACCATAAATTATGCAGTCGAGATTCCCACATTTGGGGAATTCGCAGGGGTCAGCACAACCGGAGTGCAATGGCCGAGCCTCGCCCTGGGTGAACCACCTTCCTGATCATGGTGTCTCCCCTGCCAGGTAAGTATGAATTCCCAGGCCTCCAGTCAGGGGCACCCTGTCCCTCTTCGCAATCCTCACCAACGGTCAGACAATCGAACACACACCTGATTCAACTCATCAGCTCGTTAGTAAAAGACTCCAAGAGATAAGAGAGACATCAAAAAATGTGCAGTGATGGGGGGCTTCTTCTTTTCTTTTCTTTTCTTTTCTTTTCTTTTCTTTTCTTTTCTTTTCTTTTCTTTTCTTTTCTTTTTCTTCATGCTCCGGCTCCATGAGCCAAAAATCGATTTCATACGCAGTCCCCGGAGAATGAACGAATTGGATATATTAAACTGATAAGAACAGAGTTTCTTCTTCTTTTGCACACCAGCATTCTACCTTTACCAGTATCTGTACTTGATATCACCTACGACACCCGTACGCAGCAATATACACTACCTCCATGATCATCTGCTGTCACCCAAGACTAAAACACTTCTTCCATTAAACACTTTAAGTGGGGGTGCACCGCTCCCAGAAGTACTGCAATACCGGGTCGATGCGTGGAGTGGACGGAGCAAGCCCCTATTCCATCTCCCAGTTCCAAAAATCAATTTAATATATGGTGCCCGGGTAGGGCACGTATCAGATATTAAACTGATAAGAACAGATACTACACTTGATCTTAGCCAAAAGGCCGAGAAGCGATGCCGCAATGACGCCGAGGCGGGGGAGCCGGCAAAGGCCACGCCCACCTGGGCCGCGGCGAGAGGGCCTAAGGTCGCCAACAAACAAGCTCACCGAAAATGGAATCACAACAGAGTGCACAACACGACACTTTGGAGTGCAGCCTGGGATTTTGGATCATCATCATCGTTCAAAAGCACGAAATGGCTCGTAACTCCTAAACCGTCGGTCGCAGACCCAAGTGTCTTACATCACCGGAATCCTTGGCTCGGGCCGAACGAGACGCACGCCTCGGATCGGAGGGTCGCGCTGGCGAGATTTTCGGGTATTTTGGATTTTCTGAAAAACCTACTTTTGCACAGTAGTCCTGGGTTGTTTGCCCAATCTGACCCAAACCAGTGCAGAAAGATTCTCTGGAGTCTGACTGCCAACAGTGACCGGAAAAACAGTGGGAATTTCGATTCACGTTGGCGACGGGACGCCAAAACGTTGGCAGTGGGCGAGGCGGGCTTTACTTAAAGGGCTATAACTCTCCGACGGCAAAGAGACAGTTACACCCAAGTCGGTACACCTGTGTACGGGCTCAGCCCGTGGTCACGTGAAAAGGGATGTGGCGACTGGCCACTTGGAGGCGCTGTAAACAGAAAAAAACAACAACTTGAATACGGCCATAGACGACTGTGTATCACGTGATTTTTCACACGCGCACAAGGTATTCACACCACGTGATAGAACTCCTCATTCTGAACAACTTTGGACCACTGCTGTCAATCAAAGCGTTCGTTAAATATTGGAGATTATTTGAAGAATGAAAAGAACAAACAAACAAACAAACAAGCCTGCTTTCTATCTCTGGATCAAACACTCGGCCACACTTCTTAGGTTTCATTAACCATCAGAAGAAGAAGGAGAAAAAAAAATAATAATAAGTGGAGCTTTAACCATCTGCTCTTTTGACCAGTGTGTGTCCAGGGGAGAGCGCGAACGCAGTCCCCCACTACCATAAATTATGCAGTCGAGATTCCCACATTTGGGGAATTCGCAGGGGTCAGCACAACCGGAGTGCAATGGCCGAGCCTCGCCCTGGGTGAACCACCTTCCTGATCATGGTGTCTCCCCTGCCAGGTAAGTATGAATTCCCAGGCCTCCAGTCAGGGGCACCCTGTCCCTCTTCGCAATCCTCACCAACGGTCAGACAATCGAACACACACCTGATTCAACTCATCAGCTCGTTAGTAAAAGACTCCAAGAGATAAGAGAGACATCAAAAAATGTGCAGTGATGGGGGGCTTCTTCTTTTCTTTTCTTTTCTTTTCTTTTCTTTTCTTTTCTTTTCTTTTCTTTTCTTTTCTTTTCTTTTTCTTCATGCTCCGGCTCCATGAGCCAAAAATCGATTTCATACGCAGTCCCCGGAGAATGAACGAATTGGATATATTAAACTGATAAGAACAGAGTTTCTTCTTCTTTTGCACACCAGCATTCTACCTTTACCAGTATCTGTACTTGATATCACCTACGACACCCGTACGCAGCAATATACACTACCTCCATGATCATCTGCTGTCACCCAAGACTAAAACACTTCTTCCATTAAACACTTTAAGTGGGGGTGCACCGCTCCCAGAAGTACTGCAATACCGGGTCGATGCGTGGAGTGGACGGAGCAAGCCCCTATTCCATCTCCCAGTTCCAAAAATCAATTTAATATATGGTGCCCGGGTAGGGCACGTATCAGATATTAAACTGATAAGAACAGATACTACACTTGATCTTAGCCAAAAGGCCGAGAAGCGATGCCGCAATGACGCCGAGGCGGGGGAGCCGGCAAAGGCCACGCCCACCTGGGCCGCGGCGAGAGGGCCTAAGGTCGCCAACAAACAAGCTCACCGAAAATGGAATCACAACAGAGTGCACAACACGACACTTTGGAGTGCAGCCTGGGATTTTGGATCATCATCATCGTTCAAAAGCACGAAATGGCTCGTAACTCCTAAACCGTCGGTCGCAGACCCAAGTGTCTTACATCACCGGAATCCTTGGCTCGGGCCGAACGAGACGCACGCCTCGGATCGGAGGGTCGCGCTGGCGAGATTTTCGGGTATTTTGGATTTTCTGAAAAACCTACTTTTGCACAGTAGTCCTGGGTTGTTTGCCCAATCTGACCCAAACCAGTGCAGAAAGATTCTCTGGAGTCTGACTGCCAACAGTGACCGGAAAAACAGTGGGAATTTCGATTCACGTTGGCGACGGGACGCCAAAACGTTGGCAGTGGGCGAGGCGGGCTTTACTTAAAGGGCTATAACTCTCCGACGGCAAAGAGACAGTTACACCCAAGTCGGTACACCTGTGTACGGGCTCAGCCCGTGGTCACGTGAAAAGGGATGTGGCGACTGGCCACTTGGAGGCGCTGTAAACAGAAAAAAACAACAACTTGAATACGGCCATAGACGACTGTGTATCACGTGATTTTTCACACGCGCACAAGGTATTCACACCACGTGATAGAACTCCTCATTCTGAACAACTTTGGACCACTGCTGTCAATCAAAGCGTTCGTTAAATATTGGAGATTATTTGAAGAATGAAAAGAACAAACAAACAAACAAACAAGCCTGCTTTCTATCTCTGGATCAAACACTCGGCCACACTTCTTAGGTTTCATTAACCATCAGAAGAAGAAGGAGAAAAAAAAATAATAATAAGTGGAGCTTTAACCATCTGCTCTTTTGACCAGTGTGTGTCCAGGGGAGAGCGCGAACGCAGTCCCCCACTACCATAAATTATGCAGTCGAGATTCCCACATTTGGGGAATTCGCAGGGGTCAGCACAACCGGAGTGCAATGGCCGAGCCTCGCCCTGGGTGAACCACCTTCCTGATCATGGTGTCTCCCCTGCCAGGTAAGTATGAATTCCCAGGCCTCCAGTCAGGGGCACCCTGTCCCTCTTCGCAATCCTCACCAACGGTCAGACAATCGAACACACACCTGATTCAACTCATCAGCTCGTTAGTAAAAGACTCCAAGAGATAAGAGAGACATCAAAAAATGTGCAGTGATGGGGGGCTTCTTCTTTTCTTTTCTTTTCTTTTCTTTTCTTTTCTTTTCTTTTCTTTTCTTTTTCTTCATGCTCCGGCTCCATGAGCCAAAAATCGATTTCATACGCAGTCCCCGGAGAATGAACGAATTGGATATATTAAACTGATAAGAACAGAGTTTCTTCTTCTTTTGCACACCAGCATTCTACCTTTACCAGTATCTGTACATGATATCACCTACGACACCCGTACGCAGCAATATACGCTACCTCCATGAACATCTGCTGTCACCCAAGACTAAAACACTTCTTCCATTAAACACTTCAAGTGGGGGTGCACCGCTCCCAGAAGTACTGCAATACCGGGTCGATGCGTGGAGTGGACGGAGCAAGCCCCTATTCCATCTCCCAGTTCCAAAAATCAATTTAATATATGGTGCCCGGGTAGGGCACGTATCAGATATTAAACTGATAAGAACAGATACTACACTTGATCTTAGCCAAAAGGCCGAGAAGCGATGCCGCAATGACGCCGAGGCGGGGGAGCCGGCAAAGGCCACGCCCACCTGGGCCGCGGCGAGAGGGCCTAAGGTCGCCAACAAACAAGCTCACCGAAAATGGAATCACAACAGAGTGCACAACACGACACTTTGGAGTGCAGCCTGGGATTTTGGATCATCATCATCGTTCAAAAGCACGAAATGGCTCGTAACTCCTAAACCGTCGGTCGCAGACCCAAGTGTCTTACATCACCGGAATCCTTGGCTCGGGCCGAACGAGACGCATGCCTCGGATCGGAGGGTCGCGCTGGCGAGATTTTCGGGTATTTTGGATTTTCTGAAAAACCTACTTTTGCACAGTAGTCCTGGGTTGTTTGCCCAATCTGACCCAAACCAGTGCAGAAAGATTCTCTGGAGTCTGACTGCCAACAGTGACCGGAAAAACAGTGGGAATTTCGATTCACGTTGGCGACGGGACGCCAAAACGTTGGCAGTGGGCGAGGCGGGCTTTACTTAAAGGGCTATAACTCTCCGACGGCAAAGAGACAGTTACACCCAAGTCGGTACACCTGTGTACGGGCTCAGCCCGTGGTCACGTGAAAAGGGATGTGGCGACTGGCCACTTGGAGGCGCTGTAAACAGAAAAAAACAACAACTTGAATACGGCCATAGACGACTGTGTATCACGTGATTTTTCACACGCGCACAAGGTATTCACACCACGTGATAGAACTCCTCATTCTGAACAACTTTGGACCACTGCTGTCAATCAAAGCGTTCGTTAAATATTGGAGATTATTTGAAGAATGAAAAGAACAAACAAACAAACAAACAAGCCTGCTTTCTATCTCTGGATCAAACACTCGGCCACACTTCTTAGGTTTCATTAACCATCAGAAGAAGAAGGAGAAAAAAAAATAATAATAAGTGGAGCTTTAACCATCTGCTCTTTTGACCAGTGTGTGTCCAGGGGAGAGCGCGAACGCAGTCCCCCCCTACCATAAATTATGCAGTCGAGATTCCCACATTTGGGGAATTCGCAGGGGTCAGCACAACCGGAGTGCAATGGCCGAGCCTCGCCCTGGGTGAACCACCTTCCTGATCATGGTGTCTCCCCTGCCAGGTAAGTATGAATTCCCAGGCCTCCAGTCAGGGGCACCCTGTCCCTCTTCGCAATCCTCACCAACGGTCAGACAATCGAACACACACCTGATTCAACTCATCAGCTCGTTAGTAAAAGACTCCAAGAGATAAGAGAGACATCAAAAAATGTGCAGTGATGGGGGGCTTCTTCTTTTCTTTTCTTTTCTTTTCTTTTCTTTTCTTTTCTTTTCTTTTCTTTTCTTTTTCTTCATGCTCCGGCTCCATGAGCCAAAAATCGATTTCATACGCAGTCCCCGGAGAATGAACGAATTGGATATATTAAACTGATAAGAACAGAGTTTCTTCTTCTTTTGCACACCAGCATTCTACCTTTACCAGTATCTGTACATGATATCACCTACGACACCCGTACGCAGCAATATACGCTACCTCCATGAACATCTGCTGTCACCCAAGACTAAAACACTTCTTCCATTAAACACTTCAAGTGGGGGTGCACCGCTCCCAGAAGTACTGCAATACCGGGTCGATGCGTGGAGTGGACGGAGCAAGCCCCTATTCCATCTCCCAGTTCCAAAAATCAATTTAATATATGGTGCCCGGGTAGGGCACGTATCAGATATTAAACTGATAAGAACAGATACTACACTTGATCTTAGCCAAAAGGCCGAGAAGCGATGCCGCAATGACGCCGAGGCGGGGGAGCCGGCAAAGGCCACGCCCACCTGGGCCGCGGCGAGAGGGCCTAAGGTCGCCAACAAACAAGCTCACCGAAAATGGAATCACAACAGAGTGCACAACACGACACTTTGGAGTGCAGCCTGGGATTTTGGATCATCATCATCGTTCAAAAGCACGAAATGGCTCGTAACTCCTAAACCGTCGGTCGCAGACCCAAGTGTCTTACATCACCGGAATCCTTGGCTCGGGCCGAACGAGACGCACGCCTCGGATCGGAGGGTCGCGCTGGCGAGATTTTCGGGTATTTTGGATTTTCTGAAAAACCTACTTTTGCACAGTAGTCCTGGGTTGTTTGCCCAATCTGACCCAAACCAGTGCAGAAAGATTCTCTGGAGTCTGACTGCCAACAGTGACCGGAAAAACAGTGGGAATTTCGATTCACGTTGGCGACGGGACGCCAAAACGTTGGCAGTGGGCGAGGCGGGCTTTACTTAAAGGGCTATAACTCTCCGACGGCAAAGAGACAGTTACACCCAAGTCGGTACACCTGTGTACGGGCTCAGCCCGTGGTCACGTGAAAAGGGATGTGGCGACTGGCCACTTGGAGGCGCTGTAAACAGAAAAAAACAACAACTTGAATACGGCCATAGACGACTGTGTATCACGTGATTTTTCACACGCGCACAAGGTATTCACACCACGTGATAGAACTCCTCATTCTGAACAACTTTGGACCACTGCTGTCAATCAAAGCGTTCGTTAAATATTGGAGATTATTTGAAGAATGAAAAGAACAAACAAACAAACAAACAAGCCTGCTTTCTATCTCTGGATCAAACACTCGGCCACACTTCTTAGGTTTCATTAACCATCAGAAGAAGAAGGAGAAAAAAAAATAATAATAAGTGGAGCTTTAACCATCTGCTCTTTTGACCAGTGTGTGTCCAGGGGAGAGCGCGAACGCAGTCCCCCACTACCATAAATTATGCAGTCGAGATTCCCACATTTGGGGAATTCGCAGGGGTCAGCACAACCGGAGTGCAATGGCCGAGCCTCGCCCTGGGTGAACCACCTTCCTGATCATGGTGTCTCCCCTGCCAGGTAAGTATGAATTCCCAGGCCTCCAGTCAGGGGCACCCTGTCCCTCTTCGCAATCCTCACCAACGGTCAGACAATCGAACACACACCTGATTCAACTCATCAGCTCGTTAGTAAAAGACTCCAAGAGATAAGAGAGACATCAAAAAATGTGCAGTGATGGGGGGCTTCTTCTTTTCTTTTCTTTTCTTTTCTTTTCTTTTCTTTTCTTTTCTTTTCTTTTCTTTTCTTTTCTTTTTCTTCATGCTCCGGCTCCATGAGCCAAAAATCGATTTCATACGCAGTCCCCGGAGAATGAACGAATTGGATATATTAAACTGATAAGAACAGAGTTTCTTCTTCTTTTGCACACCAGCATTCTACCTTTACCAGTATCTGTACTTGATATCACCTACGACACCCGTACGCAGCAATATACACTACCTCCATGATCATCTGCTGTCACCCAAGACTAAAACACTTCTTCCATTAAACACTTTAAGTGGGGGTGCACCGCTCCCAGAAGTACTGCAATACCGGGTCGATGCGTGGAGTGGACGGAGCAAGCCCCTATTCCATCTCCCAGTTCCAAAAATCAATTTAATATATGGTGCCCGGGTAGGGCACGTATCAGATATTAAACTGATAAGAACAGATACTACACTTGATCTTAGCCAAAAGGCCGAGAAGCGATGCCGCAATGACGCCGAGGCGGGGGAGCCGGCAAAGGCCACGCCCACCTGGGCCGCGGCGAGAGGGTCTAAGGTCGCCAACAAACAAGCTCACCGAAAATGGAATCACAACAGAGTGCACAACACGACACTTTGGAGTGCAGCCTGGGATTTTGGATCATCATCATCGTTCAAAAGCACGAAATGGCTCGTAACTCCTAAACCGTCGGTCGCAGACCCAAGTGTCTTACATCACCGGAATCCCTGGCTCGGGCCGAACGAGACGCACGCCTCGGATCGGAGGGTCGCGCTGGCGAGATTTTCGGGTATTTTGGATTTTCTGAAAAACCTACTTTTGCACAGTAGTCCTGGGTTGTTTGCCCAATCTGACCCAAACCAGTGCAGAAAGATTCTCTGGAGTCTGACTGCCAACAGTGACCGGAAAAACAGTGGGAATTTCGATTCACGTTGGCGACGGGACGCCAAAACGTTGGCAGTGGGCGAGGCGGGCTTTACTTAAAGGGCTATAACTCTCCGACGGCAAAGAGACAGTTACACCCAAGTCGGTACACCTGTGTACGGGCTCAGCCCGTGGTCACGTGAAAAGGGATGTGGCGACTGGCCACTTGGAGGCGCTGTAAACAGAAAAAAACAACAACTTGAATACGGCCATAGACGACTGTGTATCACGTGATTTTTCACACGCGCACAAGGTATTCACACCACGTGATAGAACTCCTCATTCTGAACAACTTTGGACCACTGCTGTCAATCAAAGCGTTCGTTAAATATTGGAGATTATTTGAAGAATGAAAAGAACAAACAAACAAACAAACAAGCCTGCTTTCTATCTCTGGATCAAACACTCGGCCACACTTCTTAGGTTTCATTAACCATCAGAAGAAGAAGGAGAAAAAAAAATAATAATAAGTGGAGCTTTAACCATCTGCTCTTTTGACCAGTGTGTGTCCAGGGGAGAGCGCGAACGCAGTCCCCCACTACCATAAATTATGCAGTCGAGATTCCCACATTTGGGGAATTCGCAGGGGTCAGCACAACCGGAGTGCAATGGCCGAGCCTCGCCCTGGGTGAACCACCTTCCTGATCATGGTGTCTCCCCTGCCAGGTAAGTATGAATTCCCAGGCCTCCAGTCAGGGGCACCCTGTCCCTCTTCGCAATCCTCACCAACGGTCAGACAATCGAACACACACCTGATTCAACTCATCAGCTCGTTAGTAAAAGACTCCAAGAGATAAGAGAGACATCAAAAAATGTGCAGTGATGGGGGGCTTCTTCTTTTCTTTTCTTTTCTTTTCTTTTCTTTTCTTTTCTTTTCTTTTCTTTTCTTTTCTTTTCTTTTTCTTCATGCTCCGGCTCCATGAGCCAAAAATCGATTTCATACGCAGTCCCCGGAGAATGAACGAATTGGATATATTAAACTGATAAGAACAGAGTTTCTTCTTCTTTTGCACACCAGCATTCTACCTTTACCAGTATCTGTACATGATATCACCTACGACACCCGTACGCAGCAATATACGCTACCTCCATGAACATCTGCTGTCACCCAAGACTAAAACACTTCTTCCATTAAACACTTCAAGTGGGGGTGCACCGCTCCCAGAAGTACTGCAATACCGGGTCGATGCGTGGAGTGGACGGAGCAAGCCCCTATTCCATCTCCCAGTTCCAAAAATCAATTTAATATATGGTGCCCGGGTAGGGCACGTATCAGATATTAAACTGATAAGAACAGATACTACACTTGATCTTAGCCAAAAGGCCGAGAAGCGATGCCGCAATGACGCCGAGGCGGGGGAGCCGGCAAAGGCCACGCCCACCTGGGCCGCGGCGAGAGGGCCTAAGGTCGCCAACAAACAAGCTCACCGAAAATGGAATCACAACAGAGTGCACAACACGACACTTTGGAGTGCAGCCTGGGATTTTGGATCATCATCATCGTTCAAAAGCACGAAATGGCTCGTAACTCCTAAACCGTCGGTCGCAGACCCAAGTGTCTTACATCACCGGAATCCTTGGCTCGGGCCGAACGAGACGCATGCCTCGGATCGGAGGGTCGCGCTGGCGAGATTTTCGGGTATTTTGGATTTTCTGAAAAACCTACTTTTGCACAGTAGTCCTGGGTTGTTTGCCCAATCTGACCCAAACCAGTGCAGAAAGATTCTCTGGAGTCTGACTGCCAACAGTGACCGGAAAAACAGTGGGAATTTCGATTCACGTTGGCGACGGGACGCCAAAACGTTGGCAGTGGGCGAGGCGGGCTTTACTTAAAGGGCTATAACTCTCCGACGGCAAAGAGACAGTTACACCCAAGTCGGTACACCTGTGTACGGGCTCAGCCCGTGGTCACGTGAAAAGGGATGTGGCGACTGGCCACTTGGAGGCGCTGTAAACAGAAAAAAACAACAACTTGAATACGGCCATAGACGACTGTGTATCACGTGATTTTTCACACGCGCACAAGGTATTCACACCACGTGATAGAACTCCTCATTCTGAACAACTTTGGACCACTGCTGTCAATCAAAGCGTTCGTTAAATATTGGAGATTATTTGAAGAATGAAAAGAACAAACAAACAAACAAACAAGCCTGCTTTCTATCTCTGGATCAAACACTCGGCCACACTTCTTAGGTTTCATTAACCATCAGAAGAAGAAGGAGAAAAAAAAATAATAATAAGTGGAGCTTTAACCATCTGCTCTTTTGACCAGTGTGTGTCCAGGGGAGAGCGCGAACGCAGTCCCCCACTACCATAAATTATGCAGTCGAGATTCCCACATTTGGGGAATTCGCAGGGGTCAGCACAACCGGAGTGCAATGGCCGAGCCTCGCCCTGGGTGAACCACCTTCCTGATCATGGTGTCTCCCCTGCCAGGTAAGTATGAATTCCCAGGCCTCCAGTCAGGGGCACCCTGTCCCTCTTCGCAATCCTCACCAACGGTCAGACAATCGAACACACACCTGATTCAACTCATCAGCTCGTTAGTAAAAGACTCCAAGAGATAAGAGAGACATCAAAAAATGTGCAGTGATGGGGGGCTTCTTCTTTTCTTTTCTTTTCTTTTCTTTTCTTTTCTTTTCTTTTCTTTTCTTTTCTTTTTCTTCATGCTCCGGCTCCATGAGCCAAAAATCGATTTCATACGCAGTCCCCGGAGAATGAACGAATTGGATATATTAAACTGATAAGAACAGAGTTTCTTCTTCTTTTGCACACCAGCATTCTACCTTTACCAGTATCTGTACATGATATCACCTACGACACCCGTACGCAGCAATATACGCTACCTCCATGAACATCTGCTGTCACCCAAGACTAAAACACTTCTTCCATTAAACACTTCAAGTGGGGGTGCACCGCTCCCAGAAGTACTGCAATACCGGGTCGATGCGTGGAGTGGACGGAGCAAGCCCCTATTCCATCTCCCAGTTCCAAAAATCAATTTAATATATGGTGCCCGGGTAGGGCACGTATCAGATATTAAACTGATAAGAACAGATACTACACTTGATCTTAGCCAAAAGGCCGAGAAGCGATGCCGCAATGACGCCGAGGCGGGGGAGCCGGCAAAGGCCACGCCCACCTGGGCCGCGGCGAGAGGGCCTAAGGTCGCCAACAAACAAGCTCACCGAAAATGGAATCACAACAGAGTGCACAACACGACACTTTGGAGTGCAGCCTGGGATTTTGGATCATCATCATCGTTCAAAAGCACGAAATGGCTCGTAACTCCTAAACCGTCGGTCGCAGACCCAAGTGTCTTACATCACCGGAATCCTTGGCTCGGGCCGAACGAGACGCACGCCTCGGATCGGAGGGTCGCGCTGGCGAGATTTTCGGGTATTTTGGATTTTCTGAAAAACCTACTTTTGCACAGTAGTCCTGGGTTGTTTGCCCAATCTGACCCAAACCAGTGCAGAAAGATTCTCTGGAGTCTGACTGCCAACAGTGACCGGAAAAACAGTGGGAATTTCGATTCACGTTGGCGACGGGACGCCAAAACGTTGGCAGTGGGCGAGGCGGGCTTTACTTAAAGGGCTATAACTCTCCGACGGCAAAGAGACAGTTACACCCAAGTCGGTACACCTGTGTACGGGCTCAGCCCGTGGTCACGTGAAAAGGGATGTGGCGACTGGCCACTTGGAGGCGCTGTAAACAGAAAAAAACAACAACTTGAATACGGCCATAGACGACTGTGTATCACGTGATTTTTCACACGCGCACAAGGTATTCACACCACGTGATAGAACTCCTCATTCTGAACAACTTTGGACCACTGCTGTCAATCAAAGCGTTCGTTAAATATTGGAGATTATTTGAAGAATGAAAAGAACAAACAAACAAGCCTGCTTTCTATCTCTGGATCAAACACTCGGCCACACTTCTTAGGTTTCATTAACCATCAGAAGAAGAAGGAGAAAAAAAAATAATAATAAGTGGAGCTTTAACCATCTGCTCTTTTGACCAGTGTGTGTCCAGGGGAGAGCGCGAACGCAGTCCCCCACTACCATAAATTATGCAGTCGAGATTCCCACATTTGGGGAATTCGCAGGGGTCAGCACAACCGGAGTGCAATGGCCGAGCCTCGCCCTGGGTGAACCACCTTCCTGATCATGGTGTCTCCCCTGCCAGGTAAGTATGAATTCCCAGGCCTCCAGTCAGGGGCACCCTGTCCCTCTTCGCAATCCTCACCAACGGTCAGACAATCGAACACACACCTGATTCAACTCATCAGCTCGTTAGTAAAAGACTCCAAGAGATAAGAGAGACATCAAAAAATGTGCAGTGATGGGGGGCTTCTTCTTTTCTTTTCTTTTCTTTTCTTTTCTTTTCTTTTCTTTTCTTTTCTTTTTCTTCATGCTCCGGCTCCATGAGCCAAAAATCGATTTCATACGCAGTCCCCGGAGAATGAACGAATTGGATATATTAAACTGATAAGAACAGAGTTTCTTCTTCTTTTGCACACCAGCATTCTACCTTTACCAGTATCTGTACTTGATATCACCTACGACACCCGTACGCAGCAATATACACTACCTCCATGATCATCTGCTGTCACCCAAGACTAAAACACTTCTTCCATTAAACACTTTAAGTGGGGGTGCACCGCTCCCAGAAGTACTGCAATACCGGGTCGATGCGTGGAGTGGACGGAGCAAGCCCCTATTCCATCTCCCAGTTCCAAAAATCAATTTAATATATGGTGCCCGGGTAGGGCACGTATCAGATATTAAACTGATAAGAACAGATTTTTCTTTTGACATATTTTTATTTGACAAATCGTTCATTTATACCATACATCATTTATGAACCACGTTTTTTTTCCGAATGTTTACATGATTATTTGTTCCTCTTTTTTTTTACATAAATAAATAAATAACAAAGTCCATGTATATAATTTTTAAAATAAAAGCATTCTGGAAAAACCCATGGAGAAATAAATAAATAAATAAAAGTGGTAATGCATGAAATAAATGGCTTGATAAAACAATTAAAACAAACTTTAAAACTCTCTCTTCCATTGTACAAAACCGGGTATGTCCTTATAAAGCTTTTAAAACATCAACTCAGTTCCTCAAAACCAGTCCCAAAAAGCCTGGCCTTTCTGGGCCCAGAGGAGATCCTCTTAAACCGGGGCACCGCTGCTCCGCCTATGGTGTTGGGGGGCATCTACGGGCAGTCAGGGCTCGTGGCTGTGGGGACCTTTCCTGTGAAGCTCTGACCCCCACGTCCGAATGGCGACATGCGGTGTACTCCTGCAGCCTAGATTTTGCCAGCTGGATGGTGGCGTGGAGGGACACCTGCATGCGCTTCCCTACCAGTAGGTTTCTGGAGGTCCAAATGGCGTCTTGGATACAGAGGATGGTGAGCCATAGCCTGGGAGATGTTTTTGCTGGCGTTTCCTCTTGGCTCACCCCTCCTCTTCCCATTGGATAGTCTGGGACCCCCCCTACTGGCAGGTACGGGAATTGCTGGGGGCCAGCTGTCGCCCACAGGTCCCTCACAGTGCTGCACTCCCAGAGGGCGTGCCTCACGGTCTCCGGTGCGCCACACCCGGGCCGTGGGCAGATGGCATTCTTTGACATGCCTCGGGAGTGCATCACGGCCCTGACCGGGAGGATCTCATGGGCAGCCATCCAAGCCAGGTCTCGGTGTCGGTTCTGGAGAGCTGAGTGGGACACATTGCGCCAAACCTTTTGGGCTTCACCTAATGTGAGCCCGCGCACTGGACACACTTGTTCCCGTTCCTGCACAAGGGAGAGGATAGAGCGGTGGTTAGTTAAAACAGTCACATTTTCTTTTTCCAAATTAAATTTTTTTAAAAACTTTTTTATGTGAGCGTATGCAGGGGGTTGGTCAAATGCAAGTGGTGTTGTCAAGTCTGTTGGTAAAATTTTAATGGCTCTTAAAAAGGACCCCATCCAGAACCGGGCCATGGCTGCTGTTTTGTCTTGTCTGGATGGGGCCAGGGCATACTTTATGTGTAGTGCAGTGTATTGGGCTCCTAAAAAAAGATAAGGGTCTGGTACGCCTTTTCCTCCGTTTTTTGGTGTTTTCTTCATGGTTACTCTTTTTAGCCTCTCCCATTTGGATCCCCACAAAAAATAAAACATGGATCGGTCCAGAGATACAAGAAAGAATCTAGGGGGGAAAAAAACAGAACATAGCAATAAAAACAATGGTAAAATCACAGCTTTTAGAATTAAAACCTTTCCTTCAAAAGTAAGCTGTCTCAGTCCCCAGAACCCCAATTTTTTCCTCACTTTTCCAATCACATCATGCCAGTTTCCACTCCCCCCCCCGTCTCTGTCAAATTTGATGCCCAGTATTTTTATGTCTGTCTTTTTAAAAGTGATGTCCAGTCCAACAGTCTTACTAGGTTCCCATGGGCCATAGAACTGCGCCTGGGTCTTGTCTCTGTTCAGTCTAGCTCCGGACGCTTTCCCAAACCAGTCTGTTAAATCCATTGTCCTCTGTATTGATAAAACGTCAGTGCATAAAAGATTAATGTCGTCCATATATAAAACAGTCTTTGTAGTCAGTCCTCCGGTCCCGGGTATGGTCAGTCCTGTTATCCACTTGTCCCTTCTCAAGATCTGCGCTAGGGGTTCGATGCAAGCCACATACAGGAGAGGAGATAACGGACAGCCCTGACGGACACCGCTGCGTATGTCTATCGCTTTTGAAAGATTCCCATTAACTAGGATTCTGCTGGTTATATCCCTGTACAGCAATCCCACCCAAGCTAAGAATCTCCCAGGAAAGCCCATTTTCCCCAATACTTGAAACAAGTAATGGTGCGAGACTCTGTCAAATGCTTTTTCGAAATCTAGATTTAAAACTATCAGCCGAATGTTTCTGTCTCTCGCATAACAGATGGCATCTCTTATCAGTACGAGGCTGTCTGTGATCTTCCTCCCAGGGACGGCGCAGGCTTGATCCGGGTGGATCAATTCTGCTAAAACTGTTGACATTCGTGTTGTTAAAAGTTTGCTAAAAAGTTTACAGTCAAAATTTAAAAGGGTTATAGGACGCCAGTTTTTTAGATCCGTCTTGTCGTCTTTTTTATGTAGTAGCGTCATTATACCCATTCTAAAACTGTCTGGAAGTCGGTCGAGGTTATCAAGGTCATTAAAAACAGCCAGCAGGTCCGGTCTTAAAATGTCCCAAAAGGTCAGGTAAAATTCTAGGGGAAGTCCGTCGGGTCCGGGGGACTTCCCCCTTTTAAATTTTTTTATGCTTTTGTCCATCTCAGGGAGATTAAAATCATTTGTCAAACCTGTACTATCTTTTACAGTTTTCTCAATGAAGGTAAGAATTTCATTTAAAATCACATCATCACTTGCCTTTTTTTCATAAAGTTCTTCATAAAAACTTTCTACTACTGTTAAAATATCTTTTGTGTCTGTCATCATTTCTCTTTCTTTGTTTCTCAATTTCACCATTGCTCCGCCTCTATTGAGTATTTTCTTAAAAAAGTATCTTGTGCATTTCTCTCCCTGCTCTATTTCCTTTTCTTTACTTCTAAAAATAATTCCTCTACTTTTAACTGCTGCCAGTTCAGACATTTCTTTTTTAACTTCTTTTATTTCATCATTAAAATCGAACCCCTGATTAAAAAGATGAAAGTAGCGTTGTAGCCTCTTTTGCAGTCCCACCATTTGTCTCCTTTCCTTAACTTTTTTCTTTTTCCCTGCCCATCTAAAAAAAGTCTTGGTCTTTCCCTTCACCATCTCCCACCACTGTGCTCTTGAGTCGAATAAGTCTTGTAGGGTCTGCCAATTGCTATACTGCTCCCTGTATTCTTTAAAAATCTCTAGGTCTTCCAACAGGGAGCAGTTTAGCTTCCACAGGCCTCTACCTTTTGTCACACCGGGGGGAAGTGATAGGGTGCAAGAAAGCATAGTGTGATCTGAAAAGAAAAGGGGGGTTAATCTAGCATCCATTAATGACCAGTCTCTGGTAAAAATATAATCAATGCGGGAGGCTCTGGTACCATCACCACTAAACCAGGTGTGGCCCACATTGTTGGGATGCATGGATTTAAAAGCGTCGGTCAGTCTAAAATCTTTTATTATATTTTGCAGTAAAACTGTAGTCTTGTCCTTTTTAAAATCCTCCGCTGCCCCTTTCCTATCCTTCCTCTGTAAAACACAATTAAAATCCCCTGCAAGAATTAAAGGCATATTGCCTAGTAAGTGGGACTGCAGATCTATTAAAAGGGTGTATCTGTCATTCTTTTCTGTGTTCCCATAAAAGTTTAGTACATTAAAATCCCTCCCTAAAAAAGTCAAATTGGCTAAAAGAGCCCGTCCGTCTCTTAATATTGTGCTCCCCTTCACCAATATTTGTGTGTTTTTAATCAGGATGGCTACTCCGTCTGCTTTGTTCTGGTTTGAACCACTCCATAAGGAGGGTCCTTGCTGCCATTTATCCTCCCACTTCTTGTAGTCTTTTAAAAAGGGTAGGGCACATTCCTGTAATAAAAACACATCAGAGGGCTGTGTACTTAAGAAATTTAAAACCATTTGTGCTCTTGTTTGTGACTTCACACTTCTCACGTTTACAGTTGAGATGGTGATGTTCGTGAGCATTAAAAGGAGTATAAAAGAAGACAGATACAACATTTTAAGGTTTTAAAATTTTAAAAACAAATTATCCATTAAAAAAAAACTAATTTTCTTGTAAAACAAACTCTTCCTGCATTCCCACCAGAGGGGAAACAGGGGGGGGAGTTTGTTTTCCTTCTGAGTCACAAGGTGAGCTCTTGGGTGTGGATGATTTCAGCTCAATCGCTAAGAAAGAAATCTCATTTGCTGTATGACATGGGAATAATCTATTCAGATCGTCCGATGAGGAAGAGTCAGAGAATCTTCCCATTTTATCTTTCTCTATTTCTTTCAAGAGAGGGGAGGGTGCCGCTCTCTTTTTCTTAATTGATTGAGCACAGGGGAGTTGATCACTTAATTGCCTTTTTTGTACCTCGTCTGTGTCCTCCCCTGCATTTTCACTTACTTCTGTGTTGTCTTCACCTGTCTCTTCCATTTGATCTTCCTCACCTTGTTGTACTTCACTTCTTTGCTCCACCCCTTCGTTACCTCTGTCACCTGTTCCCTCTCCACCAATCACCAGGTTTGGCGGGAGATTTGAAACTTTTGGCTCCGCCCCCTCGTTATCCTTTTGTCTTTTTTCCTCAACCGCCATTTTGTTTGCTTTAACTTTGTTCGCAAAAGACTTAGGGCAATCTCTGTAGAGGTGAGCGGAGTCTCCACAGAGATTGCAACTTCTGCCATTGGGACACACTTCAAAAGTGTGCCCAATTTCTCTGCATTTTTTACAAAACACTTTTTCGCAAGCCTCTACCAGGTGCCCGAACTCTCCACACTTGCGGCACAGCTTGGGCATCCCCTGGTAGTGGATGTAGCCTCTGTTTTCACCAAGAACTATCATTGATGGCAGATGTCTTAGGCCCTGATATCCCTGGGGATCTTCCCACTGCTTGATCGGGATTCTCCAGGAGCAGTTCCAAATCCCATCCTCATCCACCACCTTCATAGCCTGGCTCTTTACAGTGCAAAATCTGCCCAGCCATACACAAATGTCTTCTCCAGTAACAGTCTCATTGAACATCCTAACAATCACAACCTTGTGTGTGTTGTCAGTTAACTTCTCAACTTTAAACATGGAGAACTGGGTCTTTACCTTCTCAAATTTATGCCAAAATTCTGACAACAGTGCTGCATTTCTAAAACTAACATCAAAGCCTTTGTTAAAAGGCAGGGATAAAATGCAATTTAAATCTTGAGGTGTGTAATTCAAAGCTTTCTGAACATATTTCCGAGAAAAATCTAAACGAGAAATTTCAATCGGCTTGCCATCATGTTCTAAAAGGGTAAAACGCACGCTGTGGTGCCTCCGCATGCCGGCACGAGCAGCCGACATGGTGGAGGCACCACAAGCCTGTTAAAACAAAAAGAATTAAAACAATAACAGGGAGCGGATTAAAAAGGAGAATAATAATACTAAACAATAAACAATTTAAAAATGCAGCAGAATGTCAAAATAAAAGGCAAATAATAAAAGGACTTACTTTAAAATCCAAAAGTTCACTCCAGGAGTTGTTCCAAACAACGAGAAAACCGCCCGAAATGTCTCTCCGCTGGGTATAACCCCAAGCCACTAAACCGGCAAAGGGTTTGTTCCTGCAGAGAGTCGATCCCTGTCTCGACCCTTGATCTTAGCCAAAAGGCCGAGAAGCGATGCCGCAATGACGCCGAGGCGGGGGAGCCGGCAAAGGCCACGCCCACCTGGGCCGCGGCGAGAGGGCCTAAGGTCGCCAACAAACAAGCTCACCGAAAATGGAATCACAACAGAGTGCACAACACGACACTTTGGAGTGCAGCCTGGGATTTTGGATCATCATCATCGTTCAAAAGCACGAAATGGCTCGTAACTCCTAAACCGTCGGTCGCAGACCCAAGTGTCTTACATCACCGGAATCCTTGGCTCGGGCCGAACGAGACGCACGCCTCGGATCGGAGGGTCGCGCTGGCGAGATTTTCGGGTATTTTGGATTTTCTGAAAAACCTACTTTTGCACAGTAGTCCTGGGTTGTTTGCCCAATCTGACCCAAACCAGTGCAGAAAGATTCTCTGGAGTCTGACTGCCAACAGTGACCGGAAAAACAGTGGGAATTTCGATTCACGTTGGCGACGGGACGCCAAAACGTTGGCAGTGGGCGAGGCGGGCTTTACTTAAAGGGCTATAACTCTCCGACGGCAAAGAGACAGTTACACCCAAGTCGGTACACCTGTGTACGGGCTCAGCCCGTGGTCACGTGAAAAGGGATGTGGCGACTGGCCACTTGGAGGCGCTGTAAACAGAAAAAAACAACAACTTGAATACGGCCATAGACGACTGTGTATCACGTGATTTTTCACACGCGCACAAGGTATTCACACCACGTGATAGAACTCCTCATTCTGAACAACTTTGGACCACTGCTGTCAATCAAAGCGTTCGTTAAATATTGGAGATTATTTGAAGAATGAAAAGAACAAACAAACAAACAAACAAGCCTGCTTTCTATCTCTGGATCAAACACTCGGCCACACTTCTTAGGTTTCATTAACCATCAGAAGAAGAAGGAGAAAAAAAAATAATAATAAGTGGAGCTTTAACCATCTGCTCTTTTGACCAGTGTGTGTCCAGGGGAGAGCGCGAACGCAGTCCCCCACTACCATAAATTATGCAGTCGAGATTCCCACATTTGGGGAATTCGCAGGGGTCAGCACAACCGGAGTGCAATGGCCGAGCCTCGCCCTGGGTGAACCACCTTCCTGATCATGGTGTCTCCCCTGCCAGGTAAGTATGAATTCCCAGGCCTCCAGTCAGGGGCACCCTGTCCCTCTTCGCAATCCTCACCAACGGTCAGACAATCGAACACACACCTGATTCAACTCATCAGCTCGTTAGTAAAAGACTCCAAGAGATAAGAGAGACATCAAAAAATGTGCAGTGATGGGGGGCTTCTTCTTTTCTTTTCTTTTCTTTTCTTTTCTTTTCTTTTCTTTTCTTTTCTTTTTCTTCATGCTCCGGCTCCATGAGCCAAAAATCGATTTCATACGCAGTCCCCGGAGAATGAACGAATTGGATATATTAAACTGATAAGAACAGAGTTTCTTCTTCTTTTGCACACCAGCATTCTACCTTTACCAGTATCTGTACATGATATCACCTACGACACCCGTACGCAGCAATATACGCTACCTCCATGAACATCTGCTGTCACCCAAGACTAAAACACTTCTTCCATTAAACACTTCAAGTGGGGGTGCACCGCTCCCAGAAGTACTGCAATACCGGGTCGATGCGTGGAGTGGACGGAGCAAGCCCCTATTCCATCTCCCAGTTCCAAAAATCAATTTAATATATGGTGCCCGGGTAGGGCACGTATCAGATATTAAACTGATAAGAACAGATACTACACTTGATCTTAGCCAAAAGGCCGAGAAGCGATGCCGCAATGACGCCGAGGCGGGGGAGCCGGCAAAGGCCACGCCCACCTGGGCCGCGGCGAGAGGGCCTAAGGTCGCCAACAAACAAGCTCACCGAAAATGGAATCACAACAGAGTGCACAACACGACACTTTGGAGTGCAGCCTGGGATTTTGGATCATCATCATCGTTCAAAAGCACGAAATGGCTCGTAACTCCTAAACCGTCGGTCGCAGACCCAAGTGTCTTACATCACCGGAATCCTTGGCTCGGGCCGAACGAGACGCATGCCTCGGATCGGAGGGTCGCGCTGGCGAGATTTTCGGGTATTTTGGATTTTCTGAAAAACCTACTTTTGCACAGTAGTCCTGGGTTGTTTGCCCAATCTGACCCAAACCAGTGCAGAAAGATTCTCTGGAGTCTGACTGCCAACAGTGACCGGAAAAACAGTGGGAATTTCGATTCACGTTGGCGACGGGACGCCAAAACGTTGGCAGTGGGCGAGGCGGGCTTTACTTAAAGGGCTATAACTCTCCGACGGCAAAGAGACAGTTACACCCAAGTCGGTACACCTGTGTACGGGCTCAGCCCGTGGTCACGTGAAAAGGGATGTGGCGACTGGCCACTTGGAGGCGCTGTAAACAGAAAAAAACAACAACTTGAATACGGCCATAGACGACTGTGTATCACGTGATTTTTCACACGCGCACAAGGTATTCACACCACGTGATAGAACTCCTCATTCTGAACAACTTTGGACCACTGCTGTCAATCAAAGCGTTCGTTAAATATTGGAGATTATTTGAAGAATGAAAAGAACAAACAAACAAACAAACAAGCCTGCTTTCTATCTCTGGATCAAACACTCGGCCACACTTCTTAGGTTTCATTAACCATCAGAAGAAGAAGGAGAAAAAAAAATAATAATAAGTGGAGCTTTAACCATCTGCTCTTTTGACCAGTGTGTGTCCAGGGGAGAGCGCGAACGCAGTCCCCCACTACCATAAATTATGCAGTCGAGATTCCCACATTTGGGGAATTCGCAGGGGTCAGCACAACCGGAGTGCAATGGCCGAGCCTCGCCCTGGGTGAACCACCTTCCTGATCATGGTGTCTCCCCTGCCAGGTAAGTATGAATTCCCAGGCCTCCAGTCAGGGGCACCCTGTCCCTCTTCGCAATCCTCACCAACGGTCAGACAATCGAACACACACCTGATTCAACTCATCAGCTCGTTAGTAAAAGACTCCAAGAGATAAGAGAGACATCAAAAAATGTGCAGTGATGGGGGGCTTCTTCTTTTCTTTTCTTTTCTTTTCTTTTCTTTTCTTTTCTTTTCTTTTCTTTTCTTTTCTTTTTCTTCATGCTCCGGCTCCATGAGCCAAAAATCGATTTCATACGCAGTCCCCGGAGAATGAACGAATTGGATATATTAAACTGATAAGAACAGAGTTTCTTCTTCTTTTGCACACCAGCATTCTACCTTTACCAGTATCTGTACATGATATCACCTACGACACCCGTACGCAGCAATATACGCTACTTCCATGAACATCTGCTGTCACCCAAGACTAAAACACTTCTTCCATTAAACACTTCAAGTGGGGGTGCACCGCTCCCAGAAGTACTGCAATACCGGGTCGATGCGTGGAGTGGACGGAGCAAGCCCCTATTCCATCTCCCAGTTCCAAAAATCAATTTAATATATGGTGCCCGGGTAGGGCACGTATCAGATATTAAACTGATAAGAACAGATTTTTTCTTTTGACATATTTTTATTTGACAAATCGTTCATTTATACCATACATCATTTATGAACCACGTTTTTTTTCCGAATGTTTACATGATTATTTGTTCCTCTTTTTTTTTTACATAAATAAATAAATAACAAAGTCCATGTATATAATTTTTAAAATAAAAGCATTCTGGAAAAACCCATGGAGAAATAAATAAATAAATAAAAGTGGTAATGCATGAAATAAATGGCTTGATAAAACAATTAAAACAAACTTTAAAACTCTCTCTTCCATTGTACAAAACCGGGTATGTCCTTATAAAACTTTTAAAACATCAACTCAGTTCCTCAAAACCAGTCCCAAAAAACCTGGCCTTTCTGGGCCCAGAGGAGATCCTCTTAAACCGGGGCACCGCTGCTCCGCCTATGGTGTTGGGGGGCATCTACGGGCAGTCAGGGCTCGTGGCTGTGGGGACCTTTCCTGTGAAGCTCTGACCCCCACGTCCGAATGGCGACATGCGGTGTACTCCTGCAGCCTAGATTTTGCCAGCTGGATGGTGGCGTGGAGGGACACCTGCATGCGCTTCCCTACCAGTAGGTTTCTGGAGGTCCAAATGGCGTCTTGGATACAGAGGATGGTGAGCCATAGCCTGGGAGATGTTTTTGCTGGCGTTTCCTCTTGGCTCACCCCTCCTCTTCCCATTGGATAGTCTGGGACCCCCCCTACTGGCAGGTACGGGAATTGCTGGGGGCCAGCTGTCGCCCACAGGTCCCTCACAGTGCTGCACTCCCAGAGGGCGTGCCTCACGGTCTCCGGTGCGCCACACCCGGGCCGTGGGCAGATGGCATTCTTTGACATGCCTCGGGAGTGCATCACGGCCCTGACCGGGAGGATCTCATGGGCAGCCATCCAAGCCAGGTCTCGGTGTCGGTTCTGGAGAGCTGAGTGGGACACATTGCGCCAAACCTTTTGGGCTTCACCTAATGTGAGCCCGCGCACTGGACACACTTGTTCCCGTTCCTGCACAAGGGAGAGGATAGAGCGGTGGTTAGTTAAAACAGTCACATTTTCTTTTTCCAAATTAAAATTTTTTAAAAACTTTTTTATGTGAGCGTATGCAGGGGGTTGGTCAAATGCAAGTGGTGTTGTCAAGTCTGTTGGTAAAATTTTAATGGCTCTTAAAAAGGACCCCATCCAGAACCGGGCCATGGCTGCTGTTTTGTCTTGTCTGGATGGGGCCAGGGCATACTTTATGTGTAGTGCAGTGTATTGGGCTCCTAAAAAAAGATAAGGGTCTGGTACGCCTTTTCCTCCGTTTTTTGGTGTTTTCTTCATGGTTACTCTTTTTAGCCTCTCCCATTTGGATCCCCACAAAAAATAAAACATGGATCGGTCCAGAGATACAAGAAAGAATCTAGGGGGGAAAAAAACAGAACATAGCAATAAAAACAATGGTAAAATCACAGCTTTTAGAATTAAAACCTTTCCTTCAAAAGTAAGCTGTCTCAGTCCCCAGAACCCCAATTTTTTCCTCACTTTTCCAATCACATCATGCCAGTTTCCACTCCCCCCCCCGTCTCTGTCAAATTTGATGCCCAGTATTTTTATGTCTGTCTTTTTAAAAGTGATGTCCAGTCCAACAGTCTTACTAGGTTCCCATGGGCCATAGAACTGCGCCTGGGTCTTGTCTCTGTTCAGTCTAGCTCCGGACGCTTTCCCAAACCAGTCTGTTAAATCCATTGTCCTCTGTATTGATAAAACGTCAGTGCATAAAAGATTAATGTCGTCCATATATAAAACAGTCTTTGTAGTCAGTCCTCCGGTCCCGGGTATGGTCAGTCCTGTTATCCACTTGTCCCTTCTCAAGATCTGCGCTAGGGGTTCGATGCAAGCCACATACAGGAGAGGAGATAACGGACAGCCCTGACGGACACCGCTGCGTATGTCTATCGCTTTTGAAAGATTCCCATTAACTAGGATTCTGCTGGTTATATCCCTGTACAGCAATCCCACCCAAGCTAAGAATCTCCCAGGAAAGCCCATTTTCCCCAATACTTGAAACAAGTAATGGTGCGAGACTCTGTCAAATGCTTTTTCGAAATCTAGATTTAAAACTATCAGCCGAATGTTTCTGTCTCTCGCATAACAGATGGCATCTCTTATCAGTACGAGGCTGTCTGTGATCTTCCTCCCAGGGACGGCGCAGGCTTGATCCGGGTGGATCAATTCTGCTAAAACTGTTGACATTCGTGTTGTTAAAAGTTTGCTAAAAAGTTTACAGTCAAAATTTAAAAGGGTTATAGGACGCCAGTTTTTTAGATCCGTCTTGTCGTCTTTTTTATGTAGTAGCGTCATTATACCCATTCTAAAACTGTCTGGAAGTCGGTCGAGGTTATCAAGGTCATTAAAAACAGCCAGCAGGTCCGGTCTTAAAATGTCCCAAAAGGTCAGGTAAAATTCTAGGGGAAGTCCGTCGGGTCCGGGGGACTTCCCCCTTTTAAATTTTTTTATGCTTTTGTCCATCTCAGGGAGATTAAAATCATTTGTCAAACCTGTACTATCTTTTACAGTTTTCTCAATGAAGGTAAGAATTTCATTTAAAATCACATCATCACTTGCCTTTTTTTCATAAAGTTCTTCATAAAAACTTTCTACTACTGTTAAAATATCTTTTGTGTCTGTCATCATTTCTCTTTCTTTGTTTCTCAATTTCACCATTGCTCCGCCTCTATTGAGTATTTTCTTAAAAAAGTATCTTGTGCATTTCTCTCCCTGCTCTATTTCCTTTTCTTTACTTCTAAAAATAATTCCTCTACTTTTAACTGCTGCCAGTTCAGACATTTCTTTTTTAACTTCTTTTATTTCATCATTAAAATCGAACCCCTGATTAAAAAGATGAAAGTAGCGTTGTAGCCTCTTTTGCAGTCCCACCATTTGTCTCCTTTCCTTAACTTTTTTCTTTTTCCCTGCCCATCTAAAAAAAGTCTTGGTCTTTCCCTTCACCATCTCCCACCACTGTGCTCTTGAGTCGAATAAGTCTTGTAGGGTCTGCCAATTGCTATACTGCTCCCTGTATTCTTTAAAAATCTCTAGGTCTTCCAACAGGGAGCAGTTTAGCTTCCACAGGCCTCTACCTTTTGTCACACCGGGGGGAAGTGATAGGGTGCAAGAAAGCATAGTGTGATCTGAAAAGAAAAGGGGGGTTAATCTAGCATCCATTAATGACCAGTCTCTGGTAAAAATATAATCAATGCGGGAGGCTCTGGTACCATCACCACTAAACCAGGTGTGGCCCACGTTGTTGGGATGCATGGATTTAAAAGCGTCGGTCAGTCTAAAATCTTTTATTATATTTTGCAGTAAAACTGTAGTCTTGTCCTTTTTAAAATCCTCCGCTGCCCCTTTCCTATCCTTCCTCTGTAAAACACAATTAAAATCCCCTGCAAGAATTAAAGGCATATTGCCTAGTAAGTGGGACTGCAGATCTATTAAAAGGGTGTATCTGTCATTCTTTTCTGTGTTCCCATAAAAGTTTAGTACATTAAAATCCCTCCCTAAAAAAGTCAAATTGGCTAAAAGAGCCCGTCCGTCTCTTAATATTGTGCTCCCCTTCACCAATATTTGTGTGTTTTTAATCAGGATGGCTACTCCGTCTGCTTTGTTCTGGTTTGAACCACTCCATAAGGAGGGTCCTTGCTGCCATTTATCCTCCCACTTCTTGTAGTCTTTTAAAAAGGGTAGGGCACATTCCTGTAATAAAAACACATCAGAGGGCTGTGTACTTAAGAAATTTAAAACCATTTGTGCTCTTGTTTGTGACTTCACACTTCTCACGTTTACAGTTGAGATGGTGATGTTCGTGAGCATTAAAAGGAGTATAAAAGAAGACAGATACAACATTTTAAGGTTTTAAAATTTAAGATTTAATCTGATAAGAACAGATTTTTTTTCTTTCGAAAAAAGTTTATTGACACATTTTCATTCTTTACATCTCCACATTTTTTCTTTTAAAAATTACACATGTCTTTAAAACAAAAAAAATGACACAAATAAGGGTTAAAAATCAGTATTGAATTGTGTGTCGTGTAAAAGTCCATGTGTGTAAAATGTTGGTTTTAAAAGAAAGGTAAAATGAATGAAAAATAAATAGCAATAAATGATATAATATAAAACAATAAAACCATGCCAACTAAAACATCATCTCTTGTACAGGATCGCGGGTGAGTCCCTATCAAGAATTTCCATTCACTCCAGGTCTCCAGAACAGGCTCCAGACCTCCCGCTTCCG
Organism: Rutilus rutilus; assembly: GCF_951802725.1. Classification (NCBI taxonomy): domain Eukaryota; kingdom Metazoa; phylum Chordata; class Actinopteri; order Cypriniformes; family Leuciscidae; genus Rutilus; species Rutilus rutilus. Next base: position 39,645,706 of record NC_140218.1, on the reverse strand, counting down.
GTGCCCAGCGGAGATCCCCTCTCCTCCGGCCCGCTGGCCCGCTGTTCCCGTAGCCGGTGTGGTGAGGGTGCATCTACGGGCGGCCAGGTACGGTGGTGGCCGGGACCTTTCCGTGCGGCCCCAGCCCCCCCCATCCGAATGACGACGTCCGGCGCCTCCTGCAGCGTTGATCTTATGAGTTGCTCGCACGCGTGGAGGGGCACCGTAACGCGTTTCCCCACCAGCAGGTTTCTGGTGGTCCAGATGGCATCCTTGATATGGTTGAGGGTGAGCCAGAGCGAGGTAAATTGTTTTGATGTGAGCTCCTTCAAGCCCTGACCCACCCCCAGGATGGCGAGCTTGTATTCCATCTGGACCCCACCCGCTGGCAGGCACGGGAAAACCAGGGGGCTGGTCCTGGCCCACAGGTCCCGCGCAACACCGCACTCCCAGAGCAGATGGTAAACGGTCTCCGGGGAACCACATCCGGACCGTGGGCAGGTGGAGTTTTTGGCCATGCCTCTGGAGTGCATGACCGCCCTGACCGGGAGGATCTCATGAGCCACCATCCACGATAAGTCCTTATGCCTGTTCTGGAGAGCTGGGTGGGCTGCGTTCCTCCAAACGTCTTTGGCCTCACCTAGTGTGAGGCCTGGAACCGGACTCACCGATTCCCGATCCTGCACAAGAGAGATAAGAGACTTGTGGTTAGTTAAAATGGTGGCATCATTGGTCTCTAAAAGGTACTTTTTTAAAAATTTCTTTATAAAACTGTATTCTTTAGGCAAGTTAAAAGACACTGGACGTTTAAGATCAATGGGTAAAATTTTCAAAGTTCTTAGGTAAGACCCCATCCAGAATCGGGTCATGGCTGCTGTCTTGTGGTCTTTGGATGGGGTCAGGGCGTATTGGATGTGGAGGGCGGCAAATCGGCTGCCTAAAAACAGGTGGGGGTCTGGGAGGCCTTTCCCGCCATTCTCTTTTTTCTTTTTGACGACCTCCCTCTTTAGTCGTTCCCACTTGGACCCCCACAGGAAATAAAATACCGCCCTCTCCAGGTTGGCTAGGAATCGTCTTGGAGGACTAAAAACAGAACAGACAAGTAAAATCAGTGGTAAAATCACGGATTTAAAAATTAAAATCTTGCCTTCAAACGTTAGTTGTCTTAGTCCCCAGAAGCCCAGTCTTTGCCTAACTTTCCCTAAGATGTCAGTCCAGTTTCCCTGTCCTCCACCCTCTCTGTCAAATTTTACACCTAAAATTTTCAAATCATTGTCTTTAAAATCCAAATCTAGTCCACCTGTGTCAATGTTCCCCCACGGCCCGAAGAGCTGGGCCTCGGACTTACTCCTATTGAGCTTGGCGCCCGAGGCCCGACCGTACCAGTCAGTCAAGTCCATTGCTCTTCGTACTGATAAAAGGTCAGTCGTTAAAAGGGTCACGTCATCCATATATAAAACACAGGTCGCCGTCAGTCCACCAGTTCCTGGGATGTCTAGTCCTTTAATCCATTTGTCCCTTCTCAAGATTTGTGCCAGTGGCTCAATACAGGCCACATACAGAAGGGCAGATAAGGGACACCCCTGACGGACGCCGCTGTAGAGTTTTACAGCTTTGGTTAAATGCCCATTTACCGAAATTCTGCTAGACAGATCGTTGTACAGCAATCCCACCCAGGCTATAAACCTCCCAGGAAAACCCATTTTTCCCAGTACCTGAAGCAGGTACTGGTGCGAGACGCGGTCAAAAGCTTTTTCGAAATCTAAATTTAGGACTACTAGCCGAATGTTTCTGTCTCTCGCAAGACAGATGGCGTCTCTGATCAGTACCAGGCTGTCCGTGATCTTCCTGCCGGGCACAGCGCATGCTTGATCCAGGTGGATTACGTCCTCTAAAACAGTCGACATACGTGAAGCTAAAATCTTACTAAAAAGTTTACAATCATAATTTAAAAGAGTGATTGGTCGCCAGTTCCTCAAGTCAGTCTTGTTTCCTTTTTTGTGTAGTAAAGTAACTATCCCTTCTCTAAAGCTGTCCGGAAGTCTGTCAAGAGTCTCAAATTCTTTAAAAACTGTCAATAAATCGTGTGCTAAAACGTCCCAGAAAGTCAGATAAAACTCAAGGGGGAGTCCGTCCATGCCTGGGGACTTCCCCTTTTTAAAACCTTTTAGTGCTTCGTGCATTTCTAAAAGAGTAAAATCCTGGGATAAAAGCACATCTGGACTCTTAACCTTTTTGTCTAAAAAACCTAAAACTTCCTCTAAGATGCCATTGTGTACCTCTTTATTGCTGTATAAATCATTGTAAAAACTTTCAATTTCCCCTAAAATCAGATCTGTTGTATTTACTTCCCCCCCTGTAAAAGTTTTTAACGTATTGATTGACCCTCCCCGTGTTATTGTCTTTTTAAAAAAATATCTGGTACACTTTTCCCCTTCTTCTATTTCTCTCTCCTTACATCTTAAAATGACACCTTTGCTCTTAGTTTCGGACAAATCTGACATTTCTTTCTTCACTTCTTTAATTTCATTTGTAAAATCCAATCCACTGTTTAAAAGGTTAAAATATCTCTGCAGTCTTTTTTGCAGCCCCATCATGCGTCTTTTCTCTTTGTTCTTTTTTTCTTTTCCAATTTGTTTAAAAAACCGTCCTGTCCTTTGTTTCACCATCTCCCACCACTGTGCCCGTGAGTCAAACAAGTCCTGGAGGGTCTGCCATTGGCTGAACTGCTCCCTATACTCTTCAACCACTTCCTCGTCCTCTAAAAGGGAGCAGTTCAGCTTCCACAGCCCTCCCCCTACAGTCACACCCGTGGGTAGTGAAAGGGTGCAGGTGAGCATCATGTGATCAGAAAAGAAGAGGGGGGTCAATGTAGCATCGGTCGGCGGGCAGTCCCTTGTAAAAACATAGTCAATTCGAGAGGCTCTGGCGCCGTCACCACTGAACCAGGTGAAGCCCTCCTCTCTTTGATGCATTGTTTTAAAACAGTCAACTAACTTAAAATCTTTGACTATATTTTGTAATAAAACCGATGTCTTGTCGACCTTAAAATCCTCTCCTACCCTCTTTCTGTCCTTTCTTGATAAAACACAATTAAAATCCCCTGCTACCACTAGGGGAGCCCTACCTAGCATGTGGGGCTGCAGGTCTTCTAAAAGCTCATACCTATTGTTTTTTCCTGTAAAACCATACACATTTAAAATGTTAAAATCCTTACCTAAAAAAGTCAGATTAGCTAAAATTGCCCGCCCATCCCTCACCACAGTGCTGCCCTTCACCAAAACATTGGGATTCTTTATTAAAATAGCAACACCGTCATTTTTGTTAAAATTGGACCCACTCCAAATGGATAGTCCTGGGGTCCAAATCTCCTCCCACTTCCTGTAATTTGTTAAAAAAGGCAGACCACATTCTTGCAATAAAAACACATCTGACTTAAAGGATTTTAAAAGGGATAACACGCTCTGTGCTCGTAAGTTGCTCTTCACACTTCTCACATTGATTGTGGAGATAGTGAGAGCCATGAGCAGTATGGTTAAAAGGGTGTGAGACATTTAAAAACAACCAAGTGACTACAGAGATATGATTAAAATCATGTTACATCTTGTTGCACTTGCCTTCCCTTTTCCCCAGAAAACCTGGGATCAGGGGGGCGAGTGCTTGACGCGTCAGGGCTCGCAGAGAAAACCTCTTGCGACTCCTGTGGCGACGATGTTCTCAGCTTAAAATGCAGAAAAGAGACTTCATTTGGAGATTCTGCGGGCCACATACGGTCTAGATCTTCCACGGGGGAACTATCTAGCCGATGCGCTACCCGCAGCTTTTTCTCCTCTGTTTGAACCAGAGGAGATCTCGCAGTTCTTTTCTGCACTTGAGCATTGGGGAGTGAACAATCAGTTTCACTCCCACTAGTGGACACACTAACCTCAGACACGGTTACTAGGGAGGAAGCCATTTCCTCCTCCTCATCCTCCACAATGTCTTCTTTTTCATTTTCATTTTGAGGATTGGCTTCCTCCCCCTCACCAACTGCCATAATTGACTCCGCCCCTGTGGCCGCCCCACTTCCTCCTTCCTGTCCAATCCCTGAGGCTGGCTGGGGGTTTGAATTTCCCGCCAAAACCTCAGGGCCCGCCTCCTCAATTGTTTGTTCGACATGTGGGGCGGCCATTTTGTTGCTTTTTAACTTGTTGGCAAAACTTTTTGGGCAGTCTCTGTAGAGATGGGATGATTCTCCACAGAGGTTGCACTTTCTGCCATTTTGGCACTCCTCAAAAATGTGCCCAATTTCTCTGCACTTCCTACACACTACTTCTTGGCATGCCTCGGCGAGATGTCCAAGTTTGCCACACTTGCGGCATAGCTTGGGCATCCCTTGGTAATGGATGTAACCTCTATTCTCTCCCAACACAATCATTGAAGGTATTTGACTCAGGCCATGGTAGCTGTTGGGATCTGCCCATTGTTTAATGGGCACTCTCCACGCACAGCTCCAGATACCGTCTTCATCTAAAACCTTGACTGGTTGTCCACGAATAGAGCAATATCTTGCCAACCATACAGCAATGTCATCTCCACTTACTGTTTCATTAAACATCCTGACAATCACAACCTTCAGTGAATTATCAGTCAGTTTTTCCACAGTAAACATGGAGAAATTGGCTTTAAACATTTCAAACCGAGTCCAAAACGTACTTAGCAAGGAAGCCGAAGCAAAGCTTACATCAAAACCATGATTCAGGGGCAGAGTCAACAGGCAGTTTATGTCCACAACTTTAAAACCAAGAATCTGTTGGATGCACTTCCTAGAAAAGTCCAGTCTGGACATGGCCGGGAGAGTGCCATCCTCTTTTACTTTAAATTTAAAACGCACGCTGTGGTGCCTCCTCACACCGGCACGAGCAGCCGACATGTTGGAGGCACCACCAGCCTGCTGCGGCTAAACCCAACAATAAAATTACAATAAATAAATTTAAAACCTGCTTACCTTAAAAGAAGATTCCTCGCAGAAACGAGTCGTCACTTAAAAGCCGCTTGTCAATGTACCTCCTGAAGGATGTAGGTCCCGTGTGACAAGCAACACACGAGACCAAAAGGTCCCACAAGAGGCGATCGCTGTCACAAACTTCTGACCAGACCACGTGATCTTAGCCAAAAGGCCGAGAAGCGATGCCGCAATGACGCCGAGGCGGGGGAGCCGGCAAAGGCCACGCCCACCTGGGCCGCGGCGAGAGGGCCTAAGGTCGCCAACAAACAAGCTCACCGAAAATGGAATCACAACAGAGTGCACAACACGACACTTTGGAGTGCAGCCTGGGATTTTGGATCATCATCATCGTTCAAAAGCACGAAATGGCTCGTAACTCCTAAACCGTCGGTCGCAGACCCAAGTGTCTTACATCACCGGAATCCTTGGCTCGGGCCGAACGAGACGCACGCCTCGGATCGGAGGGTCGCGCTGGCGAGATTTTCGGGTATTTTGGATTTTCTGAAAAACCTACTTTTGCACAGTAGTCCTGGGTTGTTTGCCCAATCTGACCCAAACCAGTGCAGAAAGATTCTCTGGAGTCTGACTGCCAACAGTGACCGGAAAAACAGTGGGAATTTCGATTCACGTTGGCGACGGGACGCCAAAACGTTGGCAGTGGGCGAGGCGGGCTTTACTTAAAGGGCTATAACTCTCCGACGGCAAAGAGACAGTTACACCCAAGTCGGTACACCTGTGTACGGGCTCAGCCCGTGGTCACGTGAAAAGGGATGTGGCGACTGGCCACTTGGAGGCGCTGTAAACAGAAAAAAACAACAACTTGAATACGGCCATAGACGACTGTGTATCACGTGATTTTTCACACGCGCACAAGGTATTCACACCACGTGATAGAACTCCTCATTCTGAACAACTTTGGACCACTGCTGTCAATCAAAGCGTTCGTTAAATATTGGAGATTATTTGAAGAATGAAAAGAACAAACAAACAAACAAACAAGCCTGCTTTCTATCTCTGGATCAAACACTCGGCCACACTTCTTAGGTTTCATTAACCATCAGAAGAAGAAGGAGAAAAAAAAATAATAATAAGTGGAGCTTTAACCATCTGCTCTTTTGACCAGTGTGTGTCCAGGGGAGAGCGCGAACGCAGTCCCCCACTACCATAAATTATGCAGTCGAGATTCCCACATTTGGGGAATTCGCAGGGGTCAGCACAACCGGAGTGCAATGGCCGAGCCTCGCCCTGGGTGAACCACCTTCCTGATCATGGTGTCTCCCCTGCCAGGTAAGTATGAATTCCCAGGCCTCCAGTCAGGGGCACCCTGTCCCTCTTCGCAATCCTCACCAACGGTCAGACAATCGAACACACACCTGATTCAACTCATCAGCTCGTTAGTAAAAGACTCCAAGAGATAAGAGAGACATCAAAAAATGTGCAGTGATGGGGGGCTTCTTCTTTTCTTTTCTTTTCTTTTCTTTTCTTTTCTTTTCTTTTCTTTTCTTTTCTTTTTCTTCATGCTCCGGCTCCATGAGCCAAAAATCGATTTCATACGCAGTCCCCGGAGAATGAACGAATTGGATATATTAAACTGATAAGAACAGAGTTTCTTCTTCTTTTGCACACCAGCATTCTACCTTTACCAGTATCTGTACATGATATCACCTACGACACCCGTACGCAGCAATATACGCTACCTCCATGAACATCTGCTGTCACCCAAGACTAAAACACTTCTTCCATTAAACACTTCAAGTGGGGGTGCACCGCTCCCAGAAGTACTGCAATACCGGGTCGATGCGTGGAGTGGACGGAGCAAGCCCCTATTCCATCTCCCAGTTCCAAAAATCAATTTAATATATGGTGCCCGGGTAGGGCACGTATCAGATATTAAACTGATAAGAACAGATACTACACTTGATCTTAGCCAAAAGGCCGAGAAGCGATGCCGCAATGACGCCGAGGCGGGGGAGCCGGCAAAGGCCACGCCCACCTGGGCCGCGGCGAGAGGGCCTAAGGTCGCCAACAAACAAGCTCACCGAAAATGGAATCACAACAGAGTGCACAACACGACACTTTGGAGTGCAGCCTGGGATTTTGGATCATCATCATCGTTCAAAAGCACGAAATGGCTCGTAACTCCTAAACCGTCGGTCGCAGACCCAAGTGTCTTACATCACCGGAATCCTTGGCTCGGGCCGAACGAGACGCACGCCTCGGATCGGAGGGTCGCGCTGGCGAGATTTTCGGGTATTTTGGATTTTCTGAAAAACCTACTTTTGCACAGTAGTCCTGGGTTGTTTGCCCAATCTGACCCAAACCAGTGCAGAAAGATTCTCTGGAGTCTGACTGCCAACAGTGACCGGAAAAACAGTGGGAATTTCGATTCACGTTGGCGACGGGACGCCAAAACGTTGGCAGTGGGCGAGGCGGGCTTTACTTAAAGGGCTATAACTCTCCGACGGCAAAGAGACAGTTACACCCAAGTCAAACAAACAAGCCTGCTTTCTATCTCTGGATCAAACACTCGGCCACACTTCTTAGGTTTCATTAACCATCAGAAGAAGAAGGAGAAAAAAAAATAATAATAAGTGGAGCTTTAACCATCTGCTCTTTTGACCAGTGTGTGTCCAGGGGAGAGCGCGAACGCAGTCCCCCACTACCATAAATTATGCAGTCGAGATTCCCACATTTGGGGAATTCGCAGGGGTCAGCACAACCGGAGTGCAATGGCCGAGCCTCGCCCTGGGTGAACCACCTTCCTGATCATGGTGTCTCCCCTGCCAGGTAAGTATGAATTCCCAGGCCTCCAGTCAGGGGCACCCTGTCCCTCTTCGCAATCCTCACCAACGGTCAGACAATCGAACACACACCTGATTCAACTCATCAGCTCGTTAGTAAAAGACTCCAAGAGATAAGAGAGACATCAAAAAATGTGCAGTGATGGGGGGCTTCTTCTTTTCTTTTCTTTTCTTTTCTTTTCTTTTCTTTTCTTTTCTTTTCTTTTCTTTTCTTTTCTTTTCTTTTCTTTTTCTTCATGCTCCGGCTCCATGAGCCAAAAATCGATTTCATACGCAGTCCCCGGAGAATGAACGAATTGGATATATTAAACTGATAAGAACAGAGTTTCTTCTTCTTTTGCACACCAGCATTCTACCTTTACCAGTATCTGTACATGATATCACCTACGACACCCGTACGCAGCAATATACGCTACCTCCATGAACATCTGCTGTCACCCAAGACTAAAACACTTCTTCCATTAAACACTTCAAGTGGGGGTGCACCGCTCCCAGAAGTACTGCAATACCGGGTCGATGCGTGGAGTGGACGGAGCAAGCCCCTATTCCATCTCCCAGTTCCAAAAATCAATTTAATATATGGTGCCCGGGTAGGGCACGTATCAGATATTAAACTGATAAGAACAGATACTACACTTGATCTTAGCCAAAAGGCCGAGAAGCGATGCCGCAATGACGCCGAGGCGGGGGAGCCGGCAAAGGCCACGCCCACCTGGGCTGCGGCGAGAGGGCCTAAGGTCGCCAACAAACAAGCTCACCGAAAATGGAATCACAACAGAGTGCACAACACGACACTTTGGAGTGCAGCCTGGGATTTTGGATCATCATCATCGTTCAAAAGCACGAAATGGCTCGTAACTCCTAAACCGTCGGTCGCAGACCCAAGTGTCTTACATCACCGGAATCCTTGGCTCGGGCCGAACGAGACGCACGCCTCGGATCGGAGGGTCGCGCTGGCGAGATTTTCGGGTATTTTGGATTTTCTGAAAAACCTACTTTTGCACAGTAGTCCTGGGTTGTTTGCCCAATCTGACCCAAACCAGTGCAGAAAGATTCTCTGGAGTCTGACTGCCAACAGTGACCGGAAAAACAGTGGGAATTTCGATTCACGTTGGCGACGGGACGCCAAAACGTTGGCAGTGGGCGAGGCGGGCTTTACTTAAAGGGCTATAACTCTCCGACGGCAAAGAGACAGTTACACCCAAGTCGGTACACCTGTGTACGGGCTCAGCCCGTGGTCACGTGAAAAGGGATGTGGCGACTGGCCACTTGGAGGCGCTGTAAACAGAAAAAAACAACAACTTGAATACGGCCATAGACGACTGTGTATCACGTGATTTTTCACACGCGCACAAGGTATTCACACCACGTGATAGAACTCCTCATTCTGAACAACTTTGGACCACTGCTGTCAATCAAAGCGTTCGTTAAATATTGGAGATTATTTGAAGAATGAAAAGAACAAACAAACAAACAAACAAGCCTGCTTTCTATCTCTGGATCAAACACTCGGCCACACTTCTTAGGTTTCATTAACCATCAGAAGAAGAAGGAGAAAAAAAAATAATAATAAGTGGAGCTTTAACCATCTGCTCTTTTGACCAGTGTGTGTCCAGGGGAGAGCGCGAACGCAGTCCCCCACTACCATAAATTATGCAGTCGAGATTCCCACATTTGGGGAATTCGCAGGGGTCAGCACAACCGGAGTGCAATGGCCGAGCCTCGCCCTGGGTGAACCACCTTCCTGATCATGGTGTCTCCCCTGCCAGGTAAGTATGAATTCCCAGGCCTCCAGTCAGGGGCACCCTGTCCCTCTTCGCAATCCTCACCAACGGTCAGACAATCGAACACACACCTGATTCAACTCATCAGCTCGTTAGTAAAAGACTCCAAGAGATAAGAGAGACATCAAAAAATGTGCAGTGATGGGGGGCTTCTTCTTTTCTTTTCTTTTCTTTTCTTTTCTTTTCTTTTCTTTTCTTTTCTTTTTCTTCATGCTCCGGCTCCATGAGCCAAAAATCGATTTCATACGCAGTCCCCGGAGAATGAACGAATTGGATATATTAAACTGATAAGAACAGAGTTTCTTCTTCTTTTGCACACCAGCATTCTACCTTTACCAGTATCTGTACATGATATCACCTACGACACCCGTACGCAGCAATATACGCTACCTCCATGAACATCTGCTGTCACCCAAGACTAAAACACTTCTTCCATTAAACACTTCAAGTGGGGGTGCACCGCTCCCAGAAGTACTGCAATACCGGGTCGATGCGTGGAGTGGACGGAGCAAGCCCCTATTCCATCTCCCAGTTCCAAAAATCAATTTAATATATGGTGCCCGGGTAGGGCACGTATCAGATATTAAACTGATAAGAACAGATACTACACTTGATCTTAGCCAAAAGGCCGAGAAGCGATGCCGCAATGACGCCGAGGCGGGGGAGCCGGCAAAGGCCACGCCCACCTGGGCCGCGGCGAGAGGGCCTAAGGTCGCCAACAAACAAGCTCACCGAAAATGGAATCACAACAGAGTGCACAACACGACACTTTGGAGTGCAGCCTGGGATTTTGGATCATCATCATCGTTCAAAAGCACGAAATGGCTCGTAACTCCTAAACCGTCGGTCGCAGACCCAAGTGTCTTACATCACCGGAATCCTTGGCTCGGGCCGAACGAGACGCACGCCTCGGATCGGAGGGTCGCGCTGGCGAGATTTTCGGGTATTTTGGATTTTCTGAAAAACCTACTTTTGCACAGTAGTCCTGGGTTGTTTGCCCAATCTGACCCAAACCAGTGCAGAAAGATTCTCTGGAGTCTGACTGCCAACAGTGACCGGAAAAACAGTGGGAATTTCGATTCACGTTGGCGACGGGACGCCAAAACGTTGGCAGTGGGCGAGGCGGGCTTTACTTAAAGGGCTATAACTCTCCGACGGCAAAGAGACAGTTACACCCAAGTCGGTACACCTGTGTACGGGCTCAGCCCGTGGTCACGTGAAAAGGGATGTGGCGACTGGCCACTTGGAGGCGCTGTAAACAGAAAAAAACAACAACTTGAATACGGCCATAGACGACTGTGTATCACGTGATTTTTCACACGCGCACAAGGTATTCACACCACGTGATAGAACTCCTCATTCTGAACAACTTTGGACCACTGCTGTCAATCAAAGCGTTCGTTAAATATTGGAGATTATTTGAAGAATGAAAAGAACAAACAAACAAACAAACAAGCCTGCTTTCTATCTCTGGATCAAACACTCGGCCACACTTCTTAGGTTTCATTAACCATCAGAAGAAGAAGGAGAAAAAAAAATAATAATAAGTGGAGCTTTAACCATCTGCTCTTTTGACCAGTGTGTGTCCAGGGGAGAGCGCGAACGCAGTCCCCCACTACCATAAATTATGCAGTCGAGATTCCCACATTTGGGGAATTCGCAGGGGTCAGCACAACCGGAGTGCAATGGCCGAGCCTCGCCCTGGGTGAACCACCTTCCTGATCATGGTGTCTCCCCTGCCAGGTAAGTATGAATTCCCAGGCCTCCAGTCAGGGGCACCCTGTCCCTCTTCGCAATCCTCACCAACGGTCAGACAATCGAACACACACCTGATTCAACTCATCAGCTCGTTAGTAAAAGACTCCAAGAGATAAGAGAGACATCAAAAAATGTGCAGTGATGGGGGGCTTCTTCTTTTCTTTTCTTTTCTTTTCTTTTCTTTTCTTTTCTTTTCTTTTCTTTTTCTTCATGCTCCGGCTCCATGAGCCAAAAATCGATTTCATACGCAGTCCCCGGAGAATGAACGAATTGGATATATTAAACTGATAAGAACAGAGTTTCTTCTTCTTTTGCACACCAGCATTCTACCTTTACCAGTATCTGTACATGATATCACCTACGACACCCGTACGCAGCAATATACGCTACCTCCATGAACATCTGCTGTCACCCAAGACTAAAACACTTCTTCCATTAAACACTTCAAGTGGGGGTGCACCGCTCCCAGAAGTACTGCAATACCGGGTCGATGCGTGGAGTGGACGGAGCAAGCCCCTATTCCATCTCCCAGTTCCAAAAATCAATTTAATATATGGTGCCCGGGTAGGGCACGTATCAGATATTAAACTGATAAGAACAGATACTACACTTGATCTTAGCCAAAAGGCCGAGAAGCGATGCCGCAATGACGCCGAGGCGGGGGAGCCGGCAAAGGCCACGCCCACCTGGGCCGCGGCGAGAGGGCCTAAGGTCGCCAACAAACAAGCTCACCGAAAATGGAATCACAACAGAGTGCACAACACGACACTTTGGAGTGCAGCCTGGGATTTTGGATCATCATCATCGTTCAAAAGCACGAAATGGCTCGTAACTCCTAAACCGTCGGTCGCAGACCCAAGTGTCTTACATCACCGGAATCCTTGGCTCGGGCCGAACGAGACGCACGCCTCGGATCGGAGGGTCGCGCTGGCGAGATTTTCGGGTATTTTGGATTTTCTGAAAAACCTACTTTTGCACAGTAGTCCTGGGTTGTTTGCCCAATCTGACCCAAACCAGTGCAGAAAGATTCTCTGGAGTCTGACTGCCAACAGTGACCGGAAAAACAGTGGGAATTTCGATTCACGTTGGCGACGGGACGCCAAAACGTTGGCAGTGGGCGAGGCGGGCTTTACTTAAAGGGCTATAACTCTCCGACGGCAAAGAGACAGTTACACCCAAGTCGGTACACCTGTGTACGGGCTCAGCCCGTGGTCACGTGAAAAGGGATGTGGCGACTGGCCACTTGGAGGCGCTGTAAACAGAAAAAAACAACAACTTGAATACGGCCATAGACGACTGTGTATCACGTGATTTTTCACACGCGCACAAGGTATTCACACCACGTGATAGAACTCCTCATTCTGAACAACTTTGGACCACTGCTGTCAATCAAAGCGTTCGTTAAATATTGGAGATTATTTGAAGAATGAAAAGAACAAACAAACAAACAAACAAGCCTGCTTTCTATCTCTGGATCAAACACTCGGCCACACTTCTTAGGTTTCATTAACCATCAGAAGAAGAAGGAGAAAAAAAAATAATAATAAGTGGAGCTTTAACCATCTGCTCTTTTGACCAGTGTGTGTCCAGGGGAGAGCGCGAACGCAGTCCCCCACTACCATAAATTATGCAGTCGAGATTCCCACATTTGGGGAATTCGCAGGGGTCAGCACAACCGGAGTGCAATGGCCGAGCCTCGCCCTGGGTGAACCACCTTCCTGATCATGGTGTCTCCCCTGCCAGGTAAGTATGAATTCCCAGGCCTCCAGTCAGGGGCACCCTGTCCCTCTTCGCAATCCTCACCAACGGTCAGACAATCGAACACACACCTGATTCAACTCATCAGCTCGTTAGTAAAAGACTCCAAGAGATAAGAGAGACATCAAAAAATGTGCAGTGATGGGGGGCTTCTTCTTTTCTTTTCTTTTCTTTTCTTTTCTTTTCTTTTCTTTTCTTTTCTTTTTCTTCATGCTCCGGCTCCATGAGCCAAAAATCGATTTCATACGCAGTCCCCGGAGAATGAACGAATTGGATATATTAAACTGATAAGAACAGAGTTTCTTCTTCTTTTGCACACCAGCATTCTACCTTTACCAGTATCTGTACATGATATCACCTACGACACCCGTACGCAGCAATATACGCTACCTCCATGAACATCTGCTGTCACCCAAGACTAAAACACTTCTTCCATTAAACACTTCAAGTGGGGGTGCACCGCTCCCAGAAGTACTGCAATACCGGGTCGATGCGTGGAGTGGACGGAGCAAGCCCCTATTCCATCTCCCAGTTCCAAAAATCAATTTAATATATGGTGCCCGGGTAGGGCACGTATCAGATATTAAACTGATAAGAACAGATACTACACTTGATCTTAGCCAAAAGGCCGAGAAGCGATGCCGCAATGACGCCGAGGCGGGGGAGCCGGCAAAGGCCACGCCCACCTGGGCCGCGGCGAGAGGGCCTAAGGTCGCCAACAAACAAGCTCACCGAAAATGGAATCACAACAGAGTGCACAACACGACACTTTGGAGTGCAGCCTGGGATTTTGGATCATCATCATCGTTCAAAAGCACGAAATGGCTCGTAACTCCTAAACCGTCGGTCGCAGACCCAAGTGTCTTACATCACCGGAATCCTTGGCTCGGGCCGAACGAGACGCACGCCTCGGATCGGAGGGTCGCGCTGGCGAGATTTTCGGGTATTTTGGATTTTCTGAAAAACCTACTTTTGCACAGTAGTCCTGGGTTGTTTGCCCAATCTGACCCAAACCAGTGCAGAAAGATTCTCTGGAGTCTGACTGCCAACAGTGACCGGAAAAACAGTGGGAATTTCGATTCACGTTGGCGACGGGACGCCAAAACGTTGGCAGTGGGCGAGGCGGGCTTTACTTAAAGGGCTATAACTCTCCGACGGCAAAGAGACAGTTACACCCAAGTCGGTACACCTGTGTACGGGCTCAGCCCGTGGTCACGTGAAAAGGGATGTGGCGACTGGCCACTTGGAGGCGCTGTAAACAGAAAAAAACAACAACTTGAATACGGCCATAGACGACTGTGTATCACGTGATTTTTCACACGCGCACAAGGTATTCACACCACGTGATAGAACTCCTCATTCTGAACAACTTTGGACCACTGCTGTCAATCAAAGCGTTCGTTAAATATTGGAGATTATTTGAAGAATGAAAAGAACAAACAAACAAACAAACAAGCCTGCTTTCTATCTCTGGATCAAACACTCGGCCACACTTCTTAGGTTTCATTAACCATCAGAAGAAGAAGGAGAAAAAAAAATAATAATAAGTGGAGCTTTAACCATCTGCTCTTTTGACCAGTGTGTGTCCAGGGGAGAGCGCGAACGCAGTCCCCCACTACCATAAATTATGCAGTCGAGATTCCCACATTTGGGGAATTCGCAGGGGTCAGCACAACCGGAGTGCAATGGCCGAGCCTCGCCCTGGGTGAACCACCTTCCTGATCATGGTGTCTCCCCTGCCAGGTAAGTATGAATTCCCAGGCCTCCAGTCAGGGGCACCCTGTCCCTCTTCGCAATCCTCACCAACGGTCAGACAATCGAACACACACCTGATTCAACTCATCAGCTCGTTAGTAAAAGACTCCAAGAGATAAGAGAGACATCAAAAAATGTGCAGTGATGGGGGGCTTCTTCTTTTCTTTTCTTTTCTTTTCTTTTCTTTTCTTTTCTTTTCTTTTCTTTTTCTTCATGCTCCGGCTCCATGAGCCAAAAATCGATTTCATACGCAGTCCCCGGAGAATGAACGAATTGGATATATTAAACTGATAAGAACAGAGTTTCTTCTTCTTTTGCACACCAGCATTCTACCTTTACCAGTATCTGTACATGATATCACCTACGACACCCGTACGCAGCAATATACGCTACCTCCATGAACATCTGCTGTCACCCAAGACTAAAACACTTCTTCCATTAAACACTTCAAGTGGGGGTGCACCGCTCCCAGAAGTACTGCAATACCGGGTCGATGCGTGGAGTGGACGGAGCAAGCCCCTATTCCATCTCCCAGTTCCAAAAATCAATTTAATATATGGTGCCCGGGTAGGGCACGTATCAGATATTAAACTGATAAGAACAGATACTACACTTGATCTTAGCCAAAAGGCCGAGAAGCGATGCCGCAATGACGCCGAGGCGGGGGAGCCGGCAAAGGCCACGCCCACCTGGGCCGCGGCGAGAGGGCCTAAGGTCGCCAACAAACAAGCTCACCGAAAATGGAATCACAACAGAGTGCACAACACGACACTTTGGAGTGCAGCCTGGGATTTTGGATCATCATCATCGTTCAAAAGCACGAAATGGCTCGTAACTCCTAAACCGTCGGTCGCAGACCCAAGTGTCTTACATCACCGGAATCCTTGGCTCGGGCCGAACGAGACGCACGCCTCGGATCGGAGGGTCGCGCTGGCGAGATTTTCGGGTATTTTGGATTTTCTGAAAAACCTACTTTTGCACAGTAGTCCTGGGTTGTTTGCCCAATCTGACCCAAACCAGTGCAGAAAGATTCTCTGGAGTCTGACTGCCAACAGTGACCGGAAAAACAGTGGGAATTTCGATTCACGTTGGCGACGGGACGCCAAAACGTTGGCAGTGGGCGAGGCGGGCTTTACTTAAAGGGCTATAACTCTCCGACGGCAAAGAGACAGTTACACCCAAGTCGGTACACCTGTGTACGGGCTCAGCCCGTGGTCACGTGAAAAGGGATGTGGCGACTGGCCACTTGGAGGCGCTGTAAACAGAAAAAAACAACAACTTGAATACGGCCATAGACGACTGTGTATCACGTGATTTTTCACACGCGCACAAGGTATTCACACCACGTGATAGAACTCCTCATTCTGAACAACTTTGGACCACTGCTGTCAATCAAAGCGTTCGTTAAATATTGGAGATTATTTGAAGAATGAAAAGAACAAACAAACAAACAAACAAGCCTGCTTTCTATCTCTGGATCAAACACTCGGCCACACTTCTTAGGTTTCATTAACCATCAGAAGAAGAAGGAGAAAAAAAAATAATAATAAGTGGAGCTTTAACCATCTGCTCTTTTGACCAGTGTGTGTCCAGGGGAGAGCGCGAACGCAGTCCCCCACTACCATAAATTATGCAGTCGAGATTCCCACATTTGGGGAATTCGCAGGGGTCAGCACAACCGGAGTGCAATGGCCGAGCCTCGCCCTGGGTGAACCACCTTCCTGATCATGGTGTCTCCCCTGCCAGGTAAGTATGAATTCCCAGGCCTCCAGTCAGGGGCACCCTGTCCCTCTTCGCAATCCTCACCAACGGTCAGACAATCGAACACACACCTGATTCAACTCATCAGCTCGTTAGTAAAAGACTCCAAGAGATAAGAGAGACATCAAAAAATGTGCAGTGATGGGGGGCTTCTTCTTTTCTTTTCTTTTCTTTTCTTTTCTTTTCTTTTCTTTTCTTTTCTTTTTCTTCATGCTCCGGCTCCATGAGCCAAAAATCGATTTCATACGCAGTCCCCGGAGAATGAACGAATTGGATATATTAAACTGATAAGAACAGAGTTTCTTCTTCTTTTGCACACCAGCATTCTACCTTTACCAGTATCTGTACATGATATCACCTACGACACCCGTACGCAGCAATATACGCTACCTCCATGAACATCTGCTGTCACCCAAGACTAAAACACTTCTTCCATTAAACACTTCAAGTGGGGGTGCACCGCTCCCAGAAGTACTGCAATACCGGGTCGATGCGTGGAGTGGACGGAGCAAGCCCCTATTCCATCTCCCAGTTCCAAAAATCAATTTAATATATGGTGCCCGGGTAGGGCACGTATCAGATATTAAACTGATAAGAACAGATACTACACTTGATCTTAGCCAAAAGGCCGAGAAGCGATGCCGCAATGACGCCGAGGCGGGGGAGCCGGCAAAGGCCACGCCCACCTGGGCCGCGGCGAGAGGGCCTAAGGTCGCCAACAAACAAGCTCACCGAAAATGGAATCACAACAGAGTGCACAACACGACACTTTGGAGTGCAGCCTGGGATTTTGGATCATCATCATCGTTCAAAAGCACGAAATGGCTCGTAACTCCTAAACCGTCGGTCGCAGACCCAAGTGTCTTACATCACCGGAATCCTTGGCTCGGGCCGAACGAGACGCACGCCTCGGATCGGAGGGTCGCGCTGGCGAGATTTTCGGGTATTTTGGATTTTCTGAAAAACCTACTTTTGCACAGTAGTCCTGGGTTGTTTGCCCAATCTGACCCAAACCAGTGCAGAAAGATTCTCTGGAGTCTGACTGCCAACAGTGACCGGAAAAACAGTGGGAATTTCGATTCACGTTGGCGACGGGACGCCAAAACGTTGGCAGTGGGCGAGGCGGGCTTTACTTAAAGGGCTATAACTCTCCGACGGCAAAGAGACAGTTACACCCAAGTCGGTACACCTGTGTACGGGCTCAGCCCGTGGTCACGTGAAAAGGGATGTGGCGACTGGCCACTTGGAGGCGCTGTAAACCGCTGTAAACAGAAAAAAACAACAACTTGAATACGGCCATAGACGACTGTGTATCACGTGATTTTTCACACGCGCACAAGGTATTCACACCACGTGATAGAACTCCTCATTCTGAACAACTTTGGACCACTGCTGTCAATCAAAGCGTTCGTTAAATATTGGAGATTATTTGAAGAATGAAAAGAACAAACAAACAAACAAACAAGCCTGCTTTCTATCTCTGGATCAAACACTCGGCCACACTTCTTAGGTTTCATTAACCATCAGAAGAAGAAGGAGAAAAAAAAATAATAATAAGTGGAGCTTTAACCATCTGCTCTTTTGACCAGTGTGTGTCCAGGGGAGAGCGCGAACGCAGTCCCCCACTACCATAAATTATGCAGTCGAGATTCCCACATTTGGGGAATTCGCAGGGGTCAGCACAACCGGAGTGCAATGGCCGAGCCTCGCCCTGGGTGAACCACCTTCCTGATCATGGTGTCTCCCCTGCCAGGTAAGTATGAATTCCCAGGCCTCCAGTCAGGGGCACCCTGTCCCTCTTCGCAATCCTCACCAACGGTCAGACAATCGAACACACACCTGATTCAACTCATCAGCTCGTTAGTAAAAGACTCCAAGAGATAAGAGAGACATCAAAAAATGTGCAGTGATGGGGGGCTTCTTCTTTTCTTTTCTTTTCTTTTCTTTTCTTTTCTTTTCTTTTCTTTTCTTTTCTTTTCTTTTTCTTCATGCTCCGGCTCCATGAGCCAAAAATCGATTTCATACGCAGTCCCCGGAGAATGAACGAATTGGATATATTAAACTGATAAGAACAGAGTTTCTTCTTCTTTTGCACACCAGCATTCTACCTTTACCAGTATCTGTACATGATATCACCTACGACACCCGTACGCAGCAATATACGCTACCTCCATGAACATCTGCTGTCACCCAAGACTAAAACACTTCTTCCATTAAACACTTCAAGTGGGGGTGCACCGCTCCCAGAAGTACTGCAATACCGGGTCGATGCGTGGAGTGGACGGAGCAAGCCCCTATTCCATCTCCCAGTTCCAAAAATCAATTTAATATATGGTGCCCGGGTAGGGCACGTATCAGATATTAAACTGATAAGAACAGATACTACACTTGATCTTAGCCAAAAGGCCGAGAAGCGATGCCGCAATGACGCCGAGGCGGGGGAGCCGGCAAAGGCCACGCCCACCTGGGCCGCGGCGAGAGGGCCTAAGGTCGCCAACAAACAAGCTCACCGAAAATGGAATCACAACAGAGTGCACAACACGACACTTTGGAGTGCAGCCTGGGATTTTGGATCATCATCATCGTTCAAAAGCACGAAATGGCTCGTAACTCCTAAACCGTCGGTCGCAGACCCAAGTGTCTTACATCACCGGAATCCTTGGCTCGGGCCGAACGAGACGCACGCCTCGGATCGGAGGGTCGCGCTGGCGAGATTTTCGGGTATTTTGGATTTTCTGAAAAACCTACTTTTGCACAGTAGTCCTGGGTTGTTTGCCCAATCTGACCCAAACCAGTGCAGAAAGATTCTCTGGAGTCTGACTGCCAACAGTGACCGGAAAAACAGTGGGAATTTCGATTCACGTTGGCGACGGGACGCCAAAACGTTGGCAGTGGGCGAGGCGGGCTTTACTTAAAGGGCTATAACTCTCCGACGGCAAAGAGACAGTTACACCCAAGTCGGTACACCTGTGTACGGGCTCAGCCCGTGGTCACGTGAAAAGGGATGTGGCGACTGGCCACTTGGAGGCGCTGTAAACAGAAAAAAACAACAACTTGAATACGGCCATAGACGACTGTGTATCACGTGATTTTTCACACGCGCACAAGGTATTCACACCACGTGATAGAACTCCTCATTCTGAACAACTTTGGACCACTGCTGTCAATCAAAGCGTTCGTTAAATATTGGAGATTATTTGAAGAATGAAAAGAACAAACAAACAAACAAACAAGCCTGCTTTCTATCTCTGGATCAAACACTCGGCCACACTTCTTAGGTTTCATTAACCATCAGAAGAAGAAGGAGAAAAAAAAATAATAATAAGTGGAGCTTTAACCATCTGCTCTTTTGACCAGTGTGTGTCCAGGGGAGAGCGCGAACGCAGTCCCCCACTACCATAAATTATGCAGTCGAGATTCCCACATTTGGGGAATTCGCAGGGGTCAGCACAACCGGAGTGCAATGGCCGAGCCTCGCCCTGGGTGAACCACCTTCCTGATCATGGTGTCTCCCCTGCCAGGTAAGTATGAATTCCCAGGCCTCCAGTCAGGGGCACCCTGTCCCTCTTCGCAATCCTCACCAACGGTCAGACAATCGAACACACACCTGATTCAACTCATCAGCTCGTTAGTAAAAGACTCCAAGAGATAAGAGAGACATCAAAAAATGTGCAGTGATGGGGGGCTTCTTCTTTTCTTTTCTTTTCTTTTCTTTTCTTTTCTTTTCTTTTTCTTCATGCTCCGGCTCCATGAGCCAAAAATCGATTTCATACGCAGTCCCCGGAGAATGAACGAATTGGATATATTAAACTGATAAGAACAGAGTTTCTTCTTCTTTTGCACACCAGCATTCTACCTTTACCAGTATCTGTACATGATATCACCTACGACACCCGTACGCAGCAATATACGCTACCTCCATGAACATCTGCTGTCACCCAAGACTAAAACACTTCTTCCATTAAACACTTCAAGTGGGGGTGCACCGCTCCCAGAAGTACTGCAATACCGGGTCGATGCGTGGAGTGGACGGAGCAAGCCCCTATTCCATCTCCCAGTTCCAAAAATCAATTTAATATATGGTGCCCGGGTAGGGCACGTATCAGATATTAAACTGATAAGAACAGATACTACACTTGATCTTAGCCAAAAGGCCGAGAAGCGATGCCGCAATGACGCCGAGGCGGGGGAGCCGGCAAAGGCCACGCCCACCTGGGCCGCGGCGAGAGGGCCTAAGGTCGCCAACAAACAAGCTCACCGAAAATGGAATCACAACAGAGTGCACAACACGACACTTTGGAGTGCAGCCTGGGATTTTGGATCATCATCATCGTTCAAAAGCACGAAATGGCTCGTAACTCCTAAACCGTCGGTCGCAGACCCAAGTGTCTTACATCACCGGAATCCTTGGCTCGGGCCGAACGAGACGCACGCCTCGGATCGGAGGGTCGCGCTGGCGAGATTTTCGGGTATTTTGGATTTTCTGAAAAACCTACTTTTGCACAGTAGTCCTGGGTTGTTTGCCCAATCTGACCCAAACCAGTGCAGAAAGATTCTCTGGAGTCTGACTGCCAACAGTGACCGGAAAAACAGTGGGAATTTCGATTCACGTTGGCGACGGGACGCCAAAACGTTGGCAGTGGGCGAGGCGGGCTTTACTTAAAGGGCTATAACTCTCCGACGGCAAAGAGACAGTTACACCCAAGTCGGTACACCTGTGTACGGGCTCAGCCCGTGGTCACGTGAAAAGGGATGTGGCGACTGGCCACTTGGAGGCGCTGTAAACAGAAAAAAACAACAACTTGAATACGGCCATAGACGACTGTGTATCACGTGATTTTTCACACGCGCACAAGGTATTCACACCACGTGATAGAACTCCTCATTCTGAACAACTTTGGACCACTGCTGTCAATCAAAGCGTTCGTTAAATATTGGAGATTATTTGAAGAATGAAAAGAACAAACAAACAAACAAACAAGCCTGCTTTCTATCTCTGGATCAAACACTCGGCCACACTTCTTAGGTTTCATTAACCATCAGAAGAAGAAGGAGAAAAAAAAATAATAATAAGTGGAGCTTTAACCATCTGCTCTTTTGACCAGTGTGTGTCCAGGGGAGAGCGCGAACGCAGTCCCCCACTACCATAAATTATGCAGTCGAGATTCCCACATTTGGGGAATTCGCAGGGGTCAGCACAACCGGAGTGCAATGGCCGAGCCTCGCCCTGGGTGAACCACCTTCCTGATCATGGTGTCTCCCCTGCCAGGTAAGTATGAATTCCCAGGCCTCCAGTCAGGGGCACCCTGTCCCTCTTCGCAATCCTCACCAACGGTCAGACAATCGAACACACACCTGATTCAACTCATCAGCTCGTTAGTAAAAGACTCCAAGAGATAAGAGAGACATCAAAAAATGTGCAGTGATGGGGGGCTTCTTCTTTTCTTTTCTTTTCTTTTCTTTTCTTTTCTTTTCTTTTCTTTTCTTTTTCTTCATGCTCCGGCTCCATGAGCCAAAAATCGATTTCATACGCAGTCCCCGGAGAATGAACGAATTGGATATATTAAACTGATAAGAACAGAGTTTCTTCTTCTTTTGCACACCAGCATTCTACCTTTACCAGTATCTGTACATGATATCACCTACGACACCCGTACGCAGCAATATACGCTACCTCCATGAACATCTGCTGTCACCCAAGACTAAAACACTTCTTCCATTAAACACTTTAAGTGGGGGTGCACCGCTCCCAGAAGTACTGCAATACCGGGTCGATGCGTGGAGTGGACGGAGCAAGCCCCTATTCCATCTCCCAGTTCCAAAAATCAATTTAATATATGGTGCCCGGGTAGGGCACGTATCAGATATTAAACTGATAAGAACAGATACTACACTTGATCTTAGCCAAAAGGCCGAGAAGCGATGCCGCAATGACGCCGAGGCGGGGGAGCCGGCAAAGGCCACGCCCACCTGGGCCGCGGCGAGAGGGCCTAAGGTCGCCAACAAACAAGCTCACCGAAAATGGAATCACAACAGAGTGCACAACACGACACTTTGGAGTGCAGCCTGGGATTTTGGATCATCATCATCGTTCAAAAGCACGAAATGGCTCGTAACTCCTAAACCGTCGGTCGCAGACCCAAGTGTCTTACATCACCGGAATCCTTGGCTCGGGCCGAACGAGACGCACGCCTCGGATCGGAGGGTCGCGCTGGCGAGATTTTCGGGTATTTTGGATTTTCTGAAAAACCTACTTTTGCACAGTAGTCCTGGGTTGTTTGCCCAATCTGACCCAAACCAGTGCAGAAAGATTCTCTGGAGTCTGACTGCCAACAGTGACCGGAAAAACAGTGGGAATTTCGATTCACGTTGGCGACGGGACGCCAAAACGTTGGCAGTGGGCGAGGCGGGCTTTACTTAAAGGGCTATAACTCTCCGACGGCAAAGAGACAGTTACACCCAAGTCGGTACACCTGTGTACGGGCTCAGCCCGTGGTCACGTGAAAAGGGATGTGGCGACTGGCCACTTGGAGGCGCTGTAAACAGAAAAAAACAACAACTTGAATACGGCCATAGACGACTGTGTATCACGTGATTTTTCACACGCGCACAAGGTATTCACACCACGTGATAGAACTCCTCATTCTGAACAACTTTGGACCACTGCTGTCAATCAAAGCGTTCGTTAAATATTGGAGATTATTTGAAGAATGAAAAGAACAAACAAACAAACAAACAAGCCTGCTTTCTATCTCTGGATCAAACACTCGGCCACACTTCTTAGGTTTCATTAACCATCAGAAGAAGAAGGAGAAAAAAAAATAATAATAAGTGGAGCTTTAACCATCTGCTCTTTTGACCAGTGTGTGTCCAGGGGAGAGCGCGAACGCAGTCCCCCACTACCATAAATTATGCAGTCGAGATTCCCACATTTGGGGAATTCGCAGGGGTCAGCACAACCGGAGTGCAATGGCCGAGCCTCGCCCTGGGTGAACCACCTTCCTGATCATGGTGTCTCCCCTGCCAGGTAAGTATGAATTCCCAGGCCTCCAGTCAGGGGCACCCTGTCCCTCTTCGCAATCCTCACCAACGGTCAGACAATCGAACACACACCTGATTCAACTCATCAGCTCGTTAGTAAAAGACTCCAAGAGATAAGAGAGACATCAAAAAATGTGCAGTGATGGGGGGCTTCTTCTTTTCTTTTCTTTTCTTTTCTTTTCTTTTCTTTTCTTTTTCTTCATGCTCCGGCTCCATGAGCCAAAAATCGATTTCATACGCAGTCCCCGGAGAATGAACGAATTGGATATATTAAACTGATAAGAACAGAGTTTCTTCTTCTTTTGCACACCAGCATTCTACCTTTACCAGTATCTGTACATGATATCACCTACGACACCCGTACGCAGCAATATACGCTACCTCCATGAACATCTGCTGTCACCCAAGACTAAAACACTTCTTCCATTAAACACTTCAAGTGGGGGTGCACCGCTCCCAGAAGTACTGCAATACCGGGTCGATGCGTGGAGTGGACGGAGCAAGCCCCTATTCCATCTCCCAGTTCCAAAAATCAATTTAATATATGGTGCCCGGGTAGGGCACGTATCAGATATTAAACTGATAAGAACAGATACTACACTTGATCTTAGCCAAAAGGCCGAGAAGCGATGCCGCAATGACGCCGAGGCGGGGGAGCCGGCAAAGGCCACGCCCACCTGGGCCGCGGCGAGAGGGCCTAAGGTCGCCAACAAACAAGCTCACCGAAAATGGAATCACAACAGAGTGCACAACACGACACTTTGGAGTGCAGCCTGGGATTTTGGATCATCATCATCGTTCAAAAGCACGAAATGGCTCGTAACTCCTAAACCGTCGGTCGCAGACCCAAGTGTCTTACATCACCGGAATCCTTGGCTCGGGCCGAACGAGACGCACGCCTCGGATCGGAGGGTCGCGCTGGCGAGATTTTCGGGTATTTTGGATTTTCTGAAAAACCTACTTTTGCACAGTAGTCCTGGGTTGTTTGCCCAATCTGACCCAAACCAGTGCAGAAAGATTCTCTGGAGTCTGACTGCCAACAGTGACCGGAAAAACAGTGGGAATTTCGATTCACGTTGGCGACGGGACGCCAAAACGTTGGCAGTGGGCGAGGCGGGCTTTACTTAAAGGGCTATAACTCTCCGACGGCAAAGAGACAGTTACACCCAAGTCGGTACACCTGTGTACGGGCTCAGCCCGTGGTCACGTGAAAAGGGATGTGGCGACTGGCCACTTGGAGGCGCTGTAAACAGAAAAAAACAACAACTTGAATACGGCCATAGACGACTGTGTATCACGTGATTTTTCACACGCGCACAAGGTATTCACACCACGTGATAGAACTCCTCATTCTGAACAACTTTGGACCACTGCTGTCAATCAAAGCGTTCGTTAAATATTGGAGATTATTTGAAGAATGAAAAGAACAAACAAACAAACAAACAAGCCTGCTTTCTATCTCTGGATCAAACACTCGGCCACACTTCTTAGGTTTCATTAACCATCAGAAGAAGAAGGAGAAAAAAAAATAATAATAAGTGGAGCTTTAACCATCTGCTCTTTTGACCAGTGTGTGTCCAGGGGAGAGCGCGAACGCAGTCCCCCACTACCATAAATTATGCAGTCGAGATTCCCACATTTGGGGAATTCGCAGGGGTCAGCACAACCGGAGTGCAATGGCCGAGCCTCGCCCTGGGTGAACCACCTTCCTGATCATGGTGTCTCCCCTGCCAGGTAAGTATGAATTCCCAGGCCTCCAGTCAGGGGCACCCTGTCCCTCTTCGCAATCCTCACCAACGGTCAGACAATCGAACACACACCTGATTCAACTCATCAGCTCGTTAGTAAAAGACTCCAAGAGATAAGAGAGACATCAAAAAATGTGCAGTGATGGGGGGCTTCTTCTTTTCTTTTCTTTTCTTTTCTTTTCTTTTCTTTTCTTTTCTTTTTCTTCATGCTCCGGCTCCATGAGCCAAAAATCGATTTCATACGCAGTCCCCGGAGAATGAACGAATTGGATATATTAAACTGATAAGAACAGAGTTTCTTCTTCTTTTGCACACCAGCATTCTACCTTTACCAGTATCTGTACATGATATCACCTACGACACCCGTACGCAGCAATATACGCTACCTCCATGAACATCTGCTGTCACCCAAGACTAAAACACTTCTTCCATTAAACACTTTAAGTGGGGGTGCACCGCTCCCAGAAGTACTGCAATACCGGGTCGATGCGTGGAGTGGACGGAGCAAGCCCCTATTCCATCTCCCAGTTCCAAAAATCAATTTAATATATGGTGCCCGGGTAGGGCACGTATCAGATATTAAACTGATAAGAACAGATACTACACTTGATCTTAGCCAAAAGGCCGAGAAGCGATGCCGCAATGACGCCGAGGCGGGGGAGCCGGCAAAGGCCACGCCCACCTGGGCCGCGGCGAGAGGGCCTAAGGTCGCCAACAAACAAGCTCACCGAAAATGGAATCACAACAGAGTGCACAACACGACACTTTGGAGTGCAGCCTGGGATTTTGGATCATCATCATCGTTCAAAAGCACGAAATGGCTCGTAACTCCTAAACCGTCGGTCGCAGACCCAAGTGTCTTACATCACCGGAATCCTTGGCTCGGGCCGAACGAGACGCACGCCTCGGATCGGAGGGTCGCGCTGGCGAGATTTTCGGGTATTTTGGATTTTCTGAAAAACCTACTTTTGCACAGTAGTCCTGGGTTGTTTGCCCAATCTGACCCAAACCAGTGCAGAAAGATTCTCTGGAGTCTGACTGCCAACAGTGACCGGAAAAACAGTGGGAATTTCGATTCACGTTGGCGACGGGACGCCAAAACGTTGGCAGTGGGCGAGGCGGGCTTTACTTAAAGGGCTATAACTCTCCGACGGCAAAGAGACAGTTACACCCAAGTCGGTACACCTGTGTACGGGCTCAGCCCGTGGTCACGTGAAAAGGGATGTGGCGACTGGCCACTTGGAGGCGCTGTAAACAGAAAAAAACAACAACTTGAATACGGCCATAGACGACTGTGTATCACGTGATTTTTCACACGCGCACAAGGTATTCACACCACGTGATAGAACTCCTCATTCTGAACAACTTTGGACCACTGCTGTCAATCAAAGCGTTCGTTAAATATTGGAGATTATTTGAAGAATGAAAAGAACAAACAAACAAACAAACAAGCCTGCTTTCTATCTCTGGATCAAACACTCGGCCACACTTCTTAGGTTTCATTAACCATCAGAAGAAGAAGGAGAAAAAAAAATAATAATAAGTGGAGCTTTAACCATCTGCTCTTTTGACCAGTGTGTGTCCAGGGGAGAGCGCGAACGCAGTCCCCCACTACCATAAATTATGCAGTCGAGATTCCCACATTTGGGGAATTCGCAGGGGTCAGCACAACCGGAGTGCAATGGCCGAGCCTCGCCCTGGGTGAACCACCTTCCTGATCATGGTGTCTCCCCTGCCAGGTAAGTATGAATTCCCAGGCCTCCAGTCAGGGGCACCCTGTCCCTCTTCGCAATCCTCACCAACGGTCAGACAATCGAACACACACCTGATTCAACTCATCAGCTCGTTAGTAAAAGACTCCAAGAGATAAGAGAGACATCAAAAAATGTGCAGTGATGGGGGGCTTCTTCTTTTCTTTTCTTTTCTTTTCTTTTCTTTTCTTTTCTTTTCTTTTCTTTTCTTTTCTTTTTCTTCATGCTCCGGCTCCATGAGCCAAAAATCGATTTCATACGCAGTCCCCGGAGAATGAACGAATTGGATATATTAAACTGATAAGAACAGAGTTTCTTCTTCTTTTGCACACCAGCATTCTACCTTTACCAGTATCTGTACATGATATCACCTACGACACCCGTACGCAGCAATATACGCTACCTCCATGAACATCTGCTGTCACCCAAGACTAAAACACTTCTTCCATTAAACACTTTAAGTGGGGGTGCACCGCTCCCAGAAGTACTGCAATACCGGGTCGATGCGTGGAGTGGACGGAGCAAGCCCCTATTCCATCTCCCAGTTCCAAAAATCAATTTAATATATGGTGCCCGGGTAGGGCACGTATCAGATATTAAACTGATAAGAACAGATACTACACTTGATCTTAGCCAAAAGGCCGAGAAGCGATGCCGCAATGACGCCGAGGCGGGGGAGCCGGCAAAGGCCACGCCCACCTGGGCCGCGGCGAGAGGGCCTAAGGTCGCCAACAAACAAGCTCACCGAAAATGGAATCACAACAGAGTGCACAACACGACACTTTGGAGTGCAGCCTGGGATTTTGGATCATCATCATCGTTCAAAAGCACGAAATGGCTCGTAACTCCTAAACCGTCGGTCGCAGACCCAAGTGTCTTACATCACCGGAATCCTTGGCTCGGGCCGAACGAGACGCACGCCTCGGATCGGAGGGTCGCGCTGGCGAGATTTTCGGGTATTTTGGATTTTCTGAAAAACCTACTTTTGCACAGTAGTCCTGGGTTGTTTGCCCAATCTGACCCAAACCAGTGCAGAAAGATTCTCTGGAGTCTGACTGCCAACAGTGACCGGAAAAACAGTGGGAATTTCGATTCACGTTGGCGACGGGACGCCAAAACGTTGGCAGTGGGCGAGGCGGGCTTTACTTAAAGGGCTATAACTCTCCGACGGCAAAGAGACAGTTACACCCAAGTCGGTACACCTGTGTACGGGCTCAGCCCGTGGTCACGTGAAAAGGGATGTGGCGACTGGCCACTTGGAGGCGCTGTAAACAGAAAAAAACAACAACTTGAATACGGCCATAGACGACTGTGTATCACGTGATTTTTCACACGCGCACAAGGTATTCACACCACGTGATAGAACTCCTCATTCTGAACAACTTTGGACCACTGCTGTCAATCAAAGCGTTCGTTAAATATTGGAGATTATTTGAAGAATGAAAAGAACAAACAAACAAACAAACAAGCCTGCTTTCTATCTCTGGATCAAACACTCGGCCACACTTCTTAGGTTTCATTAACCATCAGAAGAAGAAGGAGAAAAAAAAATAATAATAAGTGGAGCTTTAACCATCTGCTCTTTTGACCAGTGTGTGTCCAGGGGAGAGCGCGAACGCAGTCCCCCACTACCATAAATTATGCAGTCGAGATTCCCACATTTGGGGAATTCGCAGGGGTCAGCACAACCGGAGTGCAATGGCCGAGCCTCGCCCTGGGTGAACCACCTTCCTGATCATGGTGTCTCCCCTGCCAGGTAAGTATGAATTCCCAGGCCTCCAGTCAGGGGCACCCTGTCCCTCTTCGCAATCCTCACCAACGGTCAGACAATCGAACACACACCTGATTCAACTCATCAGCTCGTTAGTAAAAGACTCCAAGAGATAAGAGAGACATCAAAAAATGTGCAGTGATGGGGGGCTTCTTCTTTTCTTTTCTTTTCTTTTCTTTTCTTTTCTTTTCTTTTCTTTTCTTTTTCTTCATGCTCCGGCTCCATGAGCCAAAAATCGATTTCATACGCAGTCCCCGGAGAATGAACGAATTGGATATATTAAACTGATAAGAACAGAGTTTCTTCTTCTTTTGCACACCAGCATTCTACCTTTACCAGTATCTGTACATGATATCACCTACGACACCCGTACGCAGCAATATACGCTACCTCCATGAACATCTGCTGTCACCCAAGACTAAAACACTTCTTCCATTAAACACTTCAAGTGGGGGTGCACCGCTCCCAGAAGTACTGCAATACCGGGTCGATGCGTGGAGTGGACGGAGCAAGCCCCTATTCCATCTCCCAGTTCCAAAAATCAATTTAATATATGGTGCCCGGGTAGGGCACGTATCAGATATTAAACTGATAAGAACAGATACTACACTTGATCTTAGCCAAAAGGCCGAGAAGCGATGCCGCAATGACGCCGAGGCGGGGGAGCCGGCAAAGGCCACGCCCACCTGGGCCGCGGCGAGAGGGCCTAAGGTCGCCAACAAACAAGCTCACCGAAAATGGAATCACAACAGAGTGCACAACACGACACTTTGGAGTGCAGCCTGGGATTTTGGATCATCATCATCGTTCAAAAGCACGAAATGGCTCGTAACTCCTAAACCGTCGGTCGCAGACCCAAGTGTCTTACATCACCGGAATCCTTGGCTCGGGCCGAACGAGACGCACGCCTCGGATCGGAGGGTCGCGCTGGCGAGATTTTCGGGTATTTTGGATTTTCTGAAAAACCTACTTTTGCACAGTAGTCCTGGGTTGTTTGCCCAATCTGACCCAAACCAGTGCAGAAAGATTCTCTGGAGTCTGACTGCCAACAGTGACCGGAAAAACAGTGGGAATTTCGATTCACGTTGGCGACGGGACGCCAAAACGTTGGCAGTGGGCGAGGCGGGCTTTACTTAAAGGGCTATAACTCTCCGACGGCAAAGAGACAGTTACACCCAAGTCGGTACACCTGTGTACGGGCTCAGCCCGTGGTCACGTGAAAAGGGATGTGGCGACTGGCCACTTGGAGGCGCTGTAAACAGAAAAAAACAACAACTTGAATACGGCCATAGACGACTGTGTATCACGTGATTTTTCACACGCGCACAAGGTATTCACACCACGTGATAGAACTCCTCATTCTGAACAACTTTGGACCACTGCTGTCAATCAAAGCGTTCGTTAAATATTGGAGATTATTTGAAGAATGAAAAGAACAAACAAACAAACAAACAAGCCTGCTTTCTATCTCTGGATCAAACACTCGGCCACACTTCTTAGGTTTCATTAACCATCAGAAGAAGAAGGAGAAAAAAAAATAATAATAAGTGGAGCTTTAACCATCTGCTCTTTTGACCAGTGTGTGTCCAGGGGAGAGCGCGAACGCAGTCCCCCACTACCATAAATTATGCAGTCGAGATTCCCACATTTGGGGAATTCGCAGGGGTCAGCACAACCGGAGTGCAATGGCCGAGCCTCGCCCTGGGTGAACCACCTTCCTGATCATGGTGTCTCCCCTGCCAGGTAAGTATGAATTCCCAGGCCTCCAGTCAGGGGCACCCTGTCCCTCTTCGCAATCCTCACCAACGGTCAGACAATCGAACACACACCTGATTCAACTCATCAGCTCGTTAGTAAAAGACTCCAAGAGATAAGAGAGACATCAAAAAATGTGCAGTGATGGGGGGCTTCTTCTTTTCTTTTCTTTTCTTTTCTTTTCTTTTCTTTTCTTTTCTTTTCTTTTCTTTTCTTTTTCTTCATGCTCCGGCTCCATGAGCCAAAAATCGATTTCATACGCAGTCCCCGGAGAATGAACGAATTGGATATATTAAACTGATAAGAACAGAGTTTCTTCTTCTTTTGCACACCAGCATTCTACCTTTACCAGTATCTGTACATGATATCACCTACGACACCCGTACGCAGCAATATACGCTACCTCCATGAACATCTGCTGTCACCCAAGACTAAAACACTTCTTCCATTAAACACTTTAAGTGGGGGTGCACCGCTCCCAGAAGTACTGCAATACCGGGTCGATGCGTGGAGTGGACGGAGCAAGCCCCTATTCCATCTCCCAGTTCCAAAAATCAATTTAATATATGGTGCCCGGGTAGGGCACGTATCAGATATTAAACTGATAAGAACAGATTTTTTTTTTCTTTTGACATATTTTTATTTGACAAATCGTTCATTTATACCATACATCATTTATGAACCACGTTTTTTTTCCGAATGTTTACATGATTATTTGTTCCTTTTTTTTTTTACATAAATAAATAAATAACAAAGTCCATGTATATAATTTTTAAAATAAAAGCATTCTGGAAAAACCCATGGAGAAATAAATAAATAAATAAAAGTGGTAATGCATGAAATAAATGGCTTGATAAAACAATTAAAACAAACTTTAAAACTCTCTCTTCCATTGTACAAAACCGGGTATGTCCTTATAAAACTTTTAAAACATCAACTCAGTTCCTCAAAACCAGTCCCAAAAAACCTGGCCTTTCTGGGCCCAGAGGAGATCCTCTTAAACCGGGGCACCGCTGCTCCGCCTATGGTGTTGGGGGGCATCTACGGGCAGTCAGGGCTCGTGGCTGTGGGGACCTTTCCTGTGAAGCTCTGACCCCCACGTCCGAATGGCGACATGCGGTGTACTCCTGCAGCCTAGATTTTGCCAGCTGGATGGTGGCGTGGAGGGACACCTGCATGCGCTTCCCTACCAGTAGGTTTCTGGAGGTCCAAATGGCGTCTTGGATACAGAGGATGGTGAGCCATAGCCTGGGAGATGTTTTTGCTGGCGTTTCCTCTTGGCTCACCCCTCCTCTTCCCATTGGATAGTCTGGGACCCCCCCTACTGGCAGGTACGGGAATTGCTGGGGGCCAGCTGTCGCCCACAGGTCCCTCACAGTGCTGCACTCCCAGAGGGCGTGCCTCACGGTCTCCGGTGCGCCACACCCGGGCCGTGGGCAGATGGAATTCTTTGACATGCCTCGGGAGTGCATCACGGCCCTGACCGGGAGGATCTCATGGGCAGCCATCCAAGCCAGGTCTCGGTGTCGGTTCTGGAGAGCTGAGTGGGACGCATTGCGCCAAACCTTTTGGGCTTCACCTAATGTGAGCCCGCGCACTGGACACACTTGTTCCCGTTCCTGCACAAGGGAGAGGATAGAGCGGTGGTTAGTTAAAACAGTCACATTTTCTTTTTCCAAATTAAAATTTTTTAAAAACTTTTTTATGTGAGCGTATGCAGGGGGTTGGTCAAATGCAAGTGGTGTTGTCAAGTCTGTTGGTAAAATTTTAATGGCTCTTAAAAAGGACCCCATCCAGAACCGGGCCATGGCTGCTGTTTTGTCTTGTCTGGATGGGGCCAGGGCATACTTTATGTGTAGTGCAGTGTATTGGGCTCCTAAAAAAAGATAAGGGTCTGGTACGCCTTTTCCTCCGTTTTTTGGTGTTTTCTTCATGGTTACTCTTTTTAGCCTCTCCCATTTGGATCCCCACAAAAAATAAAACATGGATCGGTCCAGAGATACAAGAAAGAATCTAGGGGGGAAAAAAACAGAACATACCAATAAAAACAATGGTAAAATCACAGCTTTTAGAATTAAAACCTTTCCTTCAAAAGTAAGCTGTCTCAGTCCCCAGAACCCCAATTTTTTCCTCACTTTTCCAATCACATCATGCCAGTTTCCACTCCCCCCCCCGTCTCTGTCAAATTTGATGCCCAGTATTTTTATGTCTGTCTTTTTAAAAGTGATGTCCAGTCCAACAGTCTTACTAGGTTCCCATGGGCCATAGAACTGCGCCTGGGTCTTGTCTCTGTTCAGTCTAGCTCCGGACGCTTTCCCAAACCAGTCTGTTAAATCCATTGTCCTCTGTATTGATAAAACGTCAGTGCATAAAAGATTAATGTCGTCCATATATAAAACAGTCTTTGTAGTCAGTCCTCCGGTCCCGGGTATGGTCAGTCCTGTTATCCACTTGTCCCTTCTCAAGATCTGCGCTAGGGGTTCGATGCAAGCCACATACAGGAGAGGAGATAACGGACAGCCCTGACGGACACCGCTGCGTATGTCTATCGCTTTTGAAAGATTCCCATTAACTAGGATTCTGCTGGTTATATCCCTGTACAGCAATCCCACCCAAGCTAAGAATCTCCCAGGAAAGCCCATTTTCCCCAATACTTGAAACAAGTAATGGTGCGAGACTCTGTCAAATGCTTTTTCGAAATCTAGATTTAAAACTATCAGCCGAATGTTTCTGTCTCTCGCATAACAGATGGAATCTCTTATCAGTACGAGGCTGTCTGTGATCTTCCTCCCAGGGACGGCGCAGGCTTGATCCGGGTGGATCAATTCTGCTAAAACTGTTGACATTCGTGTTGTTAAAAGTTTGCTAAAAAGTTTACAGTCAAAATTTAAAAGGGTTATAGGACGCCAGTTTTTTAGATCCGTCTTGTCGTCTTTTTTATGTAGTAGCGTCATTATACCCATTCTAAAACTGTCTGGAAGTCGGTCGAGGTTATCAAGGTCATTAAAAACAGCCAGCAGGTCCGGTCTTAAAATGTCCCAAAAGGTCAGGTAAAATTCTAGGGGAAGTCCGTCGGGTCCGGGGGACTTCCCCCTTTTAAATTTTTTTATGCTTTTGTCCATCTCAGGGAGATTGAAATCATTTGTCAAACCTGTACTATCTTTTACAGTTTTCTCAATGAAGGTAAGAATTTCATTTAAAATCACATCATCACTTGCCTTTTTTTCATAAAGTTCTTCATAAAAACTTTCTACTACTGTTAAAATATCTTTTGTGTCTGTCATCATTTCTCTTTCTTTGTTTCTCAATTTCACCATTGCTCCGCCTCTATTGAGTATTTTCTTAAAAAAGTATCTTGTGCATTTCTCTCCCTGCTCTATTTCCTTTTCTTTACTTCTAAAAATAATTCCTCTACTTTTAACTGCTGCCAGTTCAGACATTTCTTTTTTAACTTCTTTTATTTCATCATTAAAATCGAACCCCTGATTAAAAAGATGAAAGTAGCGTTGTAGCCTCTTTTGCAGTCCCACCATTTGTCTCCTTTCCTTAACTTTTTTCTTTTTCCCTGCCCATCTAAAAAAAGTCTTGGTCTTTCCCTTCACCATCTCCCACCACTGTGCTCTTGAGTCGAATAAGTCTTGTAGGGTCTGCCAATTGCTATACTGCTCCCTGTATTCTTTAAAAATCTCTAGGTCTTCCAACAGGGAGCAGTTTAGCTTCCACAGGCCTCTACCTTTTGTCACACCGGGGGGAAGTGATAGGGTGCAAGAAAGCATAGTGTGATCTGAAAAGAAAAGGGGGGTTAATCTAGCATCCATTAATGACCAGTCTCTGGTAAAAATATAATCAATGCGGGAGGCTCTGGTACCATCACCACTAAACCAGGTGTGGCCCACATTGTTGGGATGCATGGATTTAAAAGCGTCGGTCAGTCTAAAATCTTTTATTATATTTTGCAGTAAAACTGTAGTCTTGTCCTTTTTAAAATCCTCCGCTGCCCCTTTCCTATCCTTCCTCTGTAAAACACAATTAAAATCCCCTGCAAGAATTAAAGGCATATTGCCTAGTAAGTGGGACTGCAGATCTATTAAAAGGGTGTATCTGTCATTCTTTTCTGTGTTCCCATAAAAGTTTAGTACATTAAAATCCCTCCCTAAAAAAGTCAAATTGGCTAAAAGAGCCCGTCCGTCTCTTAATATTGTGCTCCCCTTCACCAATATTTGTGTGTTTTTAATCAGGATGGCTACTCCGTCTGCTTTGTTCTGGTTTGAACCACTCCATAAGGAGGGTCCTTGCTGCCATTTATCCTCCCACTTCTTGTAGTCTTTTAAAAAGGGTAGGGCACATTCCTGTAATAAAAACACATCAGAGGGCTGTGTACTTAAGAAATTTAAAACCATTTGTGCTCTTGTTTGTGACTTCACACTTCTCACGTTTACAGTTGAGATGGTGATGTTCGTGAGCATTAAAAGGAGTATAAAAGAAGACAGATACAACATTTTAAGGTTTTAAAATTTTAAAAACAAATTATCCATTAAAAAAAAAAAAAAACTAATTTTCTTGTAAAACAAACTCTTCCTGCATTCCCACCAGAGGGGAAACAGGGGGGGGAGTTTGTTTTCCTTCTGAGTCACAAGGTGAGCTCTTGGGTGTGGATGATTTCAGCTCAATCGCTAAGAAAGAAATCTCATTTGCTGTATGACATGGGAATAATCTATTCAGATCGTCCGATGAGGAAGAGTCAGAGAATCTTCCCATTTTATCTTTCTCTATTTCTTTCAAGAGAGGGGAGGGTGCCGCTCTCTTTTTCTTAATTGATTGAGCACAGGGGAGTTGATCACTTAATTGCCTTTTTTGTAACTCGTCTGTGTCCTCCCCTGCATTTTCACTTACTTCTGTGTTGTCTTCACCTGTCTCTTCCATTTGATCTTCCTCACCTTGTTGTACTTCACTTCTTTGCTCCACCCCTTCGTTACCTCTGTCACCTGTTCCCTCTCCACCAATCACCAGGTTTGGCGGGAGATTTGAAACTTTTGGCTCCGCCCCCTCGTTATCCTTTTGTCTTTTTTCCTCAACCGCCATTTTGTTTGCTTTAACTTTGTTCGCAAAAGACTTAGGGCAATCTCTGTAGAGGTGAGCGGAGTCTCCACAGAGATTGCAACTTCTGCCATTGGGACACACTTCAAAAGTGTGCCCAATTTCTCTGCATTTTTTACAAAACACTTTTTCGCAAGCCTCTACCAGGTGCCCGAACTCTCCACACTTGCGGCACAGCTTGGGCATCCCCTGGTAGTGGATGTAGCCTCTGTTTTCACCAAGAACTATCATTGATGGCAGATGTCTTAGGCCCTGATATCCCTGGGGATCTTCCCACTGCTTGATCGGGATTCTCCAGGAGCAGTTCCAAATCCCATCCTCATCCACCACCTTCATAGCCTGGCTCTTTACAGTGCAAAATCTGCCCAGCCATACACAAATGTCTTCTCCAGTAACAGTCTCATTGAACATCCTAACAATCACAACCTTGTGTGTGTTGTCAGTTAACTTCTCAACTTTAAACATGGAGAACTGGGTCTTTACCTTCTCAAATTTATGCCAAAATTCTGACAACAGTGCTGCATTTCTAAAACTAACATCAAAGCCTTTGTTAAAAGGCAGGGATAAAATGCAATTTAAATCTTGAGGTGTGTAATTCAAAGCTTTCTGAACATATTTCCGAGAAAAATCTAAACGAGAAATTTCAATCGGCTTGCCATCATGTTCTAAAAGGGTAAAACGCACGCTGTGGTGCCTCCG
Source organism: Rutilus rutilus (assembly GCF_951802725.1). Lineage (NCBI taxonomy): Eukaryota > Metazoa > Chordata > Actinopteri > Cypriniformes > Leuciscidae > Rutilus > Rutilus rutilus. The sequence goes on along the minus strand of NC_140218.1, from coordinate 39,609,261 downwards.
CATGCCGGCACGAGCAGCCGACATGGTGGAGGCACCACAAGCCTGTTAAAACAAAAAGAATTAAAACAATAACAGGGAGCGGATTAAAAAGGAGAATAATAATACTAAACAATAAACAATTTAAAAATGCAGCAGAATGTCAAAATAAAAGGCAAATAATAAAAGGACTTACTTTAAAATCCAAAAGTTCACTCCAGGAGTTGTTCCAAACAACGAGAAAAACGCCCGAAATGTCTCTCCGCTGGGTATAACCCCAAGCCACTAAACCGGCAAAGGGTTTGTTCCTGCAGAGAGTCGATCCCTGTCTCGACCCTTGATCTTAGCCAAAAGGCCGAGAAGCGATGCCGCAATGACGCCGAGGCGGGGGAGCCGGCAAAGGCCACGCCCACCTGGGCCGCGGCGAGAGGGCCTAAGGTCGCCAACAAACAAGCTCACCGAAAATGGAATCACAACAGAGTGCACAACACGACACTTTGGAGTGCAGCCTGGGATTTTGGATCATCATCATCGTTCAAAAGCACGAAATGGCTCGTAACTCCTAAACCGTCGGTCGCAGACCCAAGTGTCTTACATCACCGGAATCCTTGGCTCGGGCCGAACGAGACGCACGCCTCGGATCGGAGGGTCGCGCTGGCGAGATTTTCGGGTATTTTGGATTTTCTGAAAAACCTACTTTTGCACAGTAGTCCTGGGTTGTTTGCCCAATCTGACCCAAACCAGTGCAGAAAGATTCTCTGGAGTCTGACTGCCAACAGTGACCGGAAAAACAGTGGGAATTTCGATTCACGTTGGCGACGGGACGCCAAAACGTTGGCAGTGGGCGAGGCGGGCTTTACTTAAAGGGCTATAACTCTCCGACGGCAAAGAGACAGTTACACCCAAGTCGGTACACCTGTGTACGGGCTCAGCCCGTGGTCACGTGAAAAGGGATGTGGCGACTGGCCACTTGGAGGCGCTGTAAACAGAAAAAAACAACAACTTGAATACGGCCATAGACGACTGTGTATCACGTGATTTTTCACACGCGCACAAGGTATTCACACCACGTGATAGAACTCCTCATTCTGAACAACTTTGGACCACTGCTGTCAATCAAAGCGTTCGTTAAATATTGGAGATTATTTGAAGAATGAAAAGAACAAACAAACAAACAAACAAGCCTGCTTTCTATCTCTGGATCAAACACTCGGCCACACTTCTTAGGTTTCATTAACCATCAGAAGAAGAAGGAGAAAAAAAAATAATAATAAGTGGAGCTTTAACCATCTGCTCTTTTGACCAGTGTGTGTCCAGGGGAGAGCGCGAACGCAGTCCCCCACTACCATAAATTATGCAGTCGAGATTCCCACATTTGGGGAATTCGCAGGGGTCAGCACAACCGGAGTGCAATGGCCGAGCCTCGCCCTGGGTGAACCACCTTCCTGATCATGGTGTCTCCCCTGCCAGGTAAGTATGAATTCCCAGGCCTCCAGTCAGGGGCACCCTGTCCCTCTTCGCAATCCTCACCAACGGTCAGACAATCGAACACACACCTGATTCAACTCATCAGCTCGTTAGTAAAAGACTCCAAGAGATAAGAGAGACATCAAAAAATGTGCAGTGATGGGGGGCTTCTTCTTTTCTTTTCTTTTCTTTTCTTTTCTTTTCTTTTCTTTTCTTTTCTTTTCTTTTCTTTTCTTTTCTTTTTCTTCATGCTCCGGCTCCATGAGCCAAAAATCGATTTCATACGCAGTCCCCGGAGAATGAACGAATTGGATATATTAAACTGATAAGAACAGAGTTTCTTCTTCTTTTGCACACCAGCATTCTACCTTTACCAGTATCTGTACATGATATCACCTACGACACCCGTACGCAGCAATATACGCTACCTCCATGAACATCTGCTGTCACCCAAGACTAAAACACTTCTTCCATTAAACACTTTAAGTGGGGGTGCACCGCTCCCAGAAGTACTGCAATACCGGGTCGATGCGTGGAGTGGACGGAGCAAGCCCCTATTCCATCTCCCAGTTCCAAAAATCAATTTAATATATGGTGCCCGGGTAGGGCACGTATCAGATATTAAACTGATAAGAACAGATACTACACTTGATCTTAGCCAAAAGGCCGAGAAGCGATGCCGCAATGACGCCGAGGTGGGGGAGCCGGCAAAGGCCACGCCCACCTGGGCCGCGGCGAGAGGGCCTAAGGTCGCCAACAAACAAGCTCACCGAAAATGGAATCACAACAGAGTGCACAACACGACACTTTGGAGTGCAGCCTGGGATTTTGGATCATCATCATCGTTCAAAAGCACGAAATGGCTCGTAACTCCTAAACCGTCGGTCGCAGACCCAAGTGTCTTACATCACCGGAATCCTTGGCTCGGGCCGAACGAGACGCACGCCTCGGATCGGAGGGTCGCGCTGGCGAGATTTTCGGGTATTTTGGATTTTCTGAAAAACCTACTTTTGCACAGTAGTCCTGGGTTGTTTGCCCAATCTGACCCAAACCAGTGCAGAAAGATTCTCTGGAGTCTGACTGCCAACAGTGACCGGAAAAACAGTGGGAATTTCGATTCACGTTGGCGACGGGACGCCAAAACGTTGGCAGTGGGCGAGGCGGGCTTTACTTAAAGGGCTATAACTCTCCGACGGCAAAGAGACAGTTACACCCAAGTCGGTACACCTGTGTACGGGCTCAGCCCGTGGTCACGTGAAAAGGGATGTGGCGACTGGCCACTTGGAGGCGCTGTAAACAGAAAAAAACAACAACTTGAATACGGCCATAGACGACTGTGTATCACGTGATTTTTCACACGCGCACAAGGTATTCACACCACGTGATAGAACTCCTCATTCTGAACAACTTTGGACCACTGCTGTCAATCAAAGCGTTCGTTAAATATTGGAGATTATTTGAAGAATGAAAAGAACAAACAAACAAACAAACAAGCCTGCTTTCTATCTCTGGATCAAACACTCGGCCACACTTCTTAGGTTTCATTAACCATCAGAAGAAGAAGGAGAAAAAAAAATAATAATAAGTGGAGCTTTAACCATCTGCTCTTTTGACCAGTGTGTGTCCAGGGGAGAGCGCGAACGCAGTCCCCCACTACCATAAATTATGCAGTCGAGATTCCCACATTTGGGGAATTCGCAGGGGTCAGCACAACCGGAGTGCAATGGCCGAGCCTCGCCCTGGGTGAACCACCTTCCTGATCATGGTGTCTCCCCTGCCAGGTAAGTATGAATTCCCAGGCCTCCAGTCAGGGGCACCCTGTCCCTCTTCGCAATCCTCACCAACGGTCAGACAATCGAACACACACCTGATTCAACTCATCAGCTCGTTAGTAAAAGACTCCAAGAGATAAGAGAGACATCAAAAAATGTGCAGTGATGGGGGGCTTCTTCTTTTCTTTTCTTTTCTTTTCTTTTCTTTTCTTTTCTTTTTCTTCATGCTCCGGCTCCATGAGCCAAAAATCGATTTCATACGCAGTCCCCGGAGAATGAACGAATTGGATATATTAAACTGATAAGAACAGAGTTTCTTCTTCTTTTGCACACCAGCATTCTACCTTTACCAGTATCTGTACATGATATCACCTACGACACCCGTACGCAGCAATATACGCTACCTCCATGAACATCTGCTGTCACCCAAGACTAAAACACTTCTTCCATTAAACACTTTAAGTGGGGGTGCACCGCTCCCAGAAGTACTGCAATACCGGGTCGATGCGTGGAGTGGACGGAGCAAGCCCCTATTCCATCTCCCAGTTCCAAAAATCAATTTAATATATGGTGCCCGGGTAGGGCACGTATCAGATATTAAACTGATAAGAACAGATACTACACTTGATCTTAGCCAAAAGGCCGAGAAGCGATGCCGCAATGACGCCGAGGCGGGGGAGCCGGCAAAGGCCACGCCCACCTGGGCCGCGGCGAGAGGGCCTAAGGTCGCCAACAAACAAGCTCACCGAAAATGGAATCACAACAGAGTGCACAACACGACACTTTGGAGTGCAGCCTGGGATTTTGGATCATCATCATCGTTCAAAAGCACGAAATGGCTCGTAACTCCTAAACCGTCGGTCGCAGACCCAAGTGTCTTACATCACCGGAATCCTTGGCTCGGGCCGAACGAGACGCACGCCTCGGATCGGAGGGTCGCGCTGGCGAGATTTTCGGGTATTTTGGATTTTCTGAAAAACCTACTTTTGCACAGTAGTCCTGGGTTGTTTGCCCAATCTGACCCAAACCAGTGCAGAAAGATTCTCTGGAGTCTGACTGCCAACAGTGACCGGAAAAACAGTGGGAATTTCGATTCACGTTGGCGACGGGACGCCAAAACGTTGGCAGTGGGCGAGGCGGGCTTTACTTAAAGGGCTATAACTCTCCGACGGCAAAGAGACAGTTACACCCAAGTCGGTACACCTGTGTACGGGCTCAGCCCGTGGTCACGTGAAAAGGGATGTGGCGACTGGCCACTTGGAGGCGCTGTAAACAGAAAAAAACAACAACTTGAATACGGCCATAGACGACTGTGTATCACGTGATTTTTCACACGCGCACAAGGTATTCACACCACGTGATAGAACTCCTCATTCTGAACAACTTTGGACCACTGCTGTCAATCAAAGCGTTCGTTAAATATTGGAGATTATTTGAAGAATGAAAAGAACAAACAAACAAACAAACAAGCCTGCTTTCTATCTCTGGATCAAACACTCGGCCACACTTCTTAGGTTTCATTAACCATCAGAAGAAGAAGGAGAAAAAAAAATAATAATAAGTGGAGCTTTAACCATCTGCTCTTTTGACCAGTGTGTGTCCAGGGGAGAGCGCGAACGCAGTCCCCCACTACCATAAATTATGCAGTCGAGATTCCCACATTTGGGGAATTCGCAGGGGTCAGCACAACCGGAGTGCAATGGCCGAGCCTCGCCCTGGGTGAACCACCTTCCTGATCATGGTGTCTCCCCTGCCAGGTAAGTATGAATTCCCAGGCCTCCAGTCAGGGGCACCCTGTCCCTCTTCGCAATCCTCACCAACGGTCAGACAATCGAACACACACCTGATTCAACTCATCAGCTCGTTAGTAAAAGACTCCAAGAGATAAGAGAGACATCAAAAAATGTGCAGTGATGGGGGGCTTCTTCTTTTCTTTTCTTTTCTTTTCTTTTCTTTTCTTTTCTTTTCTTTTCTTTTCTTTTCTTTTTCTTCATGCTCCGGCTCCATGAGCCAAAAATCGATTTCATACGCAGTCCCCGGAGAATGAACGAATTGGATATATTAAACTGATAAGAACAGAGTTTCTTCTTCTTTTGCACACCAGCATTCTACCTTTACCAGTATCTGTACATGATATCACCTACGACACCCGTACGCAGCAATATACGCTACCTCCATGAACATCTGCTGTCACCCAAGACTAAAACACTTCTTCCATTAAACACTTTAAGTGGGGGTGCACCGCTCCCAGAAGTACTGCAATACCGGGTCGATGCGTGGAGTGGACGGAGCAAGCCCCTATTCCATCTCCCAGTTCCAAAAATCTATTTAATATATGGTGCCCGGGTAGGGCACGTATCAGATATTAAACTGATAAGAACAGATACTACACTTGATCTTAGCCAAAAGGCCGAGAAGCGATGCCGCAATGACGCCGAGGTGGGGGAGCCGGCAAAGGCCACGCCCACCTGGGCCGCGGCGAGAGGGCCTAAGGTCGCCAACAAACAAGCTCACCGAAAATGGAATCACAACAGAGTGCACAACACGACACTTTGGAGTGCAGCCTGGGATTTTGGATCATCATCATCGTTCAAAAGCACGAAATGGCTCGTAACTCCTAAACCGTCGGTCGCAGACCCAAGTGTCTTACATCACCGGAATCCTTGGCTCGGGCCGAACGAGACGCACGCCTCGGATCGGAGGGTCGCGCTGGCGAGATTTTCGGGTATTTTGGATTTTCTGAAAAACCTACTTTTGCACAGTAGTCCTGGGTTGTTTGCCCAATCTGACCCAAACCAGTGCAGAAAGATTCTCTGGAGTCTGACTGCCAACAGTGACCGGAAAAACAGTGGGAATTTCGATTCACGTTGGCGACGGGACGCCAAAACGTTGGCAGTGGGCGAGGCGGGCTTTACTTAAAGGGCTATAACTCTCCGACGGCAAAGAGACAGTTACACCCAAGTCGGTACACCTGTGTACGGGCTCAGCCCGTGGTCACGTGAAAAGGGATGTGGCGACTGGCCACTTGGAGGCGCTGTAAACAGAAAAAAACAACAACTTGAATACGGCCATAGACGACTGTGTATCACGTGATTTTTCACACGCGCACAAGGTATTCACACCACGTGATAGAACTCCTCATTCTGAACAACTTTGGACCACTGCTGTCAATCAAAGCGTTCGTTAAATATTGGAGATTATTTGAAGAATGAAAAGAACAAACAAACAAACAAACAAGCCTGCTTTCTATCTCTGGATCAAACACTCGGCCACACTTCTTAGGTTTCATTAACCATCAGAAGAAGAAGGAGAAAAAAAAATAATAATAAGTGGAGCTTTAACCATCTGCTCTTTTGACCAGTGTGTGTCCAGGGGAGAGCGCGAACGCAGTCCCCCACTACCATAAATTATGCAGTCGAGATTCCCACATTTGGGGAATTCGCAGGGGTCAGCACAACCGGAGTGCAATGGCCGAGCCTCGCCCTGGGTGAACCACCTTCCTGATCATGGTGTCTCCCCTGCCAGGTAAGTATGAATTCCCAGGCCTCCAGTCAGGGGCACCCTGTCCCTCTTCGCAATCCTCACCAACGGTCAGACAATCGAACACACACCTGATTCAACTCATCAGCTCGTTAGTAAAAGACTCCAAGAGATAAGAGAGACATCAAAAAATGTGCAGTGATGGGGGGCTTCTTCTTTTCTTTTCTTTTCTTTTCTTTTCTTTTCTTTTCTTTTCTTTTCTTTTCTTTTCTTTTTCTTCATGCTCCGGCTCCATGAGCCAAAAATCGATTTCATACGCAGTCCCCGGAGAATGAACGAATTGGATATATTAAACTGATAAGAACAGAGTTTCTTCTTCTTTTGCACACCAGCATTCTACCTTTACCAGTATCTGTACATGATATCACCTACGACACCCGTACGCAGCAATATACGCTACCTCCATGAACATCTGCTGTCACCCAAGACTAAAACACTTCTTCCATTAAACACTTTAAGTGGGGGTGCACCGCTCCCAGAAGTACTGCAATACCGGGTCGATGCGTGGAGTGGACGGAGCAAGCCCCTATTCCATCTCCCAGTTCCAAAAATCAATTTAATATATGGTGCCCGGGTAGGGCACGTATCAGATATTAAACTGATAAGAACAGATACTACACTTGATCTTAGCCAAAAGGCCGAGAAGCGATGCCGCAATGACGCCGAGGCGGGGGAGCCGGCAAAGGCCACGCCCACCTGGGCCGCGGCGAGAGGGCCTAAGGTCGCCAACAAACAAGCTCACCGAAAATGGAATCACAACAGAGTGCACAACACGACACTTTGGAGTGCAGCCTGGGATTTTGGATCATCATCATCGTTCAAAAGCACGAAATGGCTCGTAACTCCTAAACCGTCGGTCGCAGACCCAAGTGTCTTACATCACCGGAATCCTTGGCTCGGGCCGAACGAGACGCACGCCTCGGATCGGAGGGTCGCGCTGGCGAGATTTTCGGGTATTTTGGATTTTCTGAAAAACCTACTTTTGCACAGTAGTCCTGGGTTGTTTGCCCAATCTGACCCAAACCAGTGCAGAAAGATTCTCTGGAGTCTGACTGCCAACAGTGACCGGAAAAACAGTGGGAATTTCGATTCACGTTGGCGACGGGACGCCAAAACGTTGGCAGTGGGCGAGGCGGGCTTTACTTAAAGGGCTATAACTCTCCGACGGCAAAGAGACAGTTACACCCAAGTCGGTACACCTGTGTACGGGCTCAGCCCGTGGTCACGTGAAAAGGGATGTGGCGACTGGCCACTTGGAGGCGCTGTAAACAGAAAAAAACAACAACTTGAATACGGCCATAGACGACTGTGTATCACGTGATTTTTCACACGCGCACAAGGTATTCACACCACGTGATAGAACTCCTCATTCTGAACAACTTTGGACCACTGCTGTCAATCAAAGCGTTCGTTAAATATTGGAGATTATTTGAAGAATGAAAAGAACAAACAAACAAACAAACAAGCCTGCTTTCTATCTCTGGATCAAACACTCGGCCACACTTCTTAGGTTTCATTAACCATCAGAAGAAGAAGGAGAAAAAAAAATAATAATAAGTGGAGCTTTAACCATCTGCTCTTTTGACCAGTGTGTGTCCAGGGGAGAGCGCGAACGCAGTCCCCCACTACCATAAATTATGCAGTCGAGATTCCCACATTTGGGGAATTCGCAGGGGTCAGCACAACCGGAGTGCAATGGCCGAGCCTCGCCCTGGGTGAACCACCTTCCTGATCATGGTGTCTCCCCTGCCAGGTAAGTATGAATTCCCAGGCCTCCAGTCAGGGGCACCCTGTCCCTCTTCGCAATCCTCACCAACGGTCAGACAATCGAACACACACCTGATTCAACTCATCAGCTCGTTAGTAAAAGACTCCAAGAGATAAGAGAGACATCAAAAAATGTGCAGTGATGGGGGGCTTCTTCTTTTCTTTTCTTTTCTTTTCTTTTCTTTTCTTTTCTTTTCTTTTCTTTTCTTTTCTTTTTCTTCATGCTCCGGCTCCATGAGCCAAAAATCGATTTCATACGCAGTCCCCGGAGAATGAACGAATTGGATATATTAAACTGATAAGAACAGAGTTTCTTCTTCTTTTGCACACCAGCATTCTACCTTTACCAGTATCTGTACATGATATCACCTACGACACCCGTACGCAGCAATATACGCTACCTCCATGAACATCTGCTGTCACCCAAGACTAAAACACTTCTTCCATTAAACACTTTAAGTGGGGGTGCACCGCTCCCAGAAGTACTGCAATACCGGGTCGATGCGTGGAGTGGACGGAGCAAGCCCCTATTCCATCTCCCAGTTCCAAAAATCAATTTAATATATGGTGCCCGGGTAGGGCACGTATCAGATATTAAACTGATAAGAACAGATACTACACTTGATCTTAGCCAAAAGGCCGAGAAGCGATGCCGCAATGACGCCGAGGTGGGGGAGCCGGCAAAGGCCACGCCCACCTGGGCCGCGGCGAGAGGGCCTAAGGTCGCCAACAAACAAGCTCACCGAAAATGGAATCACAACAGAGTGCACAACACGACACTTTGGAGTGCAGCCTGGGATTTTGGATCATCATCATCGTTCAAAAGCACGAAATGGCTCGTAACTCCTAAACCGTCGGTCGCAGACCCAAGTGTCTTACATCACCGGAATCCTTGGCTCGGGCCGAACGAGACGCACGCCTCGGATCGGAGGGTCGCGCTGGCGAGATTTTCGGGTATTTTGGATTTTCTGAAAAACCTACTTTTGCACAGTAGTCCTGGGTTGTTTGCCCAATCTGACCCAAACCAGTGCAGAAAGATTCTCTGGAGTCTGACTGCCAACAGTGACCGGAAAAACAGTGGGAATTTCGATTCACGTTGGCGACGGGACGCCAAAACGTTGGCAGTGGGCGAGGCGGGCTTTACTTAAAGGGCTATAACTCTCCGACGGCAAAGAGACAGTTACACCCAAGTCGGTACACCTGTGTACGGGCTCAGCCCGTGGTCACGTGAAAAGGGATGTGGCGACTGGCCACTTGGAGGCGCTGTAAACAGAAAAAAACAACAACTTGAATACGGCCATAGACGACTGTGTATCACGTGATTTTTCACACGCGCACAAGGTATTCACACCACGTGATAGAACTCCTCATTCTGAACAACTTTGGACCACTGCTGTCAATCAAAGCGTTCGTTAAATATTGGAGATTATTTGAAGAATGAAAAGAACAAACAAACAAACAAACAAGCCTGCTTTCTATCTCTGGATCAAACACTCGGCCACACTTCTTAGGTTTCATTAACCATCAGAAGAAGAAGGAGAAAAAAAAATAATAATAAGTGGAGCTTTAACCATCTGCTCTTTTGACCAGTGTGTGTCCAGGGGAGAGCGCGAACGCAGTCCCCCACTACCATAAATTATGCAGTCGAGATTCCCACATTTGGGGAATTCGCAGGGGTCAGCACAACCGGAGTGCAATGGCCGAGCCTCGCCCTGGGTGAACCACCTTCCTGATCATGGTGTCTCCCCTGCCAGGTAAGTATGAATTCCCAGGCCTCCAGTCAGGGGCACCCTGTCCCTCTTCGCAATCCTCACCAACGGTCAGACAATCGAACACACACCTGATTCAACTCATCAGCTCGTTAGTAAAAGACTCCAAGAGATAAGAGAGACATCAAAAAATGTGCAGTGATGGGGGGCTTCTTCTTTTCTTTTCTTTTCTTTTCTTTTCTTTTCTTTTCTTTTCTTTTCTTTTCTTTTCTTTTCTTTTCTTTTTCTTCATGCTCCGGCTCCATGAGCCAAAAATCGATTTCATACGCAGTCCCCGGAGAATGAACGAATTGGATATATTAAACTGATAAGAACAGAGTTTCTTCTTCTTTTGCACACCAGCATTCTACCTTTACCAGTATCTGTACATGATATCACCTACGACACCCGTACGCAGCAATATACGCTACCTCCATGAACATCTGCTGTCACCCAAGACTAAAACACTTCTTCCATTAAACACTTTAAGTGGGGGTGCACCGCTCCCAGAAGTACTGCAATACCGGGTCGATGCGTGGAGTGGACGGAGCAAGCCCCTATTCCATCTCCCAGTTCCAAAAATCAATTTAATATATGGTGCCCGGGTAGGGCACGTATCAGATATTAAACTGATAAGAACAGATACTACACTTGATCTTAGCCAAAAGGCCGAGAAGCGATGCCGCAATGACGCCGAGGCGGGGGAGCCGGCAAAGGCCACGCCCACCTGGGCCGCGGCGAGAGGGCCTAAGGTCGCCAACAAACAAGCTCACCGAAAATGGAATCACAACAGAGTGCACAACACGACACTTTGGAGTGCAGCCTGGGATTTTGGATCATCATCATCGTTCAAAAGCACGAAATGGCTCGTAACTCCTAAACCGTCGGTCGCAGACCCAAGTGTCTTACATCACCGGAATCCTTGGCTCGGGCCGAACGAGACGCACGCCTCGGATCGGAGGGTCGCGCTGGCGAGATTTTCGGGTATTTTGGATTTTCTGAAAAACCTACTTTTGCACAGTAGTCCTGGGTTGTTTGCCCAATCTGACCCAAACCAGTGCAGAAAGATTCTCTGGAGTCTGACTGCCAACAGTGACCGGAAAAACAGTGGGAATTTCGATTCACGTTGGCGACGGGACGCCAAAACGTTGGCAGTGGGCGAGGCGGGCTTTACTTAAAGGGCTATAACTCTCCGACGGCAAAGAGACAGTTACACCCAAGTCGGTACACCTGTGTACGGGCTCAGCCCGTGGTCACGTGAAAAGGGATGTGGCGACTGGCCACTTGGAGGCGCTGTAAACAGAAAAAAACAACAACTTGAATACGGCCATAGACGACTGTGTATCACGTGATTTTTCACACGCGCACAAGGTATTCACACCACGTGATAGAACTCCTCATTCTGAACAACTTTGGACCACTGCTGTCAATCAAAGCGTTCGTTAAATATTGGAGATTATTTGAAGAATGAAAAGAACAAACAAACAAACAAACAAGCCTGCTTTCTATCTCTGGATCAAACACTCGGCCACACTTCTTAGGTTTCATTAACCATCAGAAGAAGAAGGAGAAAAAAAAATAATAATAAGTGGAGCTTTAACCATCTGCTCTTTTGACCAGTGTGTGTCCAGGGGAGAGCGCGAACGCAGTCCCCCACTACCATAAATTATGCAGTCGAGATTCCCACATTTGGGGAATTCGCAGGGGTCAGCACAACCGGAGTGCAATGGCCGAGCCTCGCCCTGGGTGAACCACCTTCCTGATCATGGTGTCTCCCCTGCCAGGTAAGTATGAATTCCCAGGCCTCCAGTCAGGGGCACCCTGTCCCTCTTCGCAATCCTCACCAACGGTCAGACAATCGAACACACACCTGATTCAACTCATCAGCTCGTTAGTAAAAGACTCCAAGAGATAAGAGAGACATCAAAAAATGTGCAGTGATGGGGGGCTTCTTCTTTTCTTTTCTTTTCTTTTCTTTTCTTTTCTTTTCTTTTCTTTTCTTTTCTTTTCTTTTCTTTTTCTTCATGCTCCGGCTCCATGAGCCAAAAATCGATTTCATACGCAGTCCCCGGAGAATGAACGAATTGGATATATTAAACTGATAAGAACAGAGTTTCTTCTTCTTTTGCACACCAGCATTCTACCTTTACCAGTATCTGTACATGATATCACCTACGACACCCGTACGCAGCAATATACGCTACCTCCATGAACATCTGCTGTCACCCAAGACTAAAACACTTCTTCCATTAAACACTTTAAGTGGGGGTGCACCGCTCCCAGAAGTACTGCAATACCGGGTCGATGCGTGGAGTGGACGGAGCAAGCCCCTATTCCATCTCCCAGTTCCAAAAATCAATTTAATATATGGTGCCCGGGTAGGGCACGTATCAGATATTAAACTGATAAGAACAGATACTACACTTGATCTTAGCCAAAAGGCCGAGAAGCGATGCCGCAATGACGCCGAGGCGGGGGAGCCGGCAAAGGCCACGCCCACCTGGGCCGCGGCGAGAGGGCCTAAGGTCGCCAACAAACAAGCTCACCGAAAATGGAATCACAACAGAGTGCACAACACGACACTTTGGAGTGCAGCCTGGGATTTTGGATCATCATCATCGTTCAAAAGCACGAAATGGCTCGTAACTCCTAAACCGTCGGTCGCAGACCCAAGTGTCTTACATCACCGGAATCCTTGGCTCGGGCCGAACGAGACGCACGCCTCGGATCGGAGGGTCGCGCTGGCGAGATTTTCGGGTATTTTGGATTTTCTGAAAAACCTACTTTTGCACAGTAGTCCTGGGTTGTTTGCCCAATCTGACCCAAACCAGTGCAGAAAGATTCTCTGGAGTCTGACTGCCAACAGTGACCGGAAAAACAGTGGGAATTTCGATTCACGTTGGCGACGGGACGCCAAAACGTTGGCAGTGGGCGAGGCGGGCTTTACTTAAAGGGCTATAACTCTCCGACGGCAAAGAGACAGTTACACCCAAGTCGGTACACCTGTGTACGGGCTCAGCCCGTGGTCACGTGAAAAGGGATGTGGCGACTGGCCACTTGGAGGCGCTGTAAACAGAAAAAAACAACAACTTGAATACGGCCATAGACGACTGTGTATCACGTGATTTTTCACACGCGCACAAGGTATTCACACCACGTGATAGAACTCCTCATTCTGAACAACTTTGGACCACTGCTGTCAATCAAAGCGTTCGTTAAATATTGGAGATTATTTGAAGAATGAAAAGAACAAACAAACAAACAAACAAGCCTGCTTTCTATCTCTGGATCAAACACTCGGCCACACTTCTTAGGTTTCATTAACCATCAGAAGAAGAAGGAGAAAAAAAAATAATAATAAGTGGAGCTTTAACCATCTGCTCTTTTGACCAGTGTGTGTCCAGGGGAGAGCGCGAACGCAGTCCCCCACTACCATAAATTATGCAGTCGAGATTCCCACATTTGGGGAATTCGCAGGGGTCAGCACAACCGGAGTGCAATGGCCGAGCCTCGCCCTGGGTGAACCACCTTCCTGATCATGGTGTCTCCCCTGCCAGGTAAGTATGAATTCCCAGGCCTCCAGTCAGGGGCACCCTGTCCCTCTTCGCAATCCTCACCAACGGTCAGACAATCGAACACACACCTGATTCAACTCATCAGCTCGTTAGTAAAAGACTCCAAGAGATAAGAGAGACATCAAAAAATGTGCAGTGATGGGGGGCTTCTTCTTTTCTTTTCTTTTCTTTTCTTTTCTTTTCTTTTCTTTTTCTTCATGCTCCGGCTCCATGAGCCAAAAATCGATTTCATACGCAGTCCCCGGAGAATGAACGAATTGGATATATTAAACTGATAAGAACAGAGTTTCTTCTTCTTTTGCACACCAGCATTCTACCTTTACCAGTATCTGTACTTGATATCACCTACGACACCCGTACGCAGCAATATACGCTACCTCCATGAACATCTGCTGTCACCCAAGACTAAAACACTTCTTCCATTAAACACTTTAAGTGGGGGTGCACCGCTCCCAGAAGTACTGCAATACCGGGTCGATGCGTGGAGTGGACGGAGCAAGCCCCTATTCCATCTCCCAGTTCCAAAAATCAATTTAATATATGGTGCCCGGGTAGGGCACGTATCAGATATTAAACTGATAAGAACAGATTTTCTTTCGAAAAAAGTTTATTGTCACATTTTTCCTTTAAAACATAACACGTCTTTAAAACAAAAATTACCCAATTTAACGGTTAAAAGTCAGTTTGGGTTTGTGTGTTGTGTAAAAGTCCATGTGTGTAAAATGTTTGGTTTAAAAGAAGGGTAAAATGAATGAAAATAAATAGAAATAAAGGATATAAAACAATAAATCATGCCAACTAAAACATCATCTCTTGTACAGGATCGCGGATGAGTCCCTATCAAGTTTTTCCATTCACTCCAGGTCTCCAGAACAGGCTCCGGACTCCCCGCTTCCGGTGCCCAGCGGAAATCCCCGCTCCTCCGGCCCGCTGGCCCGCTGTTCCCGTAGCCGGTGTGGTGAGGGTGCATCTACGGGCGGCCAGGGTCGGTGGCGGCCGGGACCTTTTCTGTGCAGCCTGGCCCCCTCATCCGAATAACGACGTGCGGCCCACCCTGCAGCGTTGATGTTATTTTCTGCTTGCACGCGTGGAGGGGGACCGTCACGCGTTTCCCCACCAGCAGGTTTCTGGTGACCCAGATGGCATCCTTGATCACGTTTAGGGTGAGCCAGAGCGAGGAAAATGTTGATGGTGTGAGCTCCTTCAAGCCCTGACCCACCCCCAGGATGGCGAGCTTGTAGTCCACCTGGGCCCCACCCGCTGGCAGGCACGGGAAAAACAGGGGGCCGGTCTTGGCCCACAGGTCCCGCGCAGCGCCGCACTCCCAGAGCAGGTGGTAGACAGTCTCCGGGGAACCACATCCGGACCGTGGGCAGGTGGAGTTTTTGGCCATGCCTCTGGAGTGCATAACCGCCCTGACCGGGAGGATCTCATGAGCCACCATCCACGACAAGTCCTTAAGCCTGTTCTGGAGAGCTGGGTGGGCTGCGTTCCTCCAAACGTCTTTGGCCTCACCTAGTGTGAGGCCTGGAATCGGACTCACCGGTTCGCGATCCTGCACAAGAGAGATCAAGGACTTATGGTTAGTTAAAACTGTGACATCTTGATTCTCTAAAAGGTATTTCTTTAAAAATGTCTTGATAAAACAATACTCTCTGGGCAAGTTAAAAGACACTGGACATTTAAGATCAACTGGTAAAATTTTCAAATATCTTAGGTACGACCCCATCCAGAAACGGGTCATGGCTGCAGTCTTGTTCTCTCTGGATGGGGTCATTGCATATTTAATATGGAGGGCGGTGAAGCGGCTGCCTAAAAACAGGTGGGGGTCTGGGAGGCCTTTCCCGCCGTTCTCTGTTTTTTTCTTTACGACGTCTCTTTTGAGTCGCTCCCACTTGGACCCCCACAGGAAATAAAACACTGCCCTCTCCAGGTTGATGAGGAAACTTCGTGGGGGACTAAAAACAGAACAGACAAGTAAAATCAGTGGTAAAATCACAGCTTTGAAAATTAAAATCTTGCCTTCGTAAGTCAGTTGTCTTAGTCCCCAAAACCCGAGTCTTTGCCTAACTTTCCCTACCAAGTCAGTCCAGTTTCCTTGTCCTCCACCCTCTCTGTCAAATTTGACTCCTAAAATTTTCAAATTATTTTCTTTAAAATCCAAATCTAGTCCACCTGTGTCCACGTCACCCCACGGCCCGAAGAGCTGGGCCTCGGACTTGCTCCTATTGAGCTTAGCGCCCGAGGCCCGACCGTACCAGTCAGTCAAGTCCATTGCTCTTCGTACTGATAAAAGGTCAGTCGCTAAAAGGGTCACGTCATCCATATATAAAACACAGGTCGCCGTCAGTCCACCAGTTCCTGGGATGTCTAGTCCTTTAATCCATTTATCCCTTCTCAAGATTTGTGCCAGTGGCTCAATACAAGCCACATACAGAAGGGCAGATAATGGACACCCCTGACGGACGCCGCTGCGGATATTTACCGCGTTGGATAAATGCCCATTAACTACAAATCTGCTGATCAGACTGTTGTACAGCAGTCCCACCCAGGCTATGAACCTCCCTGGAAACCCCATTTTATCCAGTACCTTAAAAAGGAACTGGTGCGAGATGCGGTCAAATGCTTTTTCAAAGTCTAAATTTAGGACTACTAGCCGAATGTTTCTGTCTCTCGCATAACAGATGGCGTCTCTGATCAGCACCAGGCTGTCCGTGATCTTCCTTCCGGGCACAGCGCATGCTTGATCCGGGTGGATTACGTCCGCTAAAACCGTCGACATACGTGTGGCTAAAATTTTGCTAAAAAGTTTGCAGTCAACGTTTAAAAGAGTAATGGGTCGCCAGTTCCGTAAGTCCGTCTTGTCTCCTTTTTTATGTAAAAGTGAAACTATCCCTATTCTAAAACTGTCAGGAAGTCTTTCAAGAGTCTCAAATTCTTTAAAAACAGTCAGTAAGTCGAACGCTAAGATATCCCAAAAGGTTAAATAAAACTCTAGAGGAAGTCCGTCTGTACCAGGGGACTTTCCTCGTTTAAAACTTTTAAGAGCTTTGTGAATTTCTAAGATGTTAAAATCTTGAGATAAAATTGTGCATTCGCTGTCGACTTTCTTTTCTAAAAACTCTAAAACTTCCCTTAGCGTGTCATTGTGAACTTCTTTTGTGCTGTATAGGTTTTCATAAAATACTTCAGTTTCCTTTAAAATTTCTTTTGTGGTGTAAACCTCCCTTCCTCCACTTTTCAAACCAGTGATAGCCCCACCCCGTGAAATAATCTTTTTAAAAAAATACCTAGTACACCTTTCACCTTCCTCTATCTCCCTCTCCCTGCTCCTTAAAATGACACCTTTGCTTTGACTTTCGGATAAAACTGACATTTCTTGTTTTATTTCTTTAATTTCTTCGCTAAAATCAATCCCATTATTTGAAAGATTAAAATACCTCTGTAGTCGTTTTTGCAGCCCCATCATGCATCGATTTAAACTATTCTTTTTATTTTTTCCTATCTTTCTAAAAAACTGTCTCGTCCGTTCCTTTACCATCTCCCACCACTGTGCACGTGAGTCGTAAAAGTCTTGGAGGGTCTGCCATTGGCTGAACTGCTCCCTGTACTCACTAACTACTTCCTTATCTTCCAAAAGGGAGCAGTTCAGCTTCCACAGCCCTCCCCCTACAGTCACACCGGTGGGTAGTGAAAGGGTGCATGACAGCATTATGTGATCTGAAAAAAAGAGGGGGGTTAATGTTGCATCGGTTGGCGGGCAGTCTCGTGTAAAAACATAGTCAATGCGGGAGGCTCTGGTGCCGTCACCACTGAACCAGGTGAAGCCCTCCTCTCTGTGATGCATTGCTTTAAAACAGTCTACTAATTTAAAATCTCTAACTAAACCCTGCAATAAAACCGATGTTTTGTCAACTTTAAAATCCTCTGTCCTCTTCCTATCTTTCTTAGTTAAAACACAGTTAAAATCCCCTGCTACCACTAGGGGAGCCCTACCTAACATGTGGGGCTGCAGGTCTTCTAAAAGCTCATGCCTGTTATTTTTGTCTGTAAAACCATACACATTTAAAATGTTAAAATCCTTACCTAAAAAAGTCAGATTAGTTAAAATTGCCCGCCCATCCCTCACCACAGTGCTGCCCTTCACCAAAATATTGGGATTTTTGATTAAAATAGCAACACCGTCATTTTTGTTAAAATTGGACCCACTCCAGATGGAAAGTCCTGGGGTCCAAATCTCCTCCCATTTCCTGTAGTTTGTTAAAAAAGGCAGACCACATTCTTGCAATAAAAACACATCTGACTTAAAAGATTTTAAAAAGGATAACACGCTCTGTGCTCGTATATTGCTCTTCACACTTCTCACATTGATTGTGGAGATAGTGAGAGCCATGAGCAGTATGGTTAAAAGGGTGTGAGACATTTAAAAGCAACCGAGTGACTACAGAGATATAGTTAAAATCATGTTACATCTTGTTGCACTTGCCTTCCCTTTTCCCCAGAAGGACTGGGATCAGGGGGGAAAGTGCTTGACGCCTCAGGGCTCGCAGAGAAAACCTCTTGCGACTCCTGTGGCGACGATGTTCTCAGCTTAAAATGCAGAAAAGAGACTTCATTTGGAGATTCTGCGGGCCACATACGGTCTAGATCTTCAGTGGGGGAACTATCTAGCCGATGCGCTACCCGCAGCTTTTTCTCCTCTGTTTGAACCAGAGGAGATCTCGCAGTTCTTTTCTGCACTTGAGCATTTGGGAGTGAAATATCACTTTCACTCCCACTGGAGGGCATACTCACCTCCGAGACGGTGTTGAGGGAGGAAACCGTTTCGTCCTCTCCGCTTTCTGTTTCATTTCCTTTTTCTTGTTCGGGAGTGGTTTCCTCCCCCTGTTCCGTGTCAATCCGTGACTCTGCCCCTGTGGCCGCCCCACTTCCTTTTTCCTGGCCAATCCCTGAGGCTGGCTGGGAATTTGAAATTCCCGCCAAAACCTCAGGGACCGCCTCCTCCTCCCTTTGTTCTTTTGTTTGCTTTGCTTGTGGGGCGGCCATTTTGTTGCTTTTAAGTTTGTTGGCGAAACTTTTTGGGCAATCTCTGTAGAGATGGTTTGATTCTCCACACAGGTTGCACCGCCTGCCATTGGTACACTCCTCAAAGTTATGACCAATTTCTCTGCATTTCCCACATATAATTTCCTGGCATGCTTCAGCTAAGTGCCCAAACTTTCCACACTTCCTGCATAATTTGGGCATACCCTGGTAATGGATGTAGCCTCTGTTCTCACCAAGCACAATCATTGAAGGCAGATGCTTCAGGCCCTGGTAGCCCCCGGCGTCTTCCCATTGTTTAATGGGAATTCGCCAAGAGCATGTCCAGATGCCATCCTCATCTAAAACCTTGACTGGCTGGCTTCGAACGGTGCAAAATCTACCCAGCCATACACAAATGTCTTCCCCAGTCACTGTCTCATTAAACATTCTAACAATCACAGTTTTAAGTGTGTTATCAGAGAGCTTTTCAACAGTAAACATAGAGAACTGGGATTTAGCTGCTTCAAATCTGTGCCAAAACTCGTTCAGGTGGGAAATCGCTCTAAAGCTAACATCATAACCTTTGTTAAGGGGCAGAGTCACAATACAATTCAAATCCTCAGGTTTAAAATTTAAAGTCTTTTGGATCAGCTTCCTGGAGAAGTCAAGACGTGACATCCCCAGGAGCTTCCCCTCAACTTCTTTAAAAAGGAAACGCACGCTGTGGTGCCTCCGCATGCCGGCACGAGCAGCCGACATGGTGGAGACACCAACAGCCTAAAAACTTCAAGGAACAATAAATAAATAAATAAATAGATAAATAGATAAAATGTCTTACCTTAAAACTGTACAGTCGTAAAAACAGCTGGATCAATGTACCTCCTAAAAGTTGTGTGGCTCGGGATACAAGGCTAATCTCGAGCCAAGAAACCTCCAAGAGGCGATCGCTGTCTCCACCTGACGACCAGATACGTGATCTTAGCCAAAAGGCCGAGAAGCGATGCCGCAATGACGCCGAGGCGGGGGAGCCGGCAAAGGCCACGCCCACCTGGGCCGCGGCGAGAGGGCCTAAGGTCGCCAACAAACAAGCTCACCGAAAATGGAATCACAACAGAGTGCACAACACGACACTTTGGAGTGCAGCCTGGGATTTTGGATCATCATCATCGTTCAAAAGCACGAAATGGCTCGTAACTCCTAAACCGTCGGTCGCAGACCCAAGTGTCTTACATCACCGGAATCCTTGGCTCGGGCCGAACGAGACGCACGCCTCGGATCGGAGGGTCGCGCTGGCGAGATTTTCGGGTATTTTGGATTTTCTGAAAAACCTACTTTTGCACAGTAGTCCTGGGTTGTTTGCCCAATCTGACCCAAACCAGTGCAGAAAGATTCTCTGGAGTCTGACTGCCAACAGTGACCGGAAAAACAGTGGGAATTTCGATTCACGTTGGCGACGGGACGCCAAAACGTTGGCAGTGGGCGAGGCGGGCTTTACTTAAAGGGCTATAACTCTCCGACGGCAAAGAGACAGTTACACCCAAGTCGGTACACCTGTGTACGGGCTCAGCCCGTGGTCACGTGAAAAGGGATGTGGCGACTGGCCACTTGGAGGCGCTGTAAACAGAAAAAAACAACAACTTGAATACGGCCATAGACGACTGTGTATCACGTGATTTTTCACACGCGCACAAGGTATTCACACCACGTGATAGAACTCCTCATTCTGAACAACTTTGGACCACTGCTGTCAATCAAAGCGTTCGTTAAATATTGGAGATTATTTGAAGAATGAAAAGAACAAACAAACAAACAAACAAGCCTGCTTTCTATCTCTGGATCAAACACTCGGCCACACTTCTTAGGTTTCATTAACCATCAGAAGAAGAAGGAGAAAAAAAAATAATAATAAGTGGAGCTTTAACCATCTGCTCTTTTGACCAGTGTGTGTCCAGGGGAGAGCGCGAACGCAGTCCCCCACTACCATAAATTATGCAGTCGAGATTCCCACATTTGGGGAATTCGCAGGGGTCAGCACAACCGGAGTGCAATGGCCGAGCCTCGCCCTGGGTGAACCACCTTCCTGATCATGGTGTCTCCCCTGCCAGGTAAGTATGAATTCCCAGGCCTCCAGTCAGGGGCACCCTGTCCCTCTTCGCAATCCTCACCAACGGTCAGACAATCGAACACACACCTGATTCAACTCATCAGCTCGTTAGTAAAAGACTCCAAGAGATAAGAGAGACATCAAAAAATGTGCAGTGATGGGGGGCTTCTTCTTTTCTTTTCTTTTCTTTTCTTTTCTTTTCTTTTCTTTTCTTTTCTTTTTCTTCATGCTCCGGCTCCATGAGCCAAAAATCGATTTCATACGCAGTCCCCGGAGAATGAACGAATTGGATATATTAAACTGATAAGAACAGAGTTTCTTCTTCTTTTGCACACCAGCATTCTACCTTTACCAGTATCTGTACATGATATCACCTACGACACCCGTACGCAGCAATATACGCTACCTCCATGAACATCTGCTGTCACCCAAGACTAAAACACTTCTTCCATTAAACACTTTAAGTGGGGGTGCACCGCTCCCAGAAGTACTGCAATACCGGGTCGATGCGTGGAGTGGACGGAGCAAGCCCCTATTCCATCTCCCAGTTCCAAAAATCAATTTAATATATGGTGCCCGGGTAGGGCACGTATCAGATATTAAACTGATAAGAACAGATACTACACTTGATCTTAGCCAAAAGGCCGAGAAGCGATGCCGCAATGACGCCGAGGCGGGGGAGCCGGCAAAGGCCACGCCCACCTGGGCCGCGGCGAGAGGGCCTAAGGTCGCCAACAAACAAGCTCACCGAAAATGGAATCACAACAGAGTGCACAACACGACACTTTGGAGTGCAGCCTGGGATTTTGGATCATCATCATCGTTCAAAAGCACGAAATGGCTCGTAACTCCTAAACCGTCGGTCGCAGACCCAAGTGTCTTACATCACCGGAATCCTTGGCTCGGGCCGAACGAGACGCACGCCTCGGATCGGAGGGTCGCGCTGGCGAGATTTTCGGGTATTTTGGATTTTCTGAAAAACCTACTTTTGCACAGTAGTCCTGGGTTGTTTGCCCAATCTGACCCAAACCAGTGCAGAAAGATTCTCTGGAGTCTGACTGCCAACAGTGACCGGAAAAACAGTGGGAATTTCGATTCACGTTGGCGACGGGACGCCAAAACGTTGGCAGTGGGCGAGGCGGGCTTTACTTAAAGGGCTATAACTCTCCGACGGCAAAGAGACAGTTACACCCAAGTCGGTACACCTGTGTACGGGCTCAGCCCGTGGTCACGTGAAAAGGGATGTGGCGACTGGCCACTTGGAGGCGCTGTAAACAGAAAAAAACAACAACTTGAATACGGCCATAGACGACTGTGTATCACGTGATTTTTCACACGCGCACAAGGTATTCACACCACGTGATAGAACTCCTCATTCTGAACAACTTTGGACCACTGCTGTCAATCAAAGCGTTCGTTAAATATTGGAGATTATTTGAAGAATGAAAAGAACAAACAAACAAACAAACAAGCCTGCTTTCTATCTCTGGATCAAACACTCGGCCACACTTCTTAGGTTTCATTAACCATCAGAAGAAGAAGGAGAAAAAAAAATAATAATAAGTGGAGCTTTAACCATCTGCTCTTTTGACCAGTGTGTGTCCAGGGGAGAGCGCGAACGCAGTCCCCCACTACCATAAATTATGCAGTCGAGATTCCCACATTTGGGGAATTCGCAGGGGTCAGCACAACCGGAGTGCAATGGCCGAGCCTCGCCCTGGGTGAACCACCTTCCTGATCATGGTGTCTCCCCTGCCAGGTAAGTATGAATTCCCAGGCCTCCAGTCAGGGGCACCCTGTCCCTCTTCGCAATCCTCACCAACGGTCAGACAATCGAACACACACCTGATTCAACTCATCAGCTCGTTAGTAAAAGACTCCAAGAGATAAGAGAGACATCAAAAAATGTGCAGTGATGGGGGGCTTCTTCTTTTCTTTTCTTTTCTTTTCTTTTCTTTTCTTTTCTTTTCTTTTTCTTCATGCTCCGGCTCCATGAGCCAAAAATCGATTTCATACGCAGTCCCCGGAGAATGAACGAATTGGATATATTAAACTGATAAGAACAGAGTTTCTTCTTCTTTTGCACACCAGCATTCTACCTTTACCAGTATCTGTACATGATATCACCTACGACACCCGTACGCAGCAATATACGCTACCTCCATGAACATCTGCTGTCACCCAAGACTAAAACACTTCTTCCATTAAACACTTTAAGTGGGGGTGCACCGCTCCCAGAAGTACTGCAATACCGGGTCGATGCGTGGAGTGGACGGAGCAAGCCCCTATTCCATCTCCCAGTTCCAAAAATCAATTTAATATATGGTGCCCGGGTAGGGCACGTATCAGATATTAAACTGATAAGAACAGATACTACACTTGATCTTAGCCAAAAGGCCGAGAAGCGATGCCGCAATGACGCCGAGGCGGGGGAGCCGGCAAAGGCCACGCCCACCTGGGCCGCGGCGAGAGGGCCTAAGGTCGCCAACAAACAAGCTCACCGAAAATGGAATCACAACAGAGTGCACAACACGACACTTTGGAGTGCAGCCTGGGATTTTGGATCATCATCATCGTTCAAAAGCACGAAATGGCTCGTAACTCCTAAACCGTCGGTCGCAGACCCAAGTGTCTTACATCACCGGAATCCTTGGCTCGGGCCGAACGAGACGCACGCCTCGGATCGGAGGTCGCGCTGGCGAGATTTTCGGGTATTTTGGATTTTCTGAAAAACCTACTTTTGCACAGTAGTCCTGGGTTGTTTGCCCAATCTGACCCAAACCAGTGCAGAAAGATTCTCTGGAGTCTGACTGCCAACAGTGACCGGAAAAACAGTGGGAATTTCGATTCACGTTGGCGACGGGACGCCAAAACGTTGGCAGTGGGCGAGGCGGGCTTTACTTAAAGGGCTATAACTCTCCGACGGCAAAGAGACAGTTACACCCAAGTCGGTACACCTGTGTACGGGCTCAGCCCGTGGTCACGTGAAAAGGGATGTGGCGACTGGCCACTTGGAGGCGCTGTAAACAGAAAAAAACAACAACTTGAATACGGCCATAGACGACTGTGTATCACGTGATTTTTCACACGCGCACAAGGTATTCACACCACGTGATAGAACTCCTCATTCTGAACAACTTTGGACCACTGCTGTCAATCAAAGCGTTCGTTAAATATTGGAGATTATTTGAAGAATGAAAAGAACAAACAAACAAACAAACAAGCCTGCTTTCTATCTCTGGATCAAACACTCGGCCACACTTCTTAGGTTTCATTAACCATCAGAAGAAGAAGGAGAAAAAAAAATAATAATAAGTGGAGCTTTAACCATCTGCTCTTTTGACCAGTGTGTGTCCAGGGGAGAGCGCGAACGCAGTCCCCCACTACCATAAATTATGCAGTCGAGATTCCCACATTTGGGGAATTCGCAGGGGTCAGCACAACCGGAGTGCAATGGCCGAGCCTCGCCCTGGGTGAACCACCTTCCTGATCATGGTGTCTCCCCTGCCAGGTAAGTATGAATTCCCAGGCCTCCAGTCAGGGGCACCCTGTCCCTCTTCGCAATCCTCACCAACGGTCAGACAATCGAACACACACCTGATTCAACTCATCAGCTCGTTAGTAAAAGACTCCAAGAGATAAGAGAGACATCAAAAAATGTGCAGTGATGGGGGGCTTCTTCTTTTCTTTTCTTTTCTTTTCTTTTCTTTTCTTTTCTTTTCTTTTCTTTTCTTTTCTTTTTCTTCATGCTCCGGCTCCATGAGCCAAAAATCGATTTCATACGCAGTCCCCGGAGAATGAACGAATTGGATATATTAAACTGATAAGAACAGAGTTTCTTCTTCTTTTGCACACCAGCATTCTACCTTTACCAGTATCTGTACATGATATCACCTACGACACCCGTACGCAGCAATATACGCTACCTCCATGAACATCTGCTGTCACCCAAGACTAAAACACTTCTTCCATTAAACACTTTAAGTGGGGGTGCACCGCTCCCAGAAGTACTGCAATACCGGGTCGATGCGTGGAGTGGACGGAGCAAGCCCCTATTCCATCTCCCAGTTCCAAAAATCAATTTAATATATGGTGCCCGGGTAGGGCACGTATCAGATATTAAACTGATAAGAACAGATACTACACTTGATCTTAGCCAAAAGGCCGAGAAGCGATGCCGCAATGACGCCGAGGCGGGGGAGCCGGCAAAGGCCACGCCCACCTGGGCCGCGGCGAGAGGGCCTAAGGTCGCCAACAAACAAGCTCACCGAAAATGGAATCACAACAGAGTGCACAACACGACACTTTGGAGTGCAGCCTGGGATTTTGGATCATCATCATCGTTCAAAAGCACGAAATGGCTCGTAACTCCTAAACCGTCGGTCGCAGACCCAAGTGTCTTACATCACCGGAATCCTTGGCTCGGGCCGAACGAGACGCACGCCTCGGATCGGAGGGTCGCGCTGGCGAGATTTTCGGGTATTTTGGATTTTCTGAAAAACCTACTTTTGCACAGTAGTCCTGGGTTGTTTGCCCAATCTGACCCAAACCAGTGCAGAAAGATTCTCTGGAGTCTGACTGCCAACAGTGACCGGAAAAACAGTGGGAATTTCGATTCACGTTGGCGACGGGACGCCAAAACGTTGGCAGTGGGCGAGGCGGGCTTTACTTAAAGGGCTATAACTCTCCGACGGCAAAGAGACAGTTACACCCAAGTCGGTACACCTGTGTACGGGCTCAGCCCGTGGTCACGTGAAAAGGGATGTGGCGACTGGCCACTTGGAGGCGCTGTAAACAGAAAAAAACAACAACTTGAATACGGCCATAGACGACTGTGTATCACGTGATTTTTCACACGCGCACAAGGTATTCACACCACGTGATAGAACTCCTCATTCTGAACAACTTTGGACCACTGCTGTCAATCAAAGCGTTCGTTAAATATTGGAGATTATTTGAAGAATGAAAAGAACAAACAAACAAACAAACAAGCCTGCTTTCTATCTCTGGATCAAACACTCGGCCACACTTCTTAGGTTTCATTAACCATCAGAAGAAGAAGGAGAAAAAAAAATAATAATAAGTGGAGCTTTAACCATCTGCTCTTTTGACCAGTGTGTGTCCAGGGGAGAGCGCGAACGCAGTCCCCCACTACCATAAATTATGCAGTCGAGATTCCCACATTTGGGGAATTCGCAGGGGTCAGCACAACCGGAGTGCAATGGCCGAGCCTCGCCCTGGGTGAACCACCTTCCTGATCATGGTGTCTCCCCTGCCAGGTAAGTATGAATTCCCAGGCCTCCAGTCAGGGGCACCCTGTCCCTCTTCGCAATCCTCACCAACGGTCAGACAATCGAACACACACCTGATTCAACTCATCAGCTCGTTAGTAAAAGACTCCAAGAGATAAGAGAGACATCAAAAAATGTGCAGTGATGGGGGGCTTCTTCTTTTCTTTTCTTTTCTTTTCTTTTCTTTTCTTTTCTTTTTCTTCATGCTCCGGCTCCATGAGCCAAAAATCGATTTCATACGCAGTCCCCGGAGAATGAACGAATTGGATATATTAAACTGATAAGAACAGAGTTTCTTCTTCTTTTGCACACCAGCATTCTACCTTTACCAGTATCTGTACATGATATCACCTACGACACCCGTACGCAGCAATATACGCTACCTCCATGAACATCTGCTGTCACCCAAGACTAAAACACTTCTTCCATTAAACACTTCAAGTGGGGGTGCACCGCTCCCAGAAGTACTGCAATACCGGGTCGATGCGTGGAGTGGACGGAGCAAGCCCCTATTCCATCTCCCAGTTCCAAAAATCAATTTAATATATGGTGCCCGGGTAGGGCACGTATCAGATATTAAACTGATAAGAACAGATACTACACTTGATCTTAGCCAAAAGGCCGAGAAGCGATGCCGCAATGACGCCGAGGCGGGGGAGCCGGCAAAGGCCACGCCCACCTGGGCCGCGGCGAGAGGGCCTAAGGTCGCCAACAAACAAGCTCACCGAAAATGGAATCACAACAGAGTGCACAACACGACACTTTGGAGTGCAGCCTGGGATTTTGGATCATCATCATCGTTCAAAAGCACGAAATGGCTCGTAACTCCTAAACCGTCGGTCGCAGACCCAAGTGTCTTACATCACCGGAATCCTTGGCTCGGGCCGAACGAGACGCACGCCTCGGATCGGAGGGTCGCGCTGGCGAGATTTTCGGGTATTTTGGATTTTCTGAAAAACCTACTTTTGCACAGTAGTCCTGGGTTGTTTGCCCAATCTGACCCAAACCAGTGCAGAAAGATTCTCTGGAGTCTGACTGCCAACAGTGACCGGAAAAACAGTGGGAATTTCGATTCACGTTGGCGACGGGACGCCAAAACGTTGGCAGTGGGCGAGGCGGGCTTTACTTAAAGGGCTATAACTCTCCGACGGCAAAGAGACAGTTACACCCAAGTCGGTACACCTGTGTACGGGCTCAGCCCGTGGTCACGTGAAAAGGGATGTGGCGACTGGCCACTTGGAGGCGCTGTAAACAGAAAAAAACAACAACTTGAATACGGCCATAGACGACTGTGTATCACGTGATTTTTCACACGCGCACAAGGTATTCACACCACGTGATAGAACTCCTCATTCTGAACAACTTTGGACCACTGCTGTCAATCAAAGCGTTCGTTAAATATTGGAGATTATTTGAAGAATGAAAAGAACAAACAAACAAACAAACAAGCCTGCTTTCTATCTCTGGATCAAACACTCGGCCACACTTCTTAGGTTTCATTAACCATCAGAAGAAGAAGGAGAAAAAAAAATAATAATAAGTGGAGCTTTAACCATCTGCTCTTTTGACCAGTGTGTGTCCAGGGGAGAGCGCGAACGCAGTCCCCCACTACCATAAATTATGCAGTCGAGATTCCCACATTTGGGGAATTCGCAGGGGTCAGCACAACCGGAGTGCAATGGCCGAGCCTCGCCCTGGGTGAACCACCTTCCTGATCATGGTGTCTCCCCTGCCAGGTAAGTATGAATTCCCAGGCCTCCAGTCAGGGGCACCCTGTCCCTCTTCGCAATCCTCACCAACGGTCAGACAATCGAACACACACCTGATTCAACTCATCAGCTCGTTAGTAAAAGACTCCAAGAGATAAGAGAGACATCAAAAAATGTGCAGTGATGGGGGGCTTCTTCTTTTCTTTTCTTTTCTTTTCTTTTCTTTTCTTTTCTTTTCTTTTCTTTTCTTTTCTTTTCTTTTTCTTCATGCTCCGGCTCCATGAGCCAAAAATCGATTTCATACGCAGTCCCCGGAGAATGAACGAATTGGATATATTAAACTGATAAGAACAGAGTTTCTTCTTCTTTTGCACACCAGCATTCTACCTTTACCAGTATCTGTACATGATATCACCTACGACACCCGTACGCAGCAATATACGCTACCTCCATGAACATCTGCTGTCACCCAAGACTAAAACACTTCTTCCATTAAACACTTCAAGTGGGGGTGCACCGCTCCCAGAAGTACTGCAATACCGGGTCGATGCGTGGAGTGGACGGAGCAAGCCCCTATTCCATCTCCCAGTTCCAAAAATCAATTTAATATATGGTGCCCGGGTAGGGCACGTATCAGATATTAAACTGATAAGAACAGATACTACACTTGATCTTAGCCAAAAGGCCGAGAAGCGATGCCGCAATGACGCCGAGGCGGGGGAGCCGGCAAAGGCCACGCCCACCTGGGCCGCGGCGAGAGGGCCTAAGGTCGCCAACAAACAAGCTCACCGAAAATGGAATCACAACAGAGTGCACAACACGACACTTTGGAGTGCAGCCTGGGATTTTGGATCATCATCATCGTTCAAAAGCACGAAATGGCTCGTAACTCCTAAACCGTCGGTCGCAGACCCAAGTGTCTTACATCACCGGAATCCTTGGCTCGGGCCGAACGAGACGCACGCCTCGGATCGGAGGGTCGCGCTGGCGAGATTTTCGGGTATTTTGGATTTTCTGAAAAACCTACTTTTGCACAGTAGTCCTGGGTTGTTTGCCCAATCTGACCCAAACCAGTGCAGAAAGATTCTCTGGAGTCTGACTGCCAACAGTGACCGGAAAAACAGTGGGAATTTCGATTCACGTTGGCGACGGGACGCCAAAACGTTGGCAGTGGGCGAGGCGGGCTTTACTTAAAGGGCTATAACTCTCCGACGGCAAAGAGACAGTTACACCCAAGTCGGTACACCTGTGTACGGGCTCAGCCCGTGGTCACGTGAAAAGGGATGTGGCGACTGGCCACTTGGAGGCGCTGTAAACAGAAAAAAACAACAACTTGAATACGGCCATAGACGACTGTGTATCACGTGATTTTTCACACGCGCACAAGGTATTCACACCACGTGATAGAACTCCTCATTCTGAACAACTTTGGACCACTGCTGTCAATCAAAGCGTTCGTTAAATATTGGAGATTATTTGAAGAATGAAAAGAACAAACAAACAAACAAACAAGCCTGCTTTCTATCTCTGGATCAAACACTCGGCCACACTTCTTAGGTTTCATTAACCATCAGAAGAAGAAGGAGAAAAAAAAATAATAATAAGTGGAGCTTTAACCATCTGCTCTTTTGACCAGTGTGTGTCCAGGGGAGAGCGCGAACGCAGTCCCCCACTACCATAAATTATGCAGTCGAGATTCCCACATTTGGGGAATTCGCAGGGGTCAGCACAACCGGAGTGCAATGGCCGAGCCTCGCCCTGGGTGAACCACCTTCCTGATCATGGTGTCTCCCCTGCCAGGTAAGTATGAATTCCCAGGCCTCCAGTCAGGGGCACCCTGTCCCTCTTCGCAATCCTCACCAACGGTCAGACAATCGAACACACACCTGATTCAACTCATCAGCTCGTTAGTAAAAGACTCCAAGAGATAAGAGAGACATCAAAAAATGTGCAGTGATGGGGGGCTTCTTCTTTTCTTTTCTTTTCTTTTCTTTTCTTTTCTTTTCTTTTCTTTTCTTTTCTTTTTCTTCATGCTCCGGCTCCATGAGCCAAAAATCGATTTCATACGCAGTCCCCGGAGAATGAACGAATTGGATATATTAAACTGATAAGAACAGAGTTTCTTCTTCTTTTGCACACCAGCATTCTACCTTTACCAGTATCTGTACTTGATATCACCTACGACACCCGTACGCAGCAATATACACTACCTCCATGATCATCTGCTGTCACCCAAGACTAAAACACTTCTTCCATTAAACACTTTAAGTGGGGGTGCACCGCTCCCAGAAGTACTGCAATACCGGGTCGATGCGTGGAGTGGACGGAGCAAGCCCCTATTCCATCTCCCAGTTCCAAAAATCAATTTAATATATGGTGCCCGGGTAGGGCACGTATCAGATATTAAACTGATAAGAACAGATACTACACTTGATCTTAGCCAAAAGGCCGAGAAGCGATGCCGCAATGACGCCGAGGCGGGGGAGCCGGCAAAGGCCACGCCCACCTGGGCCGCGGCGAGAGGGCCTAAGGTCGCCAACAAACAAGCTCACCGAAAATGGAATCACAACAGAGTGCACAACACGACACTTTGGAGTGCAGCCTGGGATTTTGGATCATCATCATCGTTCAAAAGCACGAAATGGCTCGTAACTCCTAAACCGTCGGTCGCAGACCCAAGTGTCTTACATCACCGGAATCCTTGGCTCGGGCCGAACGAGACGCACGCCTCGGATCGGAGGGTCGCGCTGGCGAGATTTTCGGGTATTTTGGATTTTCTGAAAAACCTACTTTTGCACAGTAGTCCTGGGTTGTTTGCCCAATCTGACCCAAACCAGTGCAGAAAGATTCTCTGGAGTCTGACTGCCAACAGTGACCGGAAAAACAGTGGGAATTTCGATTCACGTTGGCGACGGGACGCCAAAACGTTGGCAGTGGGCGAGGCGGGCTTTACTTAAAGGGCTATAACTCTCCGACGGCAAAGAGACAGTTACACCCAAGTCGGTACACCTGTGTACGGGCTCAGCCCGTGGTCACGTGAAAAGGGATGTGGCGACTGGCCACTTGGAGGCGCTGTAAACAGAAAAAAACAACAACTTGAATACGGCCATAGACGACTGTGTATCACGTGATTTTTCACACGCGCACAAGGTATTCACACCACGTGATAGAACTCCTCATTCTGAACAACTTTGGACCACTGCTGTCAATCAAAGCGTTCGTTAAATATTGGAGATTATTTGAAGAATGAAAAGAACAAACAAACAAACAAACAAGCCTGCTTTCTATCTCTGGATCAAACACTCGGCCACACTTCTTAGGTTTCATTAACCATCAGAAGAAGAAGGAGAAAAAAAAATAATAATAAGTGGAGCTTTAACCATCTGCTCTTTTGACCAGTGTGTGTCCAGGGGAGAGCGCGAACGCAGTCCCCCACTACCATAAATTATGCAGTCGAGATTCCCACATTTGGGGAATTCGCAGGGGTCAGCACAACCGGAGTGCAATGGCCGAGCCTCGCCCTGGGTGAACCACCTTCCTGATCATGGTGTCTCCCCTGCCAGGTAAGTATGAATTCCCAGGCCTCCAGTCAGGGGCACCCTGTCCCTCTTCGCAATCCTCACCAACGGTCAGACAATCGAACACACACCTGATTCAACTCATCAGCTCGTTAGTAAAAGACTCCAAGAGATAAGAGAGACATCAAAAAATGTGCAGTGATGGGGGGCTTCTTCTTTTCTTTTCTTTTCTTTTCTTTTCTTTTCTTTTCTTTTCTTTTCTTTTCTTTTTCTTCATGCTCCGGCTCCATGAGCCAAAAATCGATTTCATACGCAGTCCCCGGAGAATGAACGAATTGGATATATTAAACTGATAAGAACAGAGTTTCTTCTTCTTTTGCACACCAGCATTCTACCTTTACCAGTATCTGTACTTGATATCACCTACGACACCCGTACGCAGCAATATACACTACCTCCATGATCATCTGCTGTCACCCAAGACTAAAACACTTCTTCCATTAAACACTTTAAGTGGGGGTGCACCGCTCCCAGAAGTACTGCAATACCGGGTCGATGCGTGGAGTGGACGGAGCAAGCCCCTATTCCATCTCCCAGTTCCAAAAATCAATTTAATATATGGTGCCCGGGTAGGGCACGTATCAGATATTAAACTGATAAGAACAGATACTACACTTGATCTTAGCCAAAAGGCCGAGAAGCGATGCCGCAATGACGCCGAGGCGGGGGAGCCGGCAAAGGCCACGCCCACCTGGGCCGCGGCGAGAGGGCCTAAGGTCGCCAACAAACAAGCTCACCGAAAATGGAATCACAACAGAGTGCACAACACGACACTTTGGAGTGCAGCCTGGGATTTTGGATCATCATCATCGTTCAAAAGCACGAAATGGCTCGTAACTCCTAAACCGTCGGTCGCAGACCCAAGTGTCTTACATCACCGGAATCCTTGGCTCGGGCCGAACGAGACGCACGCCTCGGATCGGAGGGTCGCGCTGGCGAGATTTTCGGGTATTTTGGATTTTCTGAAAAACCTACTTTTGCACAGTAGTCCTGGGTTGTTTGCCCAATCTGACCCAAACCAGTGCAGAAAGATTCTCTGGAGTCTGACTGCCAACAGTGACCGGAAAAACAGTGGGAATTTCGATTCACGTTGGCGACGGGACGCCAAAACGTTGGCAGTGGGCGAGGCGGGCTTTACTTAAAGGGCTATAACTCTCCGACGGCAAAGAGACAGTTACACCCAAGTCGGTACACCTGTGTACGGGCTCAGCCCGTGGTCACGTGAAAAGGGATGTGGCGACTGGCCACTTGGAGGCGCTGTAAACAGAAAAAAACAACAACTTGAATACGGCCATAGACGACTGTGTATCACGTGATTTTTCACACGCGCACAAGGTATTCACACCACGTGATAGAACTCCTCATTCTGAACAACTTTGGACCACTGCTGTCAATCAAAGCGTTCGTTAAATATTGGAGATTATTTGAAGAATGAAAAGAACAAACAAACAAACAAACAAGCCTGCTTTCTATCTCTGGATCAAACACTCGGCCACACTTCTTAGGTTTCATTAACCATCAGAAGAAGAAGGAGAAAAAAAAATAATAATAAGTGGAGCTTTAACCATCTGCTCTTTTGACCAGTGTGTGTCCAGGGGAGAGCGCGAACGCAGTCCCCCACTACCATAAATTATGCAGTCGAGATTCCCACATTTGGGGAATTCGCAGGGGTCAG
This sequence comes from Rutilus rutilus, assembly GCF_951802725.1. NCBI lineage: Eukaryota > Metazoa > Chordata > Actinopteri > Cypriniformes > Leuciscidae > Rutilus > Rutilus rutilus. The sequence continues at coordinate 39,576,034 of NC_140218.1, read as the reverse complement.
CACAACCGGAGTGCAATGGCCGAGCCTCGCCCTGGGTGAACCACCTTCCTGATCATGGTGTCTCCCCTGCCAGGTAAGTATGAATTCCCAGGCCTCCAGTCAGGGGCACCCTGTCCCTCTTCGCAATCCTCACCAACGGTCAGACAATCGAACACACACCTGATTCAACTCATCAGCTCGTTAGTAAAAGACTCCAAGAGATAAGAGAGACATCAAAAAATGTGCAGTGATGGGGGGCTTCTTCTTTTCTTTTCTTTTCTTTTCTTTTCTTTTCTTTTCTTTTCTTTTTCTTCATGCTCCGGCTCCATGAGCCAAAAATCGATTTCATACGCAGTCCCCGGAGAATGAACGAATTGGATATATTAAACTGATAAGAACAGAGTTTCTTCTTCTTTTGCACACCAGCATTCTACCTTTACCAGTATCTGTACATGATATCACCTACGACACCCGTACGCAGCAATATACGCTACCTCCATGAACATCTGCTGTCACCCAAGACTAAAACACTTCTTCCATTAAACACTTCAAGTGGGGGTGCACCGCTCCCAGAAGTACTGCAATACCGGGTCGATGCGTGGAGTGGACGGAGCAAGCCCCTATTCCATCTCCCAGTTCCAAAAATCAATTTAATATATGGTGCCCGGGTAGGGCACGTATCAGATATTAAACTGATAAGAACAGATACTACACTTGATCTTAGCCAAAAGGCCGAGAAGCGATGCCGCAATGACGCCGAGGCGGGGGAGCCGGCAAAGGCCACGCCCACCTGGGCCGCGGCGAGAGGGCCTAAGGTCGCCAACAAACAAGCTCACCGAAAATGGAATCACAACAGAGTGCACAACACGACACTTTGGAGTGCAGCCTGGGATTTTGGATCATCATCATCGTTCAAAAGCACGAAATGGCTCGTAACTCCTAAACCGTCGGTCGCAGACCCAAGTGTCTTACATCACCGGAATCCTTGGCTCGGGCCGAACGAGACGCATGCCTCGGATCGGAGGGTCGCGCTGGCGAGATTTTCGGGTATTTTGGATTTTCTGAAAAACCTACTTTTGCACAGTAGTCCTGGGTTGTTTGCCCAATCTGACCCAAACCAGTGCAGAAAGATTCTCTGGAGTCTGACTGCCAACAGTGACCGGAAAAACAGTGGGAATTTCGATTCACGTTGGCGACGGGACGCCAAAACGTTGGCAGTGGGCGAGGCGGGCTTTACTTAAAGGGCTATAACTCTCCGACGGCAAAGAGACAGTTACACCCAAGTCGGTACACCTGTGTACGGGCTCAGCCCGTGGTCACGTGAAAAGGGATGTGGCGACTGGCCACTTGGAGGCGCTGTAAACAGAAAAAAACAACAACTTGAATACGGCCATAGACGACTGTGTATCACGTGATTTTTCACACGCGCACAAGGTATTCACACCACGTGATAGAACTCCTCATTCTGAACAACTTTGGACCACTGCTGTCAATCAAAGCGTTCGTTAAATATTGGAGATTATTTGAAGAATGAAAAGAACAAACAAACAAACAAACAAGCCTGCTTTCTATCTCTGGATCAAACACTCGGCCACACTTCTTAGGTTTCATTAACCATCAGAAGAAGAAGGAGAAAAAAAAATAATAATAAGTGGAGCTTTAACCATCTGCTCTTTTGACCAGTGTGTGTCCAGGGGAGAGCGCGAACGCAGTCCCCCACTACCATAAATTATGCAGTCGAGATTCCCACATTTGGGGAATTCGCAGGGGTCAGCACAACCGGAGTGCAATGGCCGAGCCTCGCCCTGGGTGAACCACCTTCCTGATCATGGTGTCTCCCCTGCCAGGTAAGTATGAATTCCCAGGCCTCCAGTCAGGGGCACCCTGTCCCTCTTCGCAATCCTCACCAACGGTCAGACAATCGAACACACACCTGATTCAACTCATCAGCTCGTTAGTAAAAGACTCCAAGAGATAAGAGAGACATCAAAAAATGTGCAGTGATGGGGGGCTTCTTCTTTTCTTTTCTTTTCTTTTCTTTTCTTTTCTTTTCTTTTCTTTTCTTTTCTTTTCTTTTCTTTTTCTTCATGCTCCGGCTCCATGAGCCAAAAATCGATTTCATACGCAGTCCCCGGAGAATGAACGAATTGGATATATTAAACTGATAAGAACAGAGTTTCTTCTTCTTTTGCACACCAGCATTCTACCTTTACCAGTATCTGTACATGATATCACCTACGACACCCGTACGCAGCAATATACGCTACCTCCATGAACATCTGCTGTCACCCAAGACTAAAACACTTCTTCCATTAAACACTTCAAGTGGGGGTGCACCGCTCCCAGAAGTACTGCAATACCGGGTCGATGCGTGGAGTGGACGGAGCAAGCCCCTATTCCATCTCCCAGTTCCAAAAATCAATTTAATATATGGTGCCCGGGTAGGGCACGTATCAGATATTAAACTGATAAGAACAGATACTACACTTGATCTTAGCCAAAAGGCCGAGAAGCGATGCCGCAATGACGCCGAGGCGGGGGAGCCGGCAAAGGCCACGCCCACCTGGGCCGCGGCGAGAGGGCCTAAGGTCGCCAACAAACAAGCTCACCGAAAATGGAATCACAACAGAGTGCACAACACGACACTTTGGAGTGCAGCCTGGGATTTTGGATCATCATCATCGTTCAAAAGCACGAAATGGCTCGTAACTCCTAAACCGTCGGTCGCAGACCCAAGTGTCTTACATCACCGGAATCCTTGGCTCGGGCCGAACGAGACGCACGCCTCGGATCGGAGGGTCGCGCTGGCGAGATTTTCGGGTATTTTGGATTTTCTGAAAAACCTACTTTTGCACAGTAGTCCTGGGTTGTTTGCCCAATCTGACCCAAACCAGTGCAGAAAGATTCTCTGGAGTCTGACTGCCAACAGTGACCGGAAAAACAGTGGGAATTTCGATTCACGTTGGCGACGGGACGCCAAAACGTTGGCAGTGGGCGAGGCGGGCTTTACTTAAAGGGCTATAACTCTCCGACGGCAAAGAGACAGTTACACCCAAGTCGGTACACCTGTGTACGGGCTCAGCCCGTGGTCACGTGAAAAGGGATGTGGCGACTGGCCACTTGGAGGCGCTGTAAACAGAAAAAAACAACAACTTGAATACGGCCATAGACGACTGTGTATCACGTGATTTTTCACACGCGCACAAGGTATTCACACCACGTGATAGAACTCCTCATTCTGAACAACTTTGGACCACTGCTGTCAATCAAAGCGTTCGTTAAATATTGGAGATTATTTGAAGAATGAAAAGAACAAACAAACAAACAAACAAGCCTGCTTTCTATCTCTGGATCAAACACTCGGCCACACTTCTTAGGTTTCATTAACCATCAGAAGAAGAAGGAGAAAAAAAAATAATAATAAGTGGAGCTTTAACCATCTGCTCTTTTGACCAGTGTGTGTCCAGGGGAGAGCGCGAACGCAGTCCCCCACTACCATAAATTATGCAGTCGAGATTCCCACATTTGGGGAATTCGCAGGGGTCAGCACAACCGGAGTGCAATGGCCGAGCCTCGCCCTGGGTGAACCACCTTCCTGATCATGGTGTCTCCCCTGCCAGGTAAGTATGAATTCCCAGGCCTCCAGTCAGGGGCACCCTGTCCCTCTTCGCAATCCTCACCAACGGTCAGACAATCGAACACACACCTGATTCAACTCATCAGCTCGTTAGTAAAAGACTCCAAGAGATAAGAGAGACATCAAAAAATGTGCAGTGATGGGGGGCTTCTTCTTTTCTTTTCTTTTCTTTTCTTTTCTTTTCTTTTCTTTTCTTTTCTTTTCTTTTCTTTTCTTTTCTTTTTCTTCATGCTCCGGCTCCATGAGCCAAAAATCGATTTCATACGCAGTCCCCGGAGAATGAACGAATTGGATATATTAAACTGATAAGAACAGAGTTTCTTCTTCTTTTGCACACCAGCATTCTACCTTTACCAGTATCTGTACTTGATATCACCTACGACACCCGTACGCAGCAATATACACTACCTCCATGATCATCTGCTGTCACCCAAGACTAAAACACTTCTTCCATTAAACACTTTAAGTGGGGGTGCACCGCTCCCAGAAGTACTGCAATACCGGGTCGATGCGTGGAGTGGACGGAGCAAGCCCCTATTCCATCTCCCAGTTCCAAAAATCAATTTAATATATGGTGCCCGGGTAGGGCACGTATCAGATATTAAACTGATAAGAACAGATACTACACTTGATCTTAGCCAAAAGGCCGAGAAGCGATGCCGCAATGACGCCGAGGCGGGGGAGCCGGCAAAGGCCACGCCCACCTGGGCCGCGGCGAGAGGGCCTAAGGTCGCCAACAAACAAGCTCACCGAAAATGGAATCACAACAGAGTGCACAACACGACACTTTGGAGTGCAGCCTGGGATTTTGGATCATCATCATCGTTCAAAAGCACGAAATGGCTCGTAACTCCTAAACCGTCGGTCGCAGACCCAAGTGTCTTACATCACCGGAATCCTTGGCTCGGGCCGAACGAGACGCACGCCTCGGATCGGAGGGTCGCGCTGGCGAGATTTTCGGGTATTTTGGATTTTCTGAAAAACCTACTTTTGCACAGTAGTCCTGGGTTGTTTGCCCAATCTGACCCAAACCAGTGCAGAAAGATTCTCTGGAGTCTGACTGCCAACAGTGACCGGAAAAACAGTGGGAATTTCGATTCACGTTGGCGACGGGACGCCAAAACGTTGGCAGTGGGCGAGGCGGGCTTTACTTAAAGGGCTATAACTCTCCGACGGCAAAGAGACAGTTACACCCAAGTCGGTACACCTGTGTACGGGCTCAGCCCGTGGTCACGTGAAAAGGGATGTGGCGACTGGCCACTTGGAGGCGCTGTAAACAGAAAAAAACAACAACTTGAATACGGCCATAGACGACTGTGTATCACGTGATTTTTCACACGCGCACAAGGTATTCACACCACGTGATAGAACTCCTCATTCTGAACAACTTTGGACCACTGCTGTCAATCAAAGCGTTCGTTAAATATTGGAGATTATTTGAAGAATGAAAAGAACAAACAAACAAACAAACAAGCCTGCTTTCTATCTCTGGATCAAACACTCGGCCACACTTCTTAGGTTTCATTAACCATCAGAAGAAGAAGGAGAAAAAAAAATAATAATAAGTGGAGCTTTAACCATCTGCTCTTTTGACCAGTGTGTGTCCAGGGGAGAGCGCGAACGCAGTCCCCCACTACCATAAATTATGCAGTCGAGATTCCCACATTTGGGGAATTCGCAGGGGTCAGCACAACCGGAGTGCAATGGCCGAGCCTCGCCCTGGGTGAACCACCTTCCTGATCATGGTGTCTCCCCTGCCAGGTAAGTATGAATTCCCAGGCCTCCAGTCAGGGGCACCCTGTCCCTCTTCGCAATCCTCACCAACGGTCAGACAATCGAACACACACCTGATTCAACTCATCAGCTCGTTAGTAAAAGACTCCAAGAGATAAGAGAGACATCAAAAAATGTGCAGTGATGGGGGGCTTCTTCTTTTCTTTTCTTTTCTTTTCTTTTCTTTTCTTTTCTTTTCTTTTTCTTCATGCTCCGGCTCCATGAGCCAAAAATCGATTTCATACGCAGTCCCCGGAGAATGAACGAATTGGATATATTAAACTGATAAGAACAGAGTTTCTTCTTCTTTTGCACACCAGCATTCTACCTTTACCAGTATCTGTACATGATATCACCTACGACACCCGTACGCAGCAATATACGCTACCTCCATGAACATCTGCTGTCACCCAAGACTAAAACACTTCTTCCATTAAACACTTCAAGTGGGGGTGCACCGCTCCCAGAAGTACTGCAATACCGGGTCGATGCGTGGAGTGGACGGAGCAAGCCCCTATTCCATCTCCCAGTTCCAAAAATCAATTTAATATATGGTGCCCGGGTAGGGCACGTATCAGATATTAAACTGATAAGAACAGATACTACACTTGATCTTAGCCAAAAGGCCGAGAAGCGATGCCGCAATGACGCCGAGGCGGGGGAGCCGGCAAAGGCCACGCCCACCTGGGCCGCGGCGAGAGGGCCTAAGGTCGCCAACAAACAAGCTCACCGAAAATGGAATCACAACAGAGTGCACAACACGACACTTTGGAGTGCAGCCTGGGATTTTGGATCATCATCATCGTTCAAAAGCACGAAATGGCTCGTAACTCCTAAACCGTCGGTCGCAGACCCAAGTGTCTTACATCACCGGAATCCTTGGCTCGGGCCGAACGAGACGCACGCCTCGGATCGGAGGGTCGCGCTGGCGAGATTTTCGGGTATTTTGGATTTTCTGAAAAACCTACTTTTGCACAGTAGTCCTGGGTTGTTTGCCCAATCTGACCCAAACCAGTGCAGAAAGATTCTCTGGAGTCTGACTGCCAACAGTGACCGGAAAAACAGTGGGAATTTCGATTCACGTTGGCGACGGGACGCCAAAACGTTGGCAGTGGGCGAGGCGGGCTTTACTTAAAGGGCTATAACTCTCCGACGGCAAAGAGACAGTTACACCCAAGTCGGTACACCTGTGTACGGGCTCAGCCCGTGGTCACGTGAAAAGGGATGTGGCGACTGGCCACTTGGAGGCGCTGTAAACAGAAAAAAACAACAACTTGAATACGGCCATAGACGACTGTGTATCACGTGATTTTTCACACGCGCACAAGGTATTCACACCACGTGATAGAACTCCTCATTCTGAACAACTTTGGACCACTGCTGTCAATCAAAGCGTTCGTTAAATATTGGAGATTATTTGAAGAATGAAAAGAACAAACAAACAAACAAACAAGCCTGCTTTCTATCTCTGGATCAAACACTCGGCCACACTTCTTAGGTTTCATTAACCATCAGAAGAAGAAGGAGAAAAAAAAATAATAATAAGTGGAGCTTTAACCATCTGCTCTTTTGACCAGTGTGTGTCCAGGGGAGAGCGCGAACGCAGTCCCCCACTACCATAAATTATGCAGTCGAGATTCCCACATTTGGGGAATTCGCAGGGGTCAGCACAACCGGAGTGCAATGGCCGAGCCTCGCCCTGGGTGAACCACCTTCCTGATCATGGTGTCTCCCCTGCCAGGTAAGTATGAATTCCCAGGCCTCCAGTCAGGGGCACCCTGTCCCTCTTCGCAATCCTCACCAACGGTCAGACAATCGAACACACACCTGATTCAACTCATCAGCTCGTTAGTAAAAGACTCCAAGAGATAAGAGAGACATCAAAAAATGTGCAGTGATGGGGGGCTTCTTCTTTTCTTTTCTTTTCTTTTCTTTTCTTTTCTTTTCTTTTCTTTTCTTTTCTTTTCTTTTCTTTTTCTTCATGCTCCGGCTCCATGAGCCAAAAATCGATTTCATACGCAGTCCCCGGAGAATGAACGAATTGGATATATTAAACTGATAAGAACAGAGTTTCTTCTTCTTTTGCACACCAGCATTCTACCTTTACCAGTATCTGTACTTGATATCACCTACGACACCCGTACGCAGCAATATACACTACCTCCATGATCATCTGCTGTCACCCAAGACTAAAACACTTCTTCCATTAAACACTTTAAGTGGGGGTGCACCGCTCCCAGAAGTACTGCAATACCGGGTCGATGCGTGGAGTGGACGGAGCAAGCCCCTATTCCATCTCCCAGTTCCAAAAATCAATTTAATATATGGTGCCCGGGTAGGGCACGTATCAGATATTAAACTGATAAGAACAGATACTACACTTGATCTTAGCCAAAAGGCCGAGAAGCGATGCCGCAATGACGCCGAGGCGGGGGAGCCGGCAAAGGCCACGCCCACCTGGGCCGCGGCGAGAGGGCCTAAGGTCGCCAACAAACAAGCTCACCGAAAATGGAATCACAACAGAGTGCACAACACGACACTTTGGAGTGCAGCCTGGGATTTTGGATCATCATCATCGTTCAAAAGCACGAAATGGCTCGTAACTCCTAAACCGTCGGTCGCAGACCCAAGTGTCTTACATCACCGGAATCCTTGGCTCGGGCCGAACGAGACGCACGCCTCGGATCGGAGGGTCGCGCTGGCGAGATTTTCGGGTATTTTGGATTTTCTGAAAAACCTACTTTTGCACAGTAGTCCTGGGTTGTTTGCCCAATCTGACCCAAACCAGTGCAGAAAGATTCTCTGGAGTCTGACTGCCAACAGTGACCGGAAAAACAGTGGGAATTTCGATTCACGTTGGCGACGGGACGCCAAAACGTTGGCAGTGGGCGAGGCGGGCTTTACTTAAAGGGCTATAACTCTCCGACGGCAAAGAGACAGTTACACCCAAGTCGGTACACCTGTGTACGGGCTCAGCCCGTGGTCACGTGAAAAGGGATGTGGCGACTGGCCACTTGGAGGCGCTGTAAACAGAAAAAAACAACAACTTGAATACGGCCATAGACGACTGTGTATCACGTGATTTTTCACACGCGCACAAGGTATTCACACCACGTGATAGAACTCCTCATTCTGAACAACTTTGGACCACTGCTGTCAATCAAAGCGTTCGTTAAATATTGGAGATTATTTGAAGAATGAAAAGAACAAACAAACAAACAAACAAGCCTGCTTTCTATCTCTGGATCAAACACTCGGCCACACTTCTTAGGTTTCATTAACCATCAGAAGAAGAAGGAGAAAAAAAAATAATAATAAGTGGAGCTTTAACCATCTGCTCTTTTGACCAGTGTGTGTCCAGGGGAGAGCGCGAACGCAGTCCCCCACTACCATAAATTATGCAGTCGAGATTCCCACATTTGGGGAATTCGCAGGGGTCAGCACAACCGGAGTGCAATGGCCGAGCCTCGCCCTGGGTGAACCACCTTCCTGATCATGGTGTCTCCCCTGCCAGGTAAGTATGAATTCCCAGGCCTCCAGTCAGGGGCACCCTGTCCCTCTTCGCAATCCTCACCAACGGTCAGACAATCGAACACACACCTGATTCAACTCATCAGCTCGTTAGTAAAAGACTCCAAGAGATAAGAGAGACATCAAAAAATGTGCAGTGATGGGGGGCTTCTTCTTTTCTTTTCTTTTCTTTTCTTTTCTTTTCTTTTCTTTTCTTTTCTTTTTCTTCATGCTCCGGCTCCATGAGCCAAAAATCGATTTCATACGCAGTCCCCGGAGAATGAACGAATTGGATATATTAAACTGATAAGAACAGAGTTTCTTCTTCTTTTGCACACCAGCATTCTACCTTTACCAGTATCTGTACATGATATCACCTACGACACCCGTACGCAGCAATATACGCTACCTCCATGAACATCTGCTGTCACCCAAGACTAAAACACTTCTTCCATTAAACACTTCAAGTGGGGGTGCACCGCTCCCAGAAGTACTGCAATACCGGGTCGATGCGTGGAGTGGACGGAGCAAGCCCCTATTCCATCTCCCAGTTCCAAAAATCAATTTAATATATGGTGCCCGGGTAGGGCACGTATCAGATATTAAACTGATAAGAACAGATACTACACTTGATCTTAGCCAAAAGGCCGAGAAGCGATGCCGCAATGACGCCGAGGCGGGGGAGCCGGCAAAGGCCACGCCCACCTGGGCCGCGGCGAGAGGGCCTAAGGTCGCCAACAAACAAGCTCACCGAAAATGGAATCACAACAGAGTGCACAACACGACACTTTGGAGTGCAGCCTGGGATTTTGGATCATCATCATCGTTCAAAAGCACGAAATGGCTCGTAACTCCTAAACCGTCGGTCGCAGACCCAAGTGTCTTACATCACCGGAATCCTTGGCTCGGGCCGAACGAGACGCATGCCTCGGATCGGAGGGTCGCGCTGGCGAGATTTTCGGGTATTTTGGATTTTCTGAAAAACCTACTTTTGCACAGTAGTCCTGGGTTGTTTGCCCAATCTGACCCAAACCAGTGCAGAAAGATTCTCTGGAGTCTGACTGCCAACAGTGACCGGAAAAACAGTGGGAATTTCGATTCACGTTGGCGACGGGACGCCAAAACGTTGGCAGTGGGCGAGGCGGGCTTTACTTAAAGGGCTATAACTCTCCGACGGCAAAGAGACAGTTACACCCAAGTCGGTACACCTGTGTACGGGCTCAGCCCGTGGTCACGTGAAAAGGGATGTGGCGACTGGCCACTTGGAGGCGCTGTAAACAGAAAAAAACAACAACTTGAATACGGCCATAGACGACTGTGTATCACGTGATTTTTCACACGCGCACAAGGTATTCACACCACGTGATAGAACTCCTCATTCTGAACAACTTTGGACCACTGCTGTCAATCAAAGCGTTCGTTAAATATTGGAGATTATTTGAAGAATGAAAAGAACAAACAAACAAACAAACAAGCCTGCTTTCTATCTCTGGATCAAACACTCGGCCACACTTCTTAGGTTTCATTAACCATCAGAAGAAGAAGGAGAAAAAAAAATAATAATAAGTGGAGCTTTAACCATCTGCTCTTTTGACCAGTGTGTGTCCAGGGGAGAGCGCGAACGCAGTCCCCCACTACCATAAATTATGCAGTCGAGATTCCCACATTTGGGGAATTCGCAGGGGTCAGCACAACCGGAGTGCAATGGCCGAGCCTCGCCCTGGGTGAACCACCTTCCTGATCATGGTGTCTCCCCTGCCAGGTAAGTATGAATTCCCAGGCCTCCAGTCAGGGGCACCCTGTCCCTCTTCGCAATCCTCACCAACGGTCAGACAATCGAACACACACCTGATTCAACTCATCAGCTCGTTAGTAAAAGACTCCAAGAGATAAGAGAGACATCAAAAAATGTGCAGTGATGGGGGGCTTCTTCTTTTCTTTTCTTTTCTTTTCTTTTCTTTTCTTTTCTTTTCTTTTCTTTTCTTTTCTTTTCTTTTCTTTTTCTTCATGCTCCGGCTCCATGAGCCAAAAATCGATTTCATACGCAGTCCCCGGAGAATGAACGAATTGGATATATTAAACTGATAAGAACAGAGTTTCTTCTTCTTTTGCACACCAGCATTCTACCTTTACCAGTATCTGTACATGATATCACCTACGACACCCGTACGCAGCAATATACGCTACTTCCATGAACATCTGCTGTCACCCAAGACTAAAACACTTCTTCCATTAAACACTTCAAGTGGGGGTGCACCGCTCCCAGAAGTACTGCAATACCGGGTCGATGCGTGGAGTGGACGGAGCAAGCCCCTATTCCATCTCCCAGTTCCAAAAATCAATTTAATATATGGTGCCCGGGTAGGGCACGTATCAGATATTAAACTGATAAGAACAGATTTTTTCTTTTGACATATTTTTATTTGACAAATCGTTCATTTATACCATACATCATTTATGAACCACGTTTTTTTTCCGAATGTTTACATGATTATTTGTTCCTCTTTTTTTTACATAAATAAATAAATAACAAAGTCCATGTATATAATTTTTAAAATAAAAGCATTCTGGAAAAACCCATGGAGAAATAAATAAATAAATAAAAGTGGTAATGCATGAAATAAATGGCTTGATAAAACAATTAAAACAAACTTTAAAACTCTCTCTTCCATTGTACAAAACCGGGTATGTCCTTATAAAACTTTTAAAACATCAACTCAGTTCCTCAAAACCAGTCCCAAAAAACCTGGCCTTTCTGGGCCCAGAGGAGATCCTCTTAAACCGGGGCACCGCTGCTCCGCCTATGGTGTTGGGGGGCATCTACGGGCAGTCAGGGCTCGTGGCTGTGGGGACCTTTCCTGTGAAGCTCTGACCCCCACGTCCGAATGGCGACATGCGGTGTACTCCTGCAGCCTAGATTTTGCCAGCTGGATGGTGGCGTGGAGGGACACCTGCATGCGCTTCCCTACCAGTAGGTTTCTGGAGGTCCAAATGGCGTCTTGGATACAGAGGATGGTGAGCCATAGCCTGGGAGATGTTTTTGCTGGCGTTTCCTCTTGGCTCACCCCTCCTCTTCCCATTGGATAGTCTGGGACCCCCCCTACTGGCAGGTACGGGAATTGCTGGGGGCCAGCTGTCGCCCACAGGTCCCTCACAGTGCTGCACTCCCAGAGGGCGTGCCTCACGGTCTCCGGTGCGCCACACCCGGGCCGTGGGCAGATGGCATTCTTTGACATGCCTCGGGAGTGCATCACGGCCCTGACCGGGAGGATCTCATGGGCAGCCATCCAAGCCAGGTCTCGGTGTCGGTTCTGGAGAGCTGAGTGGGACACATTGCGCCAAACCTTTTGGGCTTCACCTAATGTGAGCCCGCGCACTGGACACACTTGTTCCCGTTCCTGCACAAGGGAGAGGATAGAGCGGTGGTTAGTTAAAACAGTCACATTTTCTTTTTCCAAATTAAAATTTTTTAAAAACTTTTTTATGTGAGCGTATGCAGGGGGTTGGTCAAATGCAAGTGGTGTTGTCAAGTCTGTTGGTAAAATTTTAATGGCTCTTAAAAAGGACCCCATCCAGAACCGGGCCATGGCTGCTGTTTTGTCTTGTCTGGATGGGGCCAGGGCATACTTTATGTGTAGTGCAGTGTATTGGGCTCCTAAAAAAAGATAAGGGTCTGGTACGCCTTTTCCTCCGTTTTTTGGTGTTTTCTTCATGGTTACTCTTTTTAGCCTCTCCCATTTGGATCCCCACAAAAAATAAAACATGGATCGGTCCAGAGATACAAGAAAGAATCTAGGGGGGAAAAAAACAGAACATAGCAATAAAAACAATGGTAAAATCACAGCTTTTAGAATTAAAACCTTTCCTTCAAAAGTAAGCTGTCTCAGTCCCCAGAACCCCAATTTTTTCCTCACTTTTCCAATCACATCATGCCAGTTTCCACTCCCCCCCCCGTCTCTGTCAAATTTGATGCCCAGTATTTTTATGTCTGTCTTTTTAAAAGTGATGTCCAGTCCAACAGTCTTACTAGGTTCCCATGGGCCATAGAACTGCGCCTGGGTCTTGTCTCTGTTCAGTCTAGCTCCGGACGCTTTCCCAAACCAGTCTGTTAAATCCATTGTCCTCTGTATTGATAAAACGTCAGTGCATAAAAGATTAATGTCGTCCATATATAAAACAGTCTTTGTAGTCAGTCCTCCGGTCCCGGGTATGGTCAGTCCTGTTATCCACTTGTCCCTTCTCAAGATCTGCGCTAGGGGTTCGATGCAAGCCACATACAGGAGAGGAGATAACGGACAGCCCTGACGGACACCGCTGCGTATGTCTATCGCTTTTGAAAGATTCCCATTAACTAGGATTCTGCTGGTTATATCCCTGTACAGCAATCCCACCCAAGCTAAGAATCTCCCAGGAAAGCCCATTTTCCCCAATACTTGAAACAAGTAATGGTGCGAGACTCTGTCAAATGCTTTTTCGAAATCTAGATTTAAAACTATCAGCCGAATGTTTCTGTCTCTCGCATAACAGATGGCATCTCTTATCAGTACGAGGCTGTCTGTGATCTTCCTCCCAGGGACGGCGCAGGCTTGATCCGGGTGGATCAATTCTGCTAAAACTGTTGACATTCGTGTTGTTAAAAGTTTGCTAAAAAGTTTACAGTCAAAATTTAAAAGGGTTATAGGACGCCAGTTTTTTAGATCCGTCTTGTCGTCTTTTTTATGTAGTAGCGTCATTATACCCATTCTAAAACTGTCTGGAAGTCGGTCGAGGTTATCAAGGTCATTAAAAACAGCCAGCAGGTCCGGTCTTAAAATGTCCCAAAAGGTCAGGTAAAATTCTAGGGGAAGTCCGTCGGGTCCGGGGGACTTCCCCCTTTTAAATTTTTTTATGCTTTTGTCCATCTCAGGGAGATTAAAATCATTTGTCAAACCTGTACTATCTTTTACAGTTTTCTCAATGAAGGTAAGAATTTCATTTAAAATCACATCATCACTTGCCTTTTTTTCATAAAGTTCTTCATAAAAACTTTCTACTACTGTTAAAATATCTTTTGTGTCTGTCATCATTTCTCTTTCTTTGTTTCTCAATTTCACCATTGCTCCGCCTCTATTGAGTATTTTCTTAAAAAAGTATCTTGTGCATTTCTCTCCCTGCTCTATTTCCTTTTCTTTACTTCTAAAAATAATTCCTCTACTTTTAACTGCTGCCAGTTCAGACATTTCTTTTTTAACTTCTTTTATTTCATCATTAAAATCGAACCCCTGATTAAAAAGATGAAAGTAGCGTTGTAGCCTCTTTTGCAGTCCCACCATTTGTCTCCTTTCCTTAACTTTTTTCTTTTTCCCTGCCCATCTAAAAAAAGTCTTGGTCTTTCCCTTCACCATCTCCCACCACTGTGCTCTTGAGTCGAATAAGTCTTGTAGGGTCTGCCAATTGCTATACTGCTCCCTGTATTCTTTAAAAATCTCTAGGTCTTCCAACAGGGAGCAGTTTAGCTTCCACAGGCCTCTACCTTTTGTCACACCGGGGGGAAGTGATAGGGTGCAAGAAAGCATAGTGTGATCTGAAAAGAAAAGGGGGGTTAATCTAGCATCCATTAATGACCAGTCTCTGGTAAAAATATAATCAATGCGGGAGGCTCTGGTACCATCACCACTAAACCAGGTGTGGCCCACGTTGTTGGGATGCATGGATTTAAAAGCGTCGGTCAGTCTAAAATCTTTTATTATATTTTGCAGTAAAACTGTAGTCTTGTCCTTTTTAAAATCCTCCGCTGCCCCTTTCCTATCCTTCCTCTGTAAAACACAATTAAAATCCCCTGCAAGAATTAAAGGCATATTGCCTAGTAAGTGGGACTGCAGATCTATTAAAAGGGTGTATCTGTCATTCTTTTCTGTGTTCCCATAAAAGTTTAGTACATTAAAATCCCTCCCTAAAAAAGTCAAATTGGCTAAAAGAGCCCGTCCGTCTCTTAATATTGTGCTCCCCTTCACCAATATTTGTGTGTTTTTAATCAGGATGGCTACTCCGTCTGCTTTGTTCTGGTTTGAACCACTCCATAAGGAGGGTCCTTGCTGCCATTTATCCTCCCACTTCTTGTAGTCTTTTAAAAAGGGTAGGGCACATTCCTGTAATAAAAACACATCAGAGGGCTGTGTACTTAAGAAATTTAAAACCATTTGTGCTCTTGTTTGTGACTTCACACTTCTCACGTTTACAGTTGAGATGGTGATGTTCGTGAGCATTAAAAGGAGTATAAAAGAAGACAGATACAACATTTTAAGGTTTTAAAATTTAAGATTTAATCTGATAAGAACAGATACTACACTTGATCTTAGCCAAAAGGCCGAGAAGCGATGCCGCAATGACGCCGAGGCGGGGGAGCCGGCAAAGGCCACGCCCACCTGGGCCGCGGCGAGAGGGCCTAAGGTCGCCAACAAACAAGCTCACCGAAAATGGAATCACAACAGAGTGCACAACACGACACTTTGGAGTGCAGCCTGGGATTTTGGATCATCATCATCGTTCAAAAGCACGAAATGGCTCGTAACTCCTAAACCGTCGGTCGCAGACCCAAGTGTCTTACATCACCGGAATCCTTGGCTCGGGCCGAACGAGACGCACGCCTCGGATCGGAGGGTCGCGCTGGCGAGATTTTCGGGTATTTTGGATTTTCTGAAAAACCTACTTTTGCACAGTAGTCCTGGGTTGTTTGCCCAATCTGACCCAAACCAGTGCAGAAAGATTCTCTGGAGTCTGACTGCCAACAGTGACCGGAAAAACAGTGGGAATTTCGATTCACGTTGGCGACGGGACGCCAAAACGTTGGCAGTGGGCGAGGCGGGCTTTACTTAAAGGGCTATAACTCTCCGACGGCAAAGAGACAGTTACACCCAAGTCGGTACACCTGTGTACGGGCTCAGCCCGTGGTCACGTGAAAAGGGATGTGGCGACTGGCCACTTGGAGGCGCTGTAAACAGAAAAAAACAACAACTTGAATACGGCCATAGACGACTGTGTATCACGTGATTTTTCACACGCGCACAAGGTATTCACACCACGTGATAGAACTCCTCATTCTGAACAACTTTGGACCACTGCTGTCAATCAAAGCGTTCGTTAAATATTGGAGATTATTTGAAGAATGAAAAGAACAAACAAACAAACAAACAAGCCTGCTTTCTATCTCTGGATCAAACACTCGGCCACACTTCTTAGGTTTCATTAACCATCAGAAGAAGAAGGAGAAAAAAAAATAATAATAAGTGGAGCTTTAACCATCTGCTCTTTTGACCAGTGTGTGTCCAGGGGAGAGCGCGAACGCAGTCCCCCACTACCATAAATTATGCAGTCGAGATTCCCACATTTGGGGAATTCGCAGGGGTCAGCACAACCGGAGTGCAATGGCCGAGCCTCGCCCTGGGTGAACCACCTTCCTGATCATGGTGTCTCCCCTGCCAGGTAAGTATGAATTCCCAGGCCTCCAGTCAGGGGCACCCTGTCCCTCTTCGCAATCCTCACCAACGGTCAGACAATCGAACACACACCTGATTCAACTCATCAGCTCGTTAGTAAAAGACTCCAAGAGATAAGAGAGACATCAAAAAATGTGCAGTGATGGGGGGCTTCTTCTTTTCTTTTCTTTTCTTTTCTTTTCTTTTCTTTTCTTTTCTTTTCTTTTCTTTTTCTTCATGCTCCGGCTCCATGAGCCAAAAATCGATTTCATACGCAGTCCCCGGAGAATGAACGAATTGGATATATTAAACTGATAAGAACAGAGTTTCTTCTTCTTTTGCACACCAGCATTCTACCTTTACCAGTATCTGTACATGATATCACCTACGACACCCGTACGCAGCAATATACGCTACCTCCATGAACATCTGCTGTCACCCAAGACTAAAACACTTCTTCCATTAAACACTTCAAGTGGGGGTGCACCGCTCCCAGAAGTACTGCAATACCGGGTCGATGCGTGGAGTGGACGGAGCAAGCCCCTATTCCATCTCCCAGTTCCAAAAATCAATTTAATATATGGTGCCCGGGTAGGGCACGTATCAGATATTAAACTGATAAGAACAGATACTACACTTGATCTTAGCCAAAAGGCCGAGAAGCGATGCCGCAATGACGCCGAGGCGGGGGAGCCGGCAAAGGCCACGCCCACCTGGGCCGCGGCGAGAGGGCCTAAGGTCGCCAACAAACAAGCTCACCGAAAATGGAATCACAACAGAGTGCACAACACGACACTTTGGAGTGCAGCCTGGGATTTTGGATCATCATCATCGTTCAAAAGCACGAAATGGCTCGTAACTCCTAAACCGTCGGTCGCAGACCCAAGTGTCTTACATCACCGGAATCCTTGGCTCGGGCCGAACGAGACGCACGCCTCGGATCGGAGGGTCGCGCTGGCGAGATTTTCGGGTATTTTGGATTTTCTGAAAAACCTACTTTTGCACAGTAGTCCTGGGTTGTTTGCCCAATCTGACCCAAACCAGTGCAGAAAGATTCTCTGGAGTCTGACTGCCAACAGTGACCGGAAAAACAGTGGGAATTTCGATTCACGTTGGCGACGGGACGCCAAAACGTTGGCAGTGGGCGAGGCGGGCTTTACTTAAAGGGCTATAACTCTCCGACGGCAAAGAGACAGTTACACCCAAGTCAAACAAACAAGCCTGCTTTCTATCTCTGGATCAAACACTCGGCCACACTTCTTAGGTTTCATTAACCATCAGAAGAAGAAGGAGAAAAAAAAATAATAATAAGTGGAGCTTTAACCATCTGCTCTTTTGACCAGTGTGTGTCCAGGGGAGAGCGCGAACGCAGTCCCCCACTACCATAAATTATGCAGTCGAGATTCCCACATTTGGGGAATTCGCAGGGGTCAGCACAACCGGAGTGCAATGGCCGAGCCTCGCCCTGGGTGAACCACCTTCCTGATCATGGTGTCTCCCCTGCCAGGTAAGTATGAATTCCCAGGCCTCCAGTCAGGGGCACCCTGTCCCTCTTCGCAATCCTCACCAACGGTCAGACAATCGAACACACACCTGATTCAACTCATCAGCTCGTTAGTAAAAGACTCCAAGAGATAAGAGAGACATCAAAAAATGTGCAGTGATGGGGGGCTTCTTCTTTTCTTTTCTTTTCTTTTCTTTTCTTTTCTTTTCTTTTCTTTTCTTTTCTTTTTCTTCATGCTCCGGCTCCATGAGCCAAAAATCGATTTCATACGCAGTCCCCGGAGAATGAACGAATTGGATATATTAAACTGATAAGAACAGAGTTTCTTCTTCTTTTGCACACCAGCATTCTACCTTTACCAGTATCTGTACATGATATCACCTACGACACCCGTACGCAGCAATATACGCTACCTCCATGAACATCTGCTGTCACCCAAGACTAAAACACTTCTTCCATTAAACACTTTAAGTGGGGGTGCACCGCTCCCAGAAGTACTGCAATACCGGGTCGATGCGTGGAGTGGACGGAGCAAGCCCCTATTCCATCTCCCAGTTCCAAAAATCAATTTAATATATGGTGCCCGGGTAGGGCACGTATCAGATATTAAACTGATAAGAACAGATACTACACTTGATCTTAGCCAAAAGGCCGAGAAGCGATGCCGCAATGACGCCGAGGTGGGGGAGCCGGCAAAGGCCACGCCCACCTGGGCCGCGGCGAGAGGGCCTAAGGTCGCCAACAAACAAGCTCACCGAAAATGGAATCACAACAGAGTGCACAACACGACACTTTGGAGTGCAGCCTGGGATTTTGGATCATCATCATCGTTCAAAAGCACGAAATGGCTCGTAACTCCTAAACCGTCGGTCGCAGACCCAAGTGTCTTACATCACCGGAATCCTTGGCTCGGGCCGAACGAGACGCACGCCTCGGATCGGAGGGTCGCGCTGGCGAGATTTTCGGGTATTTTGGATTTTCTGAAAAACCTACTTTTGCACAGTAGTCCTGGGTTGTTTGCCCAATCTGACCCAAACCAGTGCAGAAAGATTCTCTGGAGTCTGACTGCCAACAGTGACCGGAAAAACAGTGGGAATTTCGATTCACGTTGGCGACGGGACGCCAAAACGTTGGCAGTGGGCGAGGCGGGCTTTACTTAAAGGGCTATAACTCTCCGACGGCAAAGAGACAGTTACACCCAAGTCGGTACACCTGTGTACGGGCTCAGCCCGTGGTCACGTGAAAAGGGATGTGGCGACTGGCCACTTGGAGGCGCTGTAAACAGAAAAAAACAACAACTTGAATACGGCCATAGACGACTGTGTATCACGTGATTTTTCACACGCGCACAAGGTATTCACACCACGTGATAGAACTCCTCATTCTGAACAACTTTGGACCACTGCTGTCAATCAAAGCGTTCGTTAAATATTGGAGATTATTTGAAGAATGAAAAGAACAAACAAACAAACAAACAAGCCTGCTTTCTATCTCTGGATCAAACACTCGGCCACACTTCTTAGGTTTCATTAACCATCAGAAGAAGAAGGAGAAAAAAAAATAATAATAAGTGGAGCTTTAACCATCTGCTCTTTTGACCAGTGTGTGTCCAGGGGAGAGCGCGAACGCAGTCCCCCACTACCATAAATTATGCAGTCGAGATTCCCACATTTGGGGAATTCGCAGGGGTCAGCACAACCGGAGTGCAATGGCCGAGCCTCGCCCTGGGTGAACCACCTTCCTGATCATGGTGTCTCCCCTGCCAGGTAAGTATGAATTCCCAGGCCTCCAGTCAGGGGCACCCTGTCCCTCTTCGCAATCCTCACCAACGGTCAGACAATCGAACACACACCTGATTCAACTCATCAGCTCGTTAGTAAAAGACTCCAAGAGATAAGAGAGACATCAAAAAATGTGCAGTGATGGGGGGCTTCTTCTTTTCTTTTCTTTTCTTTTCTTTTCTTTTCTTTTCTTTTCTTTTCTTTTCTTTTCTTTTTCTTCATGCTCCGGCTCCATGAGCCAAAAATCGATTTCATACGCAGTCCCCGGAGAATGAACGAATTGGATATATTAAACTGATAAGAACAGAGTTTCTTCTTCTTTTGCACACCAGCATTCTACCTTTACCAGTATCTGTACATGATATCACCTACGACACCCGTACGCAGCAATATACGCTACCTCCATGAACATCTGCTGTCACCCAAGACTAAAACACTTCTTCCATTAAACACTTTAAGTGGGGGTGCACCGCTCCCAGAAGTACTGCAATACCGGGTCGATGCGTGGAGTGGACGGAGCAAGCCCCTATTCCATCTCCCAGTTCCAAAAATCAATTTAATATATGGTGCCCGGGTAGGGCACGTATCAGATATTAAACTGATAAGAACAGATACTACACTTGATCTTAGCCAAAAGGCCGAGAAGCGATGCCGCAATGACGCCGAGGCGGGGGAGCCGGCAAAGGCCACGCCCACCTGGGCCGCGGCGAGAGGGCCTAAGGTCGCCAACAAACAAGCTCACCGAAAATGGAATCACAACAGAGTGCACAACACGACACTTTGGAGTGCAGCCTGGGATTTTGGATCATCATCATCGTTCAAAAGCACGAAATGGCTCGTAACTCCTAAACCGTCGGTCGCAGACCCAAGTGTCTTACATCACCGGAATCCTTGGCTCGGGCCGAACGAGACGCACGCCTCGGATCGGAGGGTCGCGCTGGCGAGATTTTCGGGTATTTTGGATTTTCTGAAAAACCTACTTTTGCACAGTAGTCCTGGGTTGTTTGCCCAATCTGACCCAAACCAGTGCAGAAAGATTCTCTGGAGTCTGACTGCCAACAGTGACCGGAAAAACAGTGGGAATTTCGATTCACGTTGGCGACGGGACGCCAAAACGTTGGCAGTGGGCGAGGCGGGCTTTACTTAAAGGGCTATAACTCTCCGACGGCAAAGAGACAGTTACACCCAAGTCGGTACACCTGTGTACGGGCTCAGCCCGTGGTCACGTGAAAAGGGATGTGGCGACTGGCCACTTGGAGGCGCTGTAAACAGAAAAAAACAACAACTTGAATACGGCCATAGACGACTGTGTATCACGTGATTTTTCACACGCGCACAAGGTATTCACACCACGTGATAGAACTCCTCATTCTGAACAACTTTGGACCACTGCTGTCAATCAAAGCGTTCGTTAAATATTGGAGATTATTTGAAGAATGAAAAGAACAAACAAACAAACAAACAAGCCTGCTTTCTATCTCTGGATCAAACACTCGGCCACACTTCTTAGGTTTCATTAACCATCAGAAGAAGAAGGAGAAAAAAAAATAATAATAAGTGGAGCTTTAACCATCTGCTCTTTTGACCAGTGTGTGTCCAGGGGAGAGCGCGAACGCAGTCCCCCACTACCATAAATTATGCAGTCGAGATTCCCACATTTGGGGAATTCGCAGGGGTCAGCACAACCGGAGTGCAATGGCCGAGCCTCGCCCTGGGTGAACCACCTTCCTGATCATGGTGTCTCCCCTGCCAGGTAAGTATGAATTCCCAGGCCTCCAGTCAGGGGCACCCTGTCCCTCTTCGCAATCCTCACCAACGGTCAGACAATCGAACACACACCTGATTCAACTCATCAGCTCGTTAGTAAAAGACTCCAAGAGATAAGAGAGACATCAAAAAATGTGCAGTGATGGGGGGCTTCTTCTTTTCTTTTCTTTTCTTTTCTTTTCTTTTCTTTTCTTTTCTTTTCTTTTCTTTTCTTTTTCTTCATGCTCCGGCTCCATGAGCCAAAAATCGATTTCATACGCAGTCCCCGGAGAATGAACGAATTGGATATATTAAACTGATAAGAACAGAGTTTCTTCTTCTTTTGCACACCAGCATTCTACCTTTACCAGTATCTGTACATGATATCACCTACGACACCCGTACGCAGCAATATACGCTACCTCCATGAACATCTGCTGTCACCCAAGACTAAAACACTTCTTCCATTAAACACTTCAAGTGGGGGTGCACCGCTCCCAGAAGTACTGCAATACCGGGTCGATGCGTGGAGTGGACGGAGCAAGCCCCTATTCCATCTCCCAGTTCCAAAAATCAATTTAATATATGGTGCCCGGGTAGGGCACGTATCAGATATTAAACTGATAAGAACAGATACTACACTTGATCTTAGCCAAAAGGCCGAGAAGCGATGCCGCAATGACGCCGAGGCGGGGGAGCCGGCAAAGGCCACGCCCACCTGGGCCGCGGCGAGAGGGCCTAAGGTCGCCAACAAACAAGCTCACCGAAAATGGAATCACAACAGAGTGCACAACACGACACTTTGGAGTGCAGCCTGGGATTTTGGATCATCATCATCGTTCAAAAGCACGAAATGGCTCGTAACTCCTAAACCGTCGGTCGCAGACCCAAGTGTCTTACATCACCGGAATCCTTGGCTCGGGCCGAACGAGACGCATGCCTCGGATCGGAGGGTCGCGCTGGCGAGATTTTCGGGTATTTTGGATTTTCTGAAAAACCTACTTTTGCACAGTAGTCCTGGGTTGTTTGCCCAATCTGACCCAAACCAGTGCAGAAAGATTCTCTGGAGTCTGACTGCCAACAGTGACCGGAAAAACAGTGGGAATTTCGATTCACGTTGGCGACGGGACGCCAAAACGTTGGCAGTGGGCGAGGCGGGCTTTACTTAAAGGGCTATAACTCTCCGACGGCAAAGAGACAGTTACACCCAAGTCGGTACACCTGTGTACGGGCTCAGCCCGTGGTCACGTGAAAAGGGATGTGGCGACTGGCCACTTGGAGGCGCTGTAAACAGAAAAAAACAACAACTTGAATACGGCCATAGACGACTGTGTATCACGTGATTTTTCACACGCGCACAAGGTATTCACACCACGTGATAGAACTCCTCATTCTGAACAACTTTGGACCACTGCTGTCAATCAAAGCGTTCGTTAAATATTGGAGATTATTTGAAGAATGAAAAGAACAAACAAACAAACAAACAAGCCTGCTTTCTATCTCTGGATCAAACACTCGGCCACACTTCTTAGGTTTCATTAACCATCAGAAGAAGAAGGAGAAAAAAAAATAATAATAAGTGGAGCTTTAACCATCTGCTCTTTTGACCAGTGTGTGTCCAGGGGAGAGCGCGAACGCAGTCCCCCACTACCATAAATTATGCAGTCGAGATTCCCACATTTGGGGAATTCGCAGGGGTCAGCACAACCGGAGTGCAATGGCCGAGCCTCGCCCTGGGTGAACCACCTTCCTGATCATGGTGTCTCCCCTGCCAGGTAAGTATGAATTCCCAGGCCTCCAGTCAGGGGCACCCTGTCCCTCTTCGCAATCCTCACCAACGGTCAGACAATCGAACACACACCTGATTCAACTCATCAGCTCGTTAGTAAAAGACTCCAAGAGATAAGAGAGACATCAAAAAATGTGCAGTGATGGGGGGCTTCTTCTTTTCTTTTCTTTTCTTTTCTTTTCTTTTCTTTTCTTTTCTTTTCTTTTCTTTTCTTTTTCTTCATGCTCCGGCTCCATGAGCCAAAAATCGATTTCATACGCAGTCCCCGGAGAATGAACGAATTGGATATATTAAACTGATAAGAACAGAGTTTCTTCTTCTTTTGCACACCAGCATTCTACCTTTACCAGTATCTGTACATGATATCACCTACGACACCCGTACGCAGCAATATACGCTACCTCCATGAACATCTGCTGTCACCCAAGACTAAAACACTTCTTCCATTAAACACTTCAAGTGGGGGTGCACCGCTCCCAGAAGTACTGCAATACCGGGTCGATGCGTGGAGTGGACGGAGCAAGCCCCTATTCCATCTCCCAGTTCCAAAAATCAATTTAATATATGGTGCCCGGGTAGGGCACGTATCAGATATTAAACTGATAAGAACAGATACTACACTTGATCTTAGCCAAAAGGCCGAGAAGCGATGCCGCAATGACGCCGAGGCGGGGGAGCCGGCAAAGGCCACGCCCACCTGGGCCGCGGCGAGAGGGCCTAAGGTCGCCAACAAACAAGCTCACCGAAAATGGAATCACAACAGAGTGCACAACACGACACTTTGGAGTGCAGCCTGGGATTTTGGATCATCATCATCGTTCAAAAGCACGAAATGGCTCGTAACTCCTAAACCGTCGGTCGCAGACCCAAGTGTCTTACATCACCGGAATCCTTGGCTCGGGCCGAACGAGACGCACGCCTCGGATCGGAGGGTCGCGCTGGCGAGATTTTCGGGTATTTTGGATTTTCTGAAAAACCTACTTTTGCACAGTAGTCCTGGGTTGTTTGCCCAATCTGACCCAAACCAGTGCAGAAAGATTCTCTGGAGTCTGACTGCCAACAGTGACCGGAAAAACAGTGGGAATTTCGATTCACGTTGGCGACGGGACGCCAAAACGTTGGCAGTGGGCGAGGCGGGCTTTACTTAAAGGGCTATAACTCTCCGACGGCAAAGAGACAGTTACACCCAAGTCGGTACACCTGTGTACGGGCTCAGCCCGTGGTCACGTGAAAAGGGATGTGGCGACTGGCCACTTGGAGGCGCTGTAAACAGAAAAAAACAACAACTTGAATACGGCCATAGACGACTGTGTATCACGTGATTTTTCACACGCGCACAAGGTATTCACACCACGTGATAGAACTCCTCATTCTGAACAACTTTGGACCACTGCTGTCAATCAAAGCGTTCGTTAAATATTGGAGATTATTTGAAGAATGAAAAGAACAAACAAACAAACAAACAAGCCTGCTTTCTATCTCTGGATCAAACACTCGGCCACACTTCTTAGGTTTCATTAACCATCAGAAGAAGAAGGAGAAAAAAAAATAATAATAAGTGGAGCTTTAACCATCTGCTCTTTTGACCAGTGTGTGTCCAGGGGAGAGCGCGAACGCAGTCCCCCACTACCATAAATTATGCAGTCGAGATTCCCACATTTGGGGAATTCGCAGGGGTCAGCACAACCGGAGTGCAATGGCCGAGCCTCGCCCTGGGTGAACCACCTTCCTGATCATGGTGTCTCCCCTGCCAGGTAAGTATGAATTCCCAGGCCTCCAGTCAGGGGCACCCTGTCCCTCTTCGCAATCCTCACCAACGGTCAGACAATCGAACACACACCTGATTCAACTCATCAGCTCGTTAGTAAAAGACTCCAAGAGATAAGAGAGACATCAAAAAATGTGCAGTGATGGGGGGCTTCTTCTTTTCTTTTCTTTTCTTTTCTTTTCTTTTCTTTTCTTTTTCTTCATGCTCCGGCTCCATGAGCCAAAAATCGATTTCATACGCAGTCCCCGGAGAATGAACGAATTGGATATATTAAACTGATAAGAACAGAGTTTCTTCTTCTTTTGCACACCAGCATTCTACCTTTACCAGTATCTGTACATGATATCACCTACGACACCCGTACGCAGCAATATACGCTACCTCCATGAACATCTGCTGTCACCCAAGACTAAAACACTTCTTCCATTAAACACTTCAAGTGGGGGTGCACCGCTCCCAGAAGTACTGCAATACCGGGTCGATGCGTGGAGTGGACGGAGCAAGCCCCTATTCCATCTCCCAGTTCCAAAAATCAATTTAATATATGGTGCCCGGGTAGGGCACGTATCAGATATTAAACTGATAAGAACAGATTTTTTTCTTTCGAAAAAAGTTTATTGACACATTTTCATTCTTTACATCTCCACATTTTTTCTTTTAAAAATTACACATGTCTTTAAAACAAAAAAATGACACAAATAAGGGTTAAAAATCAGGATTGAATTGTGTGTCGTGTAAAAGTCCATGTGTGTAAAATGTTGGTTTTAAAAGAAAGGTAAAATGAATGAAAAATAAATAGCAATAGATGATATAATATAAAACAATAAAACCATGCCAACTAAAACATCATCTCTTGTACAGGATCGCGGGTGAGTCCCTATCAAGAATTTCCATTCACTCCGGGTCTCCAGAACAGGCTCCAGACCTCCCGCTTCCGGTGCCCAGCGGAGATCCCCTCTCCTCCGGCCCGCTGGCCCGCTGTTCCCGTAGCCGGTGTGGTGAGGGTGCATCTACGGGCGGCCAGGTACGGTGGTGGCCGGGACCTTTCCGTGCGGCCCCAGCCCCCCCCATCCGAATGACGACGTCCGGCGCCTCCTGCAGCGTTGATCTTATGAGTTGCTCGCACGCGTGGAGGGGCACCGTAACGCGTTTCCCCACCAGCAGGTTTCTGGTGGTCCAGATGGCATCCTTGATATGGTTGAGGGTGAGCCAGAGCGAGGTAAATTGTTTTGATGTGAGCTCCTTCAAGCCCTGACCCACCCCCAGGATGGCGAGCTTGTATTCCATCTGGACCCCACCCGCTGGCAGGCACGGGAAAACCAGGGGGCTGGTCCTGGCCCACAGGTCCCGCGCAACACCGCACTCCCAGAGCAGATGGTAAACGGTCTCCGGGGAACCACATCCGGACCGTGGGCAGGTGGAGTTTTTGGCCATGCCTCTGGAGTGCATGACCGCCCTGACCGGGAGGATCTCATGAGCCACCATCCACGATAAGTCCTTATGCCTATTCTGGAGAGCTGGGTGGGCTGCGTTCCTCCAAACGTATTTGGCCTCACCTAGTGTGAGGCCTGGAACCGGACTCACCGATTCCCGATCCTGCACAAGAGAGATAAGAGACTTGTGGTTAGTTAAAATGGTGGCATCATTGGTCTCTAAAAGGTACTTTTTTAAAAATTTCTTTATAAAACTGTATTCTTTAGGCAAGTTAAAAGACACTGGACGTTTAAGATCAATGGGTAAAATTTTCAAAGTTCTTAGGTAAGACCCCATCCAGAATCGGGTCATGGCTGCTGTCTTGTGGTCTCTGGATGGGGTCAGGGCGTATTGGATGTGGAGGGCGGCAAATCGGCTGCCTAAAAACAGGTGGGGGTCTGGGAGGCCTTTCCCGCCATTCTCTTTTTTCTTTTTGACGACCTCCCTCTTTAGTCGTTCCCACTTGGACCCCCACAGGAAATAAAATACCGCCCTCTCCAGGTTGGCTAGGAATCGTCTTGGAGGACTAAAAACAGAACAGACAAGTAAAATCAGTGGTAAAATCACGGATTTAAAAATTAAAATCTTGCCTTCAAACGTCAGTTGTCTTAGTCCCCAGAAGCCCAGTCTTTGCCTAACTTTCCCTAAGATGTCAGTCCAGTTTCCCTGTCCTCCACCCTCTCTGTCAAATTTTACACCTAAAATTTTCAAATCATTGTCTTTAAAATCCAAATCTAGTCCACCTGTGTCAATGTTCCCCCACGGCCCGAAGAGCTGGGCCTCGGACTTACTCCTATTGAGCTTGGCGCCCGAGGCCCGACCGTACCAGTCAGTCAAGTCCATTGCTCTTCGTACTGATAAAAGGTCAGTCGTTAAAAGGGTCACGTCATCCATATATAAAACACAGGTCGCCGTCAGTCCACCAGTTCCTGGGATGTCTAGTCCTTTAATCCATTTGTCCCTTCTCAAGATTTGTGCCAGTGGCTCAATACAGGCCACATACAGAAGGGCAGATAAGGGACACCCCTGACGGACGCCGCTGTAGAGTTTTACAGCTTTGGTTAAATGCCCATTAACCGAAATTCTGCTAGACAAATCGTTGTACAGCAATCCCACCCAGGCTATAAACCTCCCAGGAAAACCCATTTTTCCCAGTACCTGAAGCAGGTACTGGTGCGAGACGCGGTCAAAAGCTTTTTCGAAATCTAAATTTAGGACTACTAGCCGAATGTTTCTGTCTCTCGCAAGACAGATGGCGTCTCTGATCAGTACCAGGCTGTCCGT
This sequence comes from Rutilus rutilus, assembly GCF_951802725.1. Taxonomy (NCBI): domain Eukaryota; kingdom Metazoa; phylum Chordata; class Actinopteri; order Cypriniformes; family Leuciscidae; genus Rutilus; species Rutilus rutilus. Next base: position 39,548,336 of record NC_140218.1, on the reverse strand, counting down.
GATCTTCCTGCCGGGCACAGCGCATGCTTGATCCAGGTGGATTACGTCCTCTAAAACAGTCGACATACGTGAAGCTAAAATCTTACTAAAAAGTTTACAATCATAATTTAAAAGAGTGATTGGTCGCCAGTTCCTCAAGTCAGTCTTGTTTCCTTTTTTGTGTAGTAAAGTAACTATCCCTACTCTAAAGCTGTCCGGAAGTCTGTCAAGAGTCTCAAATTCTTTAAAAACTGTCAATAAATCGTGTGCTAAAACGTCCCAGAAAGTCAGATAAAACTCAAGGGGGAGTCCGTCCATGCCTGGGGACTTCCCCTTTTTAAAACCTTTTAGTGCTTCGTGCATTTCTAAAAGAGTAAAATCCTGGGATAAAAGCACATCTGGACTCTTAACCTTTTTGTCTAAAAAACCTAAAACTTCCTCTAAGATGCCATTGTGTACCTCTTTATTGCTGTATAAATTATTGTAAAAACTTTCAATTTCCCCTAAAATCAGATCTGTTGTATTTACTTCCCCCCCTGTAAAAGTTTTTAACGTATTGATTGACCCTCCCCGTGTTATTGTCTTTTTAAAAAAATATCTGGTACACTTTTCCCCTTCTTCTATTTCTCTCTCCTTACATCTTAAAATGACACCTTTGCTCTTAGTTTCGGACAAATCTGACATTTCTTTCTTCACTTCTTTAATTTCATTTGTAAAATCCAATCCACTGTTTAAAAGGTTAAAATATCTCTGCAGTCTTTTTTGCAGCCCCATCATGCGTCTTTTCTCTTTGTTCTTTTTTTCTTTTCCAATTTGTTTAAAAAACCGTCCTGTCCTTTGTTTCACCATCTCCCACCACTGTGCCCGTGAATCAAACAAGTCCTGGAGGGTCTGCCATTGGCTGAACTGCTCCCTATACTCTTCAACCACTTCCTCATCCTCTAAAAGGGAGCAGTTCAGCTTCCACAGCCCTCCCCCTACAGTCACACCCGTGGGTAGTGAAAGGGTGCAGGTGAGCATCATGTGATCAGAAAAGAAGAGGGGGGTCAATGTAGCATCGGTCGGCGGGCAGTCCCTTGTAAAAACATAGTCAATTCGAGAGGCTCTGGCGCCGTCACCACTGAACCAGGTGAAGCCCTCCTCTCTTTGATGCATTGTTTTAAAACAGTCAACTAACTTAAAATCTTTGACTATATTTTGTAATAAAACCGATGTCTTGTCGACCTTAAAATCCTCTCCTACCCTCTTTCTGTCTTTTCTTGATAAAACACAATTAAAATCCCCTGCTACCACTAGGGGAGCCCTACCTAGCATGTGGGGCTGCAGGTCTTCTAAAAGCTCATACCTATTGTTTTTTCCTGTAAAACCATACACATTTAAAATGTTAAAATCCTTACCTAAAAAAGTCAGATTAGCTAAAATTGCCCGCCCATCCCTCACCACAGTGCTGCCCTTCACCAAAACATTGGGATTCTTTATTAAAATAGCAACACCGTCGTTTTTGTTAAAATTGGACCCACTCCAAATGGATAGTCCTGGGGTCCAAATCTCCTCCCACTTCCTGTAATTTGTTAAAAAAGGCAGACCACATTCTTGCAATAAAAACACATCTGACTTAAAGGATTTTAAAAGGGATAACACGCTCTGTGCTCGTAAGTTGCTCTTCACACTTCTCACATTGATTGTGGAGATAGTGAGAGCCATGAGCAGTATGGTTAAAAGGGTGTGAGACATTTAAAAACAACCAAGTGACTACAGAGATATGATTAAAATCATGTTACATCTTGTTGCACTTGCCTTCCCTTTTCCCCAGAAAACCTGGGATCAGGGGGGCGAGTGCTTGACGCGTCAGGGCTCGCAGAGAAAACCTCTTGCGACTCCTGTGGCGACGATGTTCTCAGCTTAAAATGCAGAAAAGAGACTTCATTTGGAGATTCTGCGGGCCACATACGGTCTAGATCTTCCACGGGGGAACTATCTAGCCGATGCGCTACCCGCAGCTTTTTCTCCTCTGTTTGAACCAGAGGAGATCTCGCAGTTCTTTTCTGTACTTGAGCATTGGGGAGTGAACAATCAGTTTCACTCCCACTAGTGGACACACTAACCTCAGACACGGTTACTAGGGAGGAAGCCATTTCCTCCTCCTCATCCTCCACAATGTCTTCTTTTTCATTTTCATTTTGAGGATTGGCTTCCTCCCCCTCACCAACTGCCATAATTGACTCCGCCCCTGTGGCCGCCCCACTTCCTCCTTCCTGTCCAATCCCTGAGGCTGGCTGGGGGTTTGAATTTCCCGCCAAAACCTCAGGGTCCGCCTCCTCAATTGTTTGTTCGACATGTGGGGCGGCCATTTTGTTACTTTTTAACTTGTTGGCAAAGCTTTTAGGGCAGTCTCTGTAGAGATGGGATGATTCTCCACAGAGGTTGCACTTTCTGCCATTTTGGCACTCCTCAAAAATGTGCCCAATTTCTCTGCACTTCCTACACACTACTTCTTGGCATGCCTCGGCGAGATGTCCAAGTTTGCCACACTTGCGGCATAGCTTGGGCATCCCTTGGTAATGGATGTAACCTCTATTCTCTCCCAACACAATCATTGAAGGTATTTGACTCAGGCCATGGTAGCTGTTGGGATCTGCCCATTGTTTAATGGGCACTCTCCACGCACAGCTCCAGATACCGTCTTCATCTAAAACCTTGACTGGTTGTCCACGAATAGAGCAATATCTTGCCAACCATACAGCAATGTCCTCTCCACTTACTGTTTCATTAAACATCCTGACAATCACGACTTTCAGTGAATTATCAGTCAGTTTTTCCACAGTGAACATGGAGAAATTGGCTTTACACATTTCAAACCGAGTCCAAAAAGTGCTTAGCAAGGAAGCCGAAGCAAAGCTTACATCAAAACCGTGATTCAGGGGCAGAGTCAACAGGCAGTTTATGTCTACAACTTTAAAACCAAGGATCTGTTGGATGCACTTCCTAGAAAAGTCCAGTCTGGACATGGCCGGGAAAGTGCCATCCTCTTTTACTTTAAATTTAAAACGCACGCTGTGGTGCCTCCTCATGCCGGCACGAGCAGCCGACATGTTGGAGGCACCACCAGCCTGCTGCGGCTAAAACCAAACAATAAATATACAATAAATAAATTAATTAAAACCTGCTTACCTTAAAAGAAGATTCCTCGGAGAACGAGTCGTCACTTAAAAGCCGCTTGTCAATGTACCTCCTGAAGGTTGCGGGCTCTGTGCAACAAGCAACACACGAGCCCAAAGTTCCTACAAGAGGCGATCACTGTCTCAGCCACCTGACCAGACCACTTGATCTTAGCCAAAAGGCCGAGAAGCGATGCCGCAATGACGCCGAGGCGGGGGAGCCGGCAAAGGCCACGCCCACCTGGGCCGCGGCGAGAGGGCCTAAGGTCGCCAACAAACAAGCTCACCGAAAATGGAATCACAACAGAGTGCACAACACGACACTTTGGAGTGCAGCCTGGGATTTTGGATCATCATCATCGTTCAAAAGCACGAAATGGCTCGTAACTCCTAAACCGTCGGTCGCAGACCCAAGTGTCTTACATCACCGGAATCCTTGGCTCGGGCCGAACGAGACGCATGCCTCGGATCGGAGGGTCGCGCTGGCGAGATTTTCGGGTATTTTGGATTTTCTGAAAAACCTACTTTTGCACAGTAGTCCTGGGTTGTTTGCCCAATCTGACCCAAACCAGTGCAGAAAGATTCTCTGGAGTCTGACTGCCAACAGTGACCGGAAAAACAGTGGGAATTTCGATTCACGTTGGCGACGGGACGCCAAAACGTTGGCAGTGGGCGAGGCGGGCTTTACTTAAAGGGCTATAACTCTCCGACGGCAAAGAGACAGTTACACCCAAGTCGGTACACCTGTGTACGGGCTCAGCCCGTGGTCACGTGAAAAGGGATGTGGCGACTGGCCACTTGGAGGCGCTGTAAACAGAAAAAAACAACAACTTGAATACGGCCATAGACGACTGTGTATCACGTGATTTTTCACACGCGCACAAGGTATTCACACCACGTGATAGAACTCCTCATTCTGAACAACTTTGGACCACTGCTGTCAATCAAAGCGTTCGTTAAATATTGGAGATTATTTGAAGAATGAAAAGAACAAACAAACAAACAAACAAGCCTGCTTTCTATCTCTGGATCAAACACTCGGCCACACTTCTTAGGTTTCATTAACCATCAGAAGAAGAAGGAGAAAAAAAAATAATAATAAGTGGAGCTTTAACCATCTGCTCTTTTGACCAGTGTGTGTCCAGGGGAGAGCGCGAACGCAGTCCCCCACTACCATAAATTATGCAGTCGAGATTCCCACATTTGGGGAATTCGCAGGGGTCAGCACAACCGGAGTGCAATGGCCGAGCCTCGCCCTGGGTGAACCACCTTCCTGATCATGGTGTCTCCCCTGCCAGGTAAGTATGAATTCCCAGGCCTCCAGTCAGGGGCACCCTGTCCCTCTTCGCAATCCTCACCAACGGTCAGACAATCGAACACACACCTGATTCAACTCATCAGCTCGTTAGTAAAAGACTCCAAGAGATAAGAGAGACATCAAAAAATGTGCAGTGATGGGGGGCTTCTTCTTTTCTTTTCTTTTCTTTTCTTTTCTTTTCTTTTCTTTTCTTTTCTTTTCTTTTCTTTTTCTTCATGCTCCGGCTCCATGAGCCAAAAATCGATTTCATACGCAGTCCCCGGAGAATGAACGAATTGGATATATTAAACTGATAAGAACAGAGTTTCTTCTTCTTTTGCACACCAGCATTCTACCTTTACCAGTATCTGTACATGATATCACCTACGACACCCGTACGCAGCAATATACGCTACCTCCATGAACATCTGCTGTCACCCAAGACTAAAACACTTCTTCCATTAAACACTTCAAGTGGGGGTGCACCGCTCCCAGAAGTACTGCAATACCGGGTCGATGCGTGGAGTGGACGGAGCAAGCCCCTATTCCATCTCCCAGTTCCAAAAATCAATTTAATATATGGTGCCCGGGTAGGGCACGTATCAGATATTAAACTGATAAGAACAGATACTACACTTGATCTTAGCCAAAAGGCCGAGAAGCGATGCCGCAATGACGCCGAGGCGGGGGAGCCGGCAAAGGCCACGCCCACCTGGGCCGCGGCGAGAGGGCCTAAGGTCGCCAACAAACAAGCTCACCGAAAATGGAATCACAACAGAGTGCACAACACGACACTTTGGAGTGCAGCCTGGGATTTTGGATCATCATCATCGTTCAAAAGCACGAAATGGCTCGTAACTCCTAAACCGTCGGTCGCAGACCCAAGTGTCTTACATCACCGGAATCCTTGGCTCGGGCCGAACGAGACGCACGCCTCGGATCGGAGGGTCGCGCTGGCGAGATTTTCGGGTATTTTGGATTTTCTGAAAAACCTACTTTTGCACAGTAGTCCTGGGTTGTTTGCCCAATCTGACCCAAACCAGTGCAGAAAGATTCTCTGGAGTCTGACTGCCAACAGTGACCGGAAAAACAGTGGGAATTTCGATTCACGTTGGCGACGGGACGCCAAAACGTTGGCAGTGGGCGAGGCGGGCTTTACTTAAAGGGCTATAACTCTCCGACGGCAAAGAGACAGTTACACCCAAGTCGGTACACCTGTGTACGGGCTCAGCCCGTGGTCACGTGAAAAGGGATGTGGCGACTGGCCACTTGGAGGCGCTGTAAACAGAAAAAAACAACAACTTGAATACGGCCATAGACGACTGTGTATCACGTGATTTTTCACACGCGCACAAGGTATTCACACCACGTGATAGAACTCCTCATTCTGAACAACTTTGGACCACTGCTGTCAATCAAAGCGTTCGTTAAATATTGGAGATTATTTGAAGAATGAAAAGAACAAACAAACAAACAAACAAGCCTGCTTTCTATCTCTGGATCAAACACTCGGCCACACTTCTTAGGTTTCATTAACCATCAGAAGAAGAAGGAGAAAAAAAAATAATAATAAGTGGAGCTTTAACCATCTGCTCTTTTGACCAGTGTGTGTCCAGGGGAGAGCGCGAACGCAGTCCCCCACTACCATAAATTATGCAGTCGAGATTCCCACATTTGGGGAATTCGCAGGGGTCAGCACAACCGGAGTGCAATGGCCGAGCCTCGCCCTGGGTGAACCACCTTCCTGATCATGGTGTCTCCCCTGCCAGGTAAGTATGAATTCCCAGGCCTCCAGTCAGGGGCACCCTGTCCCTCTTCGCAATCCTCACCAACGGTCAGACAATCGAACACACACCTGATTCAACTCATCAGCTCGTTAGTAAAAGACTCCAAGAGATAAGAGAGACATCAAAAAATGTGCAGTGATGGGGGGCTTCTTCTTTTCTTTTCTTTTCTTTTCTTTTCTTTTCTTTTCTTTTCTTTTCTTTTCTTTTCTTTTCTTTTTCTTCATGCTCCGGCTCCATGAGCCAAAAATCGATTTCATACGCAGTCCCCGGAGAATGAACGAATTGGATATATTAAACTGATAAGAACAGAGTTTCTTCTTCTTTTGCACACCAGCATTCTACCTTTACCAGTATCTGTACATGATATCACCTACGACACCCGTACGCAGCAATATACGCTACCTCCATGAACATCTGCTGTCACCCAAGACTAAAACACTTCTTCCATTAAACACTTCAAGTGGGGGTGCACCGCTCCCAGAAGTACTGCAATACCGGGTCGATGCGTGGAGTGGACGGAGCAAGCCCCTATTCCATCTCCCAGTTCCAAAAATCAATTTAATATATGGTGCCCGGGTAGGGCACGTATCAGATATTAAACTGATAAGAACAGATACTACACTTGATCTTAGCCAAAAGGCCGAGAAGCGATGCCGCAATGACGCCGAGGCGGGGGAGCCGGCAAAGGCCACGCCCACCTGGGCCGCGGCGAGAGGGCCTAAGGTCGCCAACAAACAAGCTCACCGAAAATGGAATCACAACAGAGTGCACAACACGACACTTTGGAGTGCAGCCTGGGATTTTGGATCATCATCATCGTTCAAAAGCACGAAATGGCTCGTAACTCCTAAACCGTCGGTCGCAGACCCAAGTGTCTTACATCACCGGAATCCTTGGCTCGGGCCGAACGAGACGCACGCCTCGGATCGGAGGGTCGCGCTGGCGAGATTTTCGGGTATTTTGGATTTTCTGAAAAACCTACTTTTGCACAGTAGTCCTGGGTTGTTTGCCCAATCTGACCCAAACCAGTGCAGAAAGATTCTCTGGAGTCTGACTGCCAACAGTGACCGGAAAAACAGTGGGAATTTCGATTCACGTTGGCGACGGGACGCCAAAACGTTGGCAGTGGGCGAGGCGGGCTTTACTTAAAGGGCTATAACTCTCCGACGGCAAAGAGACAGTTACACCCAAGTCGGTACACCTGTGTACGGGCTCAGCCCGTGGTCACGTGAAAAGGGATGTGGCGACTGGCCACTTGGAGGCGCTGTAAACAGAAAAAAACAACAACTTGAATACGGCCATAGACGACTGTGTATCACGTGATTTTTCACACGCGCACAAGGTATTCACACCACGTGATAGAACTCCTCATTCTGAACAACTTTGGACCACTGCTGTCAATCAAAGCGTTCGTTAAATATTGGAGATTATTTGAAGAATGAAAAGAACAAACAAACAAACAAACAAGCCTGCTTTCTATCTCTGGATCAAACACTCGGCCACACTTCTTAGGTTTCATTAACCATCAGAAGAAGAAGGAGAAAAAAAAATAATAATAAGTGGAGCTTTAACCATCTGCTCTTTTGACCAGTGTGTGTCCAGGGGAGAGCGCGAACGCAGTCCCCCACTACCATAAATTATGCAGTCGAGATTCCCACATTTGGGGAATTCGCAGGGGTCAGCACAACCGGAGTGCAATGGCCGAGCCTCGCCCTGGGTGAACCACCTTCCTGATCATGGTGTCTCCCCTGCCAGGTAAGTATGAATTCCCAGGCCTCCAGTCAGGGGCACCCTGTCCCTCTTCGCAATCCTCACCAACGGTCAGACAATCGAACACACACCTGATTCAACTCATCAGCTCGTTAGTAAAAGACTCCAAGAGATAAGAGAGACATCAAAAAATGTGCAGTGATGGGGGGCTTCTTCTTTTCTTTTCTTTTCTTTTCTTTTCTTTTCTTTTCTTTTCTTTTCTTTTTCTTCATGCTCCGGCTCCATGAGCCAAAAATCGATTTCATACGCAGTCCCCGGAGAATGAACGAATTGGATATATTAAACTGATAAGAACAGAGTTTCTTCTTCTTTTGCACACCAGCATTCTACCTTTACCAGTATCTGTACTTGATATCACCTACGACACCCGTACGCAGCAATATACACTACCTCCATGATCATCTGCTGTCACCCAAGACTAAAACACTTCTTCCATTAAACACTTTAAGTGGGGGTGCACCGCTCCCAGAAGTACTGCAATACCGGGTCGATGCGTGGAGTGGACGGAGCAAGCCCCTATTCCATCTCCCAGTTCCAAAAATCAATTTAATATATGGTGCCCGGGTAGGGCACGTATCAGATATTAAACTGATAAGAACAGATACTACACTTGATCTTAGCCAAAAGGCCGAGAAGCGATGCCGCAATGACGCCGAGGCGGGGGAGCCGGCAAAGGCCACGCCCACCTGGGCCGCGGCGAGAGGGCCTAAGGTCGCCAACAAACAAGCTCACCGAAAATGGAATCACAACAGAGTGCACAACACGACACTTTGGAGTGCAGCCTGGGATTTTGGATCATCATCATCGTTCAAAAGCACGAAATGGCTCGTAACTCCTAAACCGTCGGTCGCAGACCCAAGTGTCTTACATCACCGGAATCCTTGGCTCGGGCCGAACGAGACGCACGCCTCGGATCGGAGGGTCGCGCTGGCGAGATTTTCGGGTATTTTGGATTTTCTGAAAAACCTACTTTTGCACAGTAGTCCTGGGTTGTTTGCCCAATCTGACCCAAACCAGTGCAGAAAGATTCTCTGGAGTCTGACTGCCAACAGTGACCGGAAAAACAGTGGGAATTTCGATTCACGTTGGCGACGGGACGCCAAAACGTTGGCAGTGGGCGAGGCGGGCTTTACTTAAAGGGCTATAACTCTCCGACGGCAAAGAGACAGTTACACCCAAGTCGGTACACCTGTGTACGGGCTCAGCCCGTGGTCACGTGAAAAGGGATGTGGCGACTGGCCACTTGGAGGCGCTGTAAACAGAAAAAAACAACAACTTGAATACGGCCATAGACGACTGTGTATCACGTGATTTTTCACACGCGCACAAGGTATTCACACCACGTGATAGAACTCCTCATTCTGAACAACTTTGGACCACTGCTGTCAATCAAAGCGTTCGTTAAATATTGGAGATTATTTGAAGAATGAAAAGAACAAACAAACAAACAAACAAGCCTGCTTTCTATCTCTGGATCAAACACTCGGCCACACTTCTTAGGTTTCATTAACCATCAGAAGAAGAAGGAGAAAAAAAAATAATAATAAGTGGAGCTTTAACCATCTGCTCTTTTGACCAGTGTGTGTCCAGGGGAGAGCGCGAACGCAGTCCCCCACTACCATAAATTATGCAGTCGAGATTCCCACATTTGGGGAATTCGCAGGGGTCAGCACAACCGGAGTGCAATGGCCGAGCCTCGCCCTGGGTGAACCACCTTCCTGATCATGGTGTCTCCCCTGCCAGGTAAGTATGAATTCCCAGGCCTCCAGTCAGGGGCACCCTGTCCCTCTTCGCAATCCTCACCAACGGTCAGACAATCGAACACACACCTGATTCAACTCATCAGCTCGTTAGTAAAAGACTCCAAGAGATAAGAGAGACATCAAAAAATGTGCAGTGATGGGGGGCTTCTTCTTTTCTTTTCTTTTCTTTTCTTTTCTTTTCTTTTCTTTTCTTTTCTTTTCTTTTCTTTTCTTTTTCTTCATGCTCCGGCTCCATGAGCCAAAAATCGATTTCATACGCAGTCCCCGGAGAATGAACGAATTGGATATATTAAACTGATAAGAACAGAGTTTCTTCTTCTTTTGCACACCAGCATTCTACCTTTACCAGTATCTGTACTTGATATCACCTACGACACCCGTACGCAGCAATATACACTACCTCCATGATCATCTGCTGTCACCCAAGACTAAAACACTTCTTCCATTAAACACTTTAAGTGGGGGTGCACCGCTCCCAGAAGTACTGCAATACCGGGTCGATGCGTGGAGTGGACGGAGCAAGCCCCTATTCCATCTCCCAGTTCCAAAAATCAATTTAATATATGGTGCCCGGGTAGGGCACGTATCAGATATTAAACTGATAAGAACAGATACTACACTTGATCTTAGCCAAAAGGCCGAGAAGCGATGCCGCAATGACGCCGAGGCGGGGGAGCCGGCAAAGGCCACGCCCACCTGGGCCGCGGCGAGAGGGCCTAAGGTCGCCAACAAACAAGCTCACCGAAAATGGAATCACAACAGAGTGCACAACACGACACTTTGGAGTGCAGCCTGGGATTTTGGATCATCATCATCGTTCAAAAGCACGAAATGGCTCGTAACTCCTAAACCGTCGGTCGCAGACCCAAGTGTCTTACATCACCGGAATCCTTGGCTCGGGCCGAACGAGACGCACGCCTCGGATCGGAGGGTCGCGCTGGCGAGATTTTCGGGTATTTTGGATTTTCTGAAAAACCTACTTTTGCACAGTAGTCCTGGGTTGTTTGCCCAATCTGACCCAAACCAGTGCAGAAAGATTCTCTGGAGTCTGACTGCCAACAGTGACCGGAAAAACAGTGGGAATTTCGATTCACGTTGGCGACGGGACGCCAAAACGTTGGCAGTGGGCGAGGCGGGCTTTACTTAAAGGGCTATAACTCTCCGACGGCAAAGAGACAGTTACACCCAAGTCGGTACACCTGTGTACGGGCTCAGCCCGTGGTCACGTGAAAAGGGATGTGGCGACTGGCCACTTGGAGGCGCTGTAAACAGAAAAAAACAACAACTTGAATACGGCCATAGACGACTGTGTATCACGTGATTTTTCACACGCGCACAAGGTATTCACACCACGTGATAGAACTCCTCATTCTGAACAACTTTGGACCACTGCTGTCAATCAAAGCGTTCGTTAAATATTGGAGATTATTTGAAGAATGAAAAGAACAAACAAACAAACAAACAAGCCTGCTTTCTATCTCTGGATCAAACACTCGGCCACACTTCTTAGGTTTCATTAACCATCAGAAGAAGAAGGAGAAAAAAAAATAATAATAAGTGGAGCTTTAACCATCTGCTCTTTTGACCAGTGTGTGTCCAGGGGAGAGCGCGAACGCAGTCCCCCACTACCATAAATTATGCAGTCGAGATTCCCACATTTGGGGAATTCGCAGGGGTCAGCACAACCGGAGTGCAATGGCCGAGCCTCGCCCTGGGTGAACCACCTTCCTGATCATGGTGTCTCCCCTGCCAGGTAAGTATGAATTCCCAGGCCTCCAGTCAGGGGCACCCTGTCCCTCTTCGCAATCCTCACCAACGGTCAGACAATCGAACACACACCTGATTCAACTCATCAGCTCGTTAGTAAAAGACTCCAAGAGATAAGAGAGACATCAAAAAATGTGCAGTGATGGGGGGCTTCTTCTTTTCTTTTCTTTTCTTTTCTTTTCTTTTCTTTTCTTTTCTTTTCTTTTCTTTTCTTTTCTTTTTCTTCATGCTCCGGCTCCATGAGCCAAAAATCGATTTCATACGCAGTCCCCGGAGAATGAACGAATTGGATATATTAAACTGATAAGAACAGAGTTTCTTCTTCTTTTGCACACCAGCATTCTACCTTTACCAGTATCTGTACTTGATATCACCTACGACACCCGTACGCAGCAATATACACTACCTCCATGATCATCTGCTGTCACCCAAGACTAAAACACTTCTTCCATTAAACACTTTAAGTGGGGGTGCACCGCTCCCAGAAGTACTGCAATACCGGGTCGATGCGTGGAGTGGACGGAGCAAGCCCCTATTCCATCTCCCAGTTCCAAAAATCAATTTAATATATGGTGCCCGGGTAGGGCACGTATCAGATATTAAACTGATAAGAACAGATACTACACTTGATCTTAGCCAAAAGGCCGAGAAGCGATGCCGCAATGACGCCGAGGCGGGGGAGCCGGCAAAGGCCACGCCCACCTGGGCCGCGGCGAGAGGGCCTAAGGTCGCCAACAAACAAGCTCACCGAAAATGGAATCACAACAGAGTGCACAACACGACACTTTGGAGTGCAGCCTGGGATTTTGGATCATCATCATCGTTCAAAAGCACGAAATGGCTCGTAACTCCTAAACCGTCGGTCGCAGACCCAAGTGTCTTACATCACCGGAATCCTTGGCTCGGGCCGAACGAGACGCACGCCTCGGATCGGAGGGTCGCGCTGGCGAGATTTTCGGGTATTTTGGATTTTCTGAAAAACCTACTTTTGCACAGTAGTCCTGGGTTGTTTGCCCAATCTGACCCAAACCAGTGCAGAAAGATTCTCTGGAGTCTGACTGCCAACAGTGACCGGAAAAACAGTGGGAATTTCGATTCACGTTGGCGACGGGACGCCAAAACGTTGGCAGTGGGCGAGGCGGGCTTTACTTAAAGGGCTATAACTCTCCGACGGCAAAGAGACAGTTACACCCAAGTCGGTACACCTGTGTACGGGCTCAGCCCGTGGTCACGTGAAAAGGGATGTGGCGACTGGCCACTTGGAGGCGCTGTAAACAGAAAAAAACAACAACTTGAATACGGCCATAGACGACTGTGTATCACGTGATTTTTCACACGCGCACAAGGTATTCACACCACGTGATAGAACTCCTCATTCTGAACAACTTTGGACCACTGCTGTCAATCAAAGCGTTCGTTAAATATTGGAGATTATTTGAAGAATGAAAAGAACAAACAAACAAACAAACAAGCCTGCTTTCTATCTCTGGATCAAACACTCGGCCACACTTCTTAGGTTTCATTAACCATCAGAAGAAGAAGGAGAAAAAAAAATAATAATAAGTGGAGCTTTAACCATCTGCTCTTTTGACCAGTGTGTGTCCAGGGGAGAGCGCGAACGCAGTCCCCCACTACCATAAATTATGCAGTCGAGATTCCCACATTTGGGGAATTCGCAGGGGTCAGCACAACCGGAGTGCAATGGCCGAGCCTCGCCCTGGGTGAACCACCTTCCTGATCATGGTGTCTCCCCTGCCAGGTAAGTATGAATTCCCAGGCCTCCAGTCAGGGGCACCCTGTCCCTCTTCGCAATCCTCACCAACGGTCAGACAATCGAACACACACCTGATTCAACTCATCAGCTCGTTAGTAAAAGACTCCAAGAGATAAGAGAGACATCAAAAAATGTGCAGTGATGGGGGGCTTCTTCTTTTCTTTTCTTTTCTTTTCTTTTCTTTTCTTTTCTTTTCTTTTCTTTTCTTTTCTTTTCTTTTTCTTCATGCTCCGGCTCCATGAGCCAAAAATCGATTTCATACGCAGTCCCCGGAGAATGAACGAATTGGATATATTAAACTGATAAGAACAGAGTTTCTTCTTCTTTTGCACACCAGCATTCTACCTTTACCAGTATCTGTACTTGATATCACCTACGACACCCGTACGCAGCAATATACACTACCTCCATGATCATCTGCTGTCACCCAAGACTAAAACACTTCTTCCATTAAACACTTTAAGTGGGGGTGCACCGCTCCCAGAAGTACTGCAATACCGGGTCGATGCGTGGAGTGGACGGAGCAAGCCCCTATTCCATCTCCCAGTTCCAAAAATCAATTTAATATATGGTGCCCGGGTAGGGCACGTATCAGATATTAAACTGATAAGAACAGATACTACACTTGATCTTAGCCAAAAGGCCGAGAAGCGATGCCGCAATGACGCCGAGGCGGGGGAGCCGGCAAAGGCCACGCCCACCTGGGCCGCGGCGAGAGGGCCTAAGGTCGCCAACAAACAAGCTCACCGAAAATGGAATCACAACAGAGTGCACAACACGACACTTTGGAGTGCAGCCTGGGATTTTGGATCATCATCATCGTTCAAAAGCACGAAATGGCTCGTAACTCCTAAACCGTCGGTCGCAGACCCAAGTGTCTTACATCACCGGAATCCTTGGCTCGGGCCGAACGAGACGCACGCCTCGGATCGGAGGGTCGCGCTGGCGAGATTTTCGGGTATTTTGGATTTTCTGAAAAACCTACTTTTGCACAGTAGTCCTGGGTTGTTTGCCCAATCTGACCCAAACCAGTGCAGAAAGATTCTCTGGAGTCTGACTGCCAACAGTGACCGGAAAAACAGTGGGAATTTCGATTCACGTTGGCGACGGGACGCCAAAACGTTGGCAGTGGGCGAGGCGGGCTTTACTTAAAGGGCTATAACTCTCCGACGGCAAAGAGACAGTTACACCCAAGTCGGTACACCTGTGTACGGGCTCAGCCCGTGGTCACGTGAAAAGGGATGTGGCGACTGGCCACTTGGAGGCGCTGTAAACAGAAAAAAACAACAACTTGAATACGGCCATAGACGACTGTGTATCACGTGATTTTTCACACGCGCACAAGGTATTCACACCACGTGATAGAACTCCTCATTCTGAACAACTTTGGACCACTGCTGTCAATCAAAGCGTTCGTTAAATATTGGAGATTATTTGAAGAATGAAAAGAACAAACAAACAAACAAACAAGCCTGCTTTCTATCTCTGGATCAAACACTCGGCCACACTTCTTAGGTTTCATTAACCATCAGAAGAAGAAGGAGAAAAAAAAATAATAATAAGTGGAGCTTTAACCATCTGCTCTTTTGACCAGTGTGTGTCCAGGGGAGAGCGCGAACGCAGTCCCCCACTACCATAAATTATGCAGTCGAGATTCCCACATTTGGGGAATTCGCAGGGGTCAGCACAACCGGAGTGCAATGGCCGAGCCTCGCCCTGGGTGAACCACCTTCCTGATCATGGTGTCTCCCCTGCCAGGTAAGTATGAATTCCCAGGCCTCCAGTCAGGGGCACCCTGTCCCTCTTCGCAATCCTCACCAACGGTCAGACAATCGAACACACACCTGATTCAACTCATCAGCTCGTTAGTAAAAGACTCCAAGAGATAAGAGAGACATCAAAAAATGTGCAGTGATGGGGGGCTTCTTCTTTTCTTTTCTTTTCTTTTCTTTTCTTTTCTTTTCTTTTCTTTTCTTTTTCTTCATGCTCCGGCTCCATGAGCCAAAAATCGATTTCATACGCAGTCCCCGGAGAATGAACGAATTGGATATATTAAACTGATAAGAACAGAGTTTCTTCTTCTTTTGCACACCAGCATTCTACCTTTACCAGTATCTGTACATGATATCACCTACGACACCCGTACGCAGCAATATACGCTACCTCCATGAACATCTGCTGTCACCCAAGACTAAAACACTTCTTCCATTAAACACTTCAAGTGGGGGTGCACCGCTCCCAGAAGTACTGCAATACCGGGTCGATGCGTGGAGTGGACGGAGCAAGCCCCTATTCCATCTCCCAGTTCCAAAAATCAATTTAATATATGGTGCCCGGGTAGGGCACGTATCAGATATTAAACTGATAAGAACAGATACTACACTTGATCTTAGCCAAAAGGCCGAGAAGCGATGCCGCAATGACGCCGAGGCGGGGGAGCCGGCAAAGGCCACGCCCACCTGGGCCGCGGCGAGAGGGCCTAAGGTCGCCAACAAACAAGCTCACCGAAAATGGAATCACAACAGAGTGCACAACACGACACTTTGGAGTGCAGCCTGGGATTTTGGATCATCATCATCGTTCAAAAGCACGAAATGGCTCGTAACTCCTAAACCGTCGGTCGCAGACCCAAGTGTCTTACATCACCGGAATCCTTGGCTCGGGCCGAACGAGACGCATGCCTCGGATCGGAGGGTCGCGCTGGCGAGATTTTCGGGTATTTTGGATTTTCTGAAAAACCTACTTTTGCACAGTAGTCCTGGGTTGTTTGCCCAATCTGACCCAAACCAGTGCAGAAAGATTCTCTGGAGTCTGACTGCCAACAGTGACCGGAAAAACAGTGGGAATTTCGATTCACGTTGGCGACGGGACGCCAAAACGTTGGCAGTGGGCGAGGCGGGCTTTACTTAAAGGGCTATAACTCTCCGACGGCAAAGAGACAGTTACACCCAAGTCGGTACACCTGTGTACGGGCTCAGCCCGTGGTCACGTGAAAAGGGATGTGGCGACTGGCCACTTGGAGGCGCTGTAAACAGAAAAAAACAACAACTTGAATACGGCCATAGACGACTGTGTATCACGTGATTTTTCACACGCGCACAAGGTATTCACACCACGTGATAGAACTCCTCATTCTGAACAACTTTGGACCACTGCTGTCAATCAAAGCGTTCGTTAAATATTGGAGATTATTTGAAGAATGAAAAGAACAAACAAACAAACAAACAAGCCTGCTTTCTATCTCTGGATCAAACACTCGGCCACACTTCTTAGGTTTCATTAACCATCAGAAGAAGAAGGAGAAAAAAAAATAATAATAAGTGGAGCTTTAACCATCTGCTCTTTTGACCAGTGTGTGTCCAGGGGAGAGCGCGAACGCAGTCCCCCCCTACCATAAATTATGCAGTCGAGATTCCCACATTTGGGGAATTCGCAGGGGTCAGCACAACCGGAGTGCAATGGCCGAGCCTCGCCCTGGGTGAACCACCTTCCTGATCATGGTGTCTCCCCTGCCAGGTAAGTATGAATTCCCAGGCCTCCAGTCAGGGGCACCCTGTCCCTCTTCGCAATCCTCACCAACGGTCAGACAATCGAACACACACCTGATTCAACTCATCAGCTCGTTAGTAAAAGACTCCAAGAGATAAGAGAGACATCAAAAAATGTGCAGTGATGGGGGGCTTCTTCTTTTCTTTTCTTTTCTTTTCTTTTCTTTTCTTTTCTTTTCTTTTCTTTTCTTTTTCTTCATGCTCCGGCTCCATGAGCCAAAAATCGATTTCATACGCAGTCCCCGGAGAATGAACGAATTGGATATATTAAACTGATAAGAACAGAGTTTCTTCTTCTTTTGCACACCAGCATTCTACCTTTACCAGTATCTGTACATGATATCACCTACGACACCCGTACGCAGCAATATACGCTACCTCCATGAACATCTGCTGTCACCCAAGACTAAAACACTTCTTCCATTAAACACTTCAAGTGGGGGTGCACCGCTCCCAGAAGTACTGCAATACCGGGTCGATGCGTGGAGTGGACGGAGCAAGCCCCTATTCCATCTCCCAGTTCCAAAAATCAATTTAATATATGGTGCCCGGGTAGGGCACGTATCAGATATTAAACTGATAAGAACAGATACTACACTTGATCTTAGCCAAAAGGCCGAGAAGCGATGCCGCAATGACGCCGAGGCGGGGGAGCCGGCAAAGGCCACGCCCACCTGGGCCGCGGCGAGAGGGCCTAAGGTCGCCAACAAACAAGCTCACCGAAAATGGAATCACAACAGAGTGCACAACACGACACTTTGGAGTGCAGCCTGGGATTTTGGATCATCATCATCGTTCAAAAGCACGAAATGGCTCGTAACTCCTAAACCGTCGGTCGCAGACCCAAGTGTCTTACATCACCGGAATCCTTGGCTCGGGCCGAACGAGACGCACGCCTCGGATCGGAGGGTCGCGCTGGCGAGATTTTCGGGTATTTTGGATTTTCTGAAAAACCTACTTTTGCACAGTAGTCCTGGGTTGTTTGCCCAATCTGACCCAAACCAGTGCAGAAAGATTCTCTGGAGTCTGACTGCCAACAGTGACCGGAAAAACAGTGGGAATTTCGATTCACGTTGGCGACGGGACGCCAAAACGTTGGCAGTGGGCGAGGCGGGCTTTACTTAAAGGGCTATAACTCTCCGACGGCAAAGAGACAGTTACACCCAAGTCGGTACACCTGTGTACGGGCTCAGCCCGTGGTCACGTGAAAAGGGATGTGGCGACTGGCCACTTGGAGGCGCTGTAAACAGAAAAAAACAACAACTTGAATACGGCCATAGACGACTGTGTATCACGTGATTTTTCACACGCGCACAAGGTATTCACACCACGTGATAGAACTCCTCATTCTGAACAACTTTGGACCACTGCTGTCAATCAAAGCGTTCGTTAAATATTGGAGATTATTTGAAGAATGAAAAGAACAAACAAACAAACAAACAAGCCTGCTTTCTATCTCTGGATCAAACACTCGGCCACACTTCTTAGGTTTCATTAACCATCAGAAGAAGAAGGAGAAAAAAAAATAATAATAAGTGGAGCTTTAACCATCTGCTCTTTTGACCAGTGTGTGTCCAGGGGAGAGCGCGAACGCAGTCCCCCACTACCATAAATTATGCAGTCGAGATTCCCACATTTGGGGAATTCGCAGGGGTCAGCACAACCGGAGTGCAATGGCCGAGCCTCGCCCTGGGTGAACCACCTTCCTGATCATGGTGTCTCCCCTGCCAGGTAAGTATGAATTCCCAGGCCTCCAGTCAGGGGCACCCTGTCCCTCTTCGCAATCCTCACCAACGGTCAGACAATCGAACACACACCTGATTCAACTCATCAGCTCGTTAGTAAAAGACTCCAAGAGATAAGAGAGACATCAAAAAATGTGCAGTGATGGGGGGCTTCTTCTTTTCTTTTCTTTTCTTTTCTTTTCTTTTCTTTTCTTTTCTTTTCTTTTCTTTTCTTTTCTTTTTCTTCATGCTCCGGCTCCATGAGCCAAAAATCGATTTCATACGCAGTCCCCGGAGAATGAACGAATTGGATATATTAAACTGATAAGAACAGAGTTTCTTCTTCTTTTGCACACCAGCATTCTACCTTTACCAGTATCTGTACTTGATATCACCTACGACACCCGTACGCAGCAATATACACTACCTCCATGATCATCTGCTGTCACCCAAGACTAAAACACTTCTTCCATTAAACACTTTAAGTGGGGGTGCACCGCTCCCAGAAGTACTGCAATACCGGGTCGATGCGTGGAGTGGACGGAGCAAGCCCCTATTCCATCTCCCAGTTCCAAAAATCAATTTAATATATGGTGCCCGGGTAGGGCACGTATCAGATATTAAACTGATAAGAACAGATACTACACTTGATCTTAGCCAAAAGGCCGAGAAGCGATGCCGCAATGACGCCGAGGCGGGGGAGCCGGCAAAGGCCACGCCCACCTGGGCCGCGGCGAGAGGGTCTAAGGTCGCCAACAAACAAGCTCACCGAAAATGGAATCACAACAGAGTGCACAACACGACACTTTGGAGTGCAGCCTGGGATTTTGGATCATCATCATCGTTCAAAAGCACGAAATGGCTCGTAACTCCTAAACCGTCGGTCGCAGACCCAAGTGTCTTACATCACCGGAATCCCTGGCTCGGGCCGAACGAGACGCACGCCTCGGATCGGAGGGTCGCGCTGGCGAGATTTTCGGGTATTTTGGATTTTCTGAAAAACCTACTTTTGCACAGTAGTCCTGGGTTGTTTGCCCAATCTGACCCAAACCAGTGCAGAAAGATTCTCTGGAGTCTGACTGCCAACAGTGACCGGAAAAACAGTGGGAATTTCGATTCACGTTGGCGACGGGACGCCAAAACGTTGGCAGTGGGCGAGGCGGGCTTTACTTAAAGGGCTATAACTCTCCGACGGCAAAGAGACAGTTACACCCAAGTCGGTACACCTGTGTACGGGCTCAGCCCGTGGTCACGTGAAAAGGGATGTGGCGACTGGCCACTTGGAGGCGCTGTAAACAGAAAAAAACAACAACTTGAATACGGCCATAGACGACTGTGTATCACGTGATTTTTCACACGCGCACAAGGTATTCACACCACGTGATAGAACTCCTCATTCTGAACAACTTTGGACCACTGCTGTCAATCAAAGCGTTCGTTAAATATTGGAGATTATTTGAAGAATGAAAAGAACAAACAAACAAACAAACAAGCCTGCTTTCTATCTCTGGATCAAACACTCGGCCACACTTCTTAGGTTTCATTAACCATCAGAAGAAGAAGGAGAAAAAAAAATAATAATAAGTGGAGCTTTAACCATCTGCTCTTTTGACCAGTGTGTGTCCAGGGGAGAGCGCGAACGCAGTCCCCCACTACCATAAATTATGCAGTCGAGATTCCCACATTTGGGGAATTCGCAGGGGTCAGCACAACCGGAGTGCAATGGCCGAGCCTCGCCCTGGGTGAACCACCTTCCTGATCATGGTGTCTCCCCTGCCAGGTAAGTATGAATTCCCAGGCCTCCAGTCAGGGGCACCCTGTCCCTCTTCGCAATCCTCACCAACGGTCAGACAATCGAACACACACCTGATTCAACTCATCAGCTCGTTAGTAAAAGACTCCAAGAGATAAGAGAGACATCAAAAAATGTGCAGTGATGGGGGGCTTCTTCTTTTCTTTTCTTTTCTTTTCTTTTCTTTTCTTTTCTTTTCTTTTCTTTTCTTTTCTTTTCTTTTTCTTCATGCTCCGGCTCCATGAGCCAAAAATCGATTTCATACGCAGTCCCCGGAGAATGAACGAATTGGATATATTAAACTGATAAGAACAGAGTTTCTTCTTCTTTTGCACACCAGCATTCTACCTTTACCAGTATCTGTACATGATATCACCTACGACACCCGTACGCAGCAATATACGCTACCTCCATGAACATCTGCTGTCACCCAAGACTAAAACACTTCTTCCATTAAACACTTCAAGTGGGGGTGCACCGCTCCCAGAAGTACTGCAATACCGGGTCGATGCGTGGAGTGGACGGAGCAAGCCCCTATTCCATCTCCCAGTTCCAAAAATCAATTTAATATATGGTGCCCGGGTAGGGCACGTATCAGATATTAAACTGATAAGAACAGATACTACACTTGATCTTAGCCAAAAGGCCGAGAAGCGATGCCGCAATGACGCCGAGGCGGGGGAGCCGGCAAAGGCCACGCCCACCTGGGCCGCGGCGAGAGGGCCTAAGGTCGCCAACAAACAAGCTCACCGAAAATGGAATCACAACAGAGTGCACAACACGACACTTTGGAGTGCAGCCTGGGATTTTGGATCATCATCATCGTTCAAAAGCACGAAATGGCTCGTAACTCCTAAACCGTCGGTCGCAGACCCAAGTGTCTTACATCACCGGAATCCTTGGCTCGGGCCGAACGAGACGCATGCCTCGGATCGGAGGGTCGCGCTGGCGAGATTTTCGGGTATTTTGGATTTTCTGAAAAACCTACTTTTGCACAGTAGTCCTGGGTTGTTTGCCCAATCTGACCCAAACCAGTGCAGAAAGATTCTCTGGAGTCTGACTGCCAACAGTGACCGGAAAAACAGTGGGAATTTCGATTCACGTTGGCGACGGGACGCCAAAACGTTGGCAGTGGGCGAGGCGGGCTTTACTTAAAGGGCTATAACTCTCCGACGGCAAAGAGACAGTTACACCCAAGTCGGTACACCTGTGTACGGGCTCAGCCCGTGGTCACGTGAAAAGGGATGTGGCGACTGGCCACTTGGAGGCGCTGTAAACAGAAAAAAACAACAACTTGAATACGGCCATAGACGACTGTGTATCACGTGATTTTTCACACGCGCACAAGGTATTCACACCACGTGATAGAACTCCTCATTCTGAACAACTTTGGACCACTGCTGTCAATCAAAGCGTTCGTTAAATATTGGAGATTATTTGAAGAATGAAAAGAACAAACAAACAAACAAACAAGCCTGCTTTCTATCTCTGGATCAAACACTCGGCCACACTTCTTAGGTTTCATTAACCATCAGAAGAAGAAGGAGAAAAAAAAATAATAATAAGTGGAGCTTTAACCATCTGCTCTTTTGACCAGTGTGTGTCCAGGGGAGAGCGCGAACGCAGTCCCCCACTACCATAAATTATGCAGTCGAGATTCCCACATTTGGGGAATTCGCAGGGGTCAGCACAACCGGAGTGCAATGGCCGAGCCTCGCCCTGGGTGAACCACCTTCCTGATCATGGTGTCTCCCCTGCCAGGTAAGTATGAATTCCCAGGCCTCCAGTCAGGGGCACCCTGTCCCTCTTCGCAATCCTCACCAACGGTCAGACAATCGAACACACACCTGATTCAACTCATCAGCTCGTTAGTAAAAGACTCCAAGAGATAAGAGAGACATCAAAAAATGTGCAGTGATGGGGGGCTTCTTCTTTTCTTTTCTTTTCTTTTCTTTTCTTTTCTTTTCTTTTCTTTTCTTTTCTTTTTCTTCATGCTCCGGCTCCATGAGCCAAAAATCGATTTCATACGCAGTCCCCGGAGAATGAACGAATTGGATATATTAAACTGATAAGAACAGAGTTTCTTCTTCTTTTGCACACCAGCATTCTACCTTTACCAGTATCTGTACATGATATCACCTACGACACCCGTACGCAGCAATATACGCTACCTCCATGAACATCTGCTGTCACCCAAGACTAAAACACTTCTTCCATTAAACACTTCAAGTGGGGGTGCACCGCTCCCAGAAGTACTGCAATACCGGGTCGATGCGTGGAGTGGACGGAGCAAGCCCCTATTCCATCTCCCAGTTCCAAAAATCAATTTAATATATGGTGCCCGGGTAGGGCACGTATCAGATATTAAACTGATAAGAACAGATACTACACTTGATCTTAGCCAAAAGGCCGAGAAGCGATGCCGCAATGACGCCGAGGCGGGGGAGCCGGCAAAGGCCACGCCCACCTGGGCCGCGGCGAGAGGGCCTAAGGTCGCCAACAAACAAGCTCACCGAAAATGGAATCACAACAGAGTGCACAACACGACACTTTGGAGTGCAGCCTGGGATTTTGGATCATCATCATCGTTCAAAAGCACGAAATGGCTCGTAACTCCTAAACCGTCGGTCGCAGACCCAAGTGTCTTACATCACCGGAATCCTTGGCTCGGGCCGAACGAGACGCACGCCTCGGATCGGAGGGTCGCGCTGGCGAGATTTTCGGGTATTTTGGATTTTCTGAAAAACCTACTTTTGCACAGTAGTCCTGGGTTGTTTGCCCAATCTGACCCAAACCAGTGCAGAAAGATTCTCTGGAGTCTGACTGCCAACAGTGACCGGAAAAACAGTGGGAATTTCGATTCACGTTGGCGACGGGACGCCAAAACGTTGGCAGTGGGCGAGGCGGGCTTTACTTAAAGGGCTATAACTCTCCGACGGCAAAGAGACAGTTACACCCAAGTCGGTACACCTGTGTACGGGCTCAGCCCGTGGTCACGTGAAAAGGGATGTGGCGACTGGCCACTTGGAGGCGCTGTAAACAGAAAAAAACAACAACTTGAATACGGCCATAGACGACTGTGTATCACGTGATTTTTCACACGCGCACAAGGTATTCACACCACGTGATAGAACTCCTCATTCTGAACAACTTTGGACCACTGCTGTCAATCAAAGCGTTCGTTAAATATTGGAGATTATTTGAAGAATGAAAAGAACAAACAAACAAGCCTGCTTTCTATCTCTGGATCAAACACTCGGCCACACTTCTTAGGTTTCATTAACCATCAGAAGAAGAAGGAGAAAAAAAAATAATAATAAGTGGAGCTTTAACCATCTGCTCTTTTGACCAGTGTGTGTCCAGGGGAGAGCGCGAACGCAGTCCCCCACTACCATAAATTATGCAGTCGAGATTCCCACATTTGGGGAATTCGCAGGGGTCAGCACAACCGGAGTGCAATGGCCGAGCCTCGCCCTGGGTGAACCACCTTCCTGATCATGGTGTCTCCCCTGCCAGGTAAGTATGAATTCCCAGGCCTCCAGTCAGGGGCACCCTGTCCCTCTTCGCAATCCTCACCAACGGTCAGACAATCGAACACACACCTGATTCAACTCATCAGCTCGTTAGTAAAAGACTCCAAGAGATAAGAGAGACATCAAAAAATGTGCAGTGATGGGGGGCTTCTTCTTTTCTTTTCTTTTCTTTTCTTTTCTTTTCTTTTCTTTTCTTTTCTTTTTCTTCATGCTCCGGCTCCATGAGCCAAAAATCGATTTCATACGCAGTCCCCGGAGAATGAACGAATTGGATATATTAAACTGATAAGAACAGAGTTTCTTCTTCTTTTGCACACCAGCATTCTACCTTTACCAGTATCTGTACTTGATATCACCTACGACACCCGTACGCAGCAATATACACTACCTCCATGATCATCTGCTGTCACCCAAGACTAAAACACTTCTTCCATTAAACACTTTAAGTGGGGGTGCACCGCTCCCAGAAGTACTGCAATACCGGGTCGATGCGTGGAGTGGACGGAGCAAGCCCCTATTCCATCTCCCAGTTCCAAAAATCAATTTAATATATGGTGCCCGGGTAGGGCACGTATCAGATATTAAACTGATAAGAACAGATTTTTCTTTTGACATATTTTTATTTGACAAATCGTTCATTTATACCATACATCATTTATGAACCACGTTTTTTTTCCGAATGTTTACATGATTATTTGTTCCTCTTTTTTTTTACATAAATAAATAAATAACAAAGTCCATGTATATAATTTTTAAAATAAAAGCATTCTGGAAAAACCCATGGAGAAATAAATAAATAAATAAAAGTGGTAATGCATGAAATAAATGGCTTGATAAAACAATTAAAACAAACTTTAAAACTCTCTCTTCCATTGTACAAAACCGGGTATGTCCTTATAAAGCTTTTAAAACATCAACTCAGTTCCTCAAAACCAGTCCCAAAAAGCCTGGCCTTTCTGGGCCCAGAGGAGATCCTCTTAAACCGGGGCACCGCTGCTCCGCCTATGGTGTTGGGGGGCATCTACGGGCAGTCAGGGCTCGTGGCTGTGGGGACCTTTCCTGTGAAGCTCTGACCCCCACGTCCGAATGGCGACATGCGGTGTACTCCTGCAGCCTAGATTTTGCCAGCTGGATGGTGGCGTGGAGGGACACCTGCATGCGCTTCCCTACCAGTAGGTTTCTGGAGGTCCAAATGGCGTCTTGGATACAGAGGATGGTGAGCCATAGCCTGGGAGATGTTTTTGCTGGCGTTTCCTCTTGGCTCACCCCTCCTCTTCCCATTGGATAGTCTGGGACCCCCCCTACTGGCAGGTACGGGAATTGCTGGGGGCCAGCTGTCGCCCACAGGTCCCTCACAGTGCTGCACTCCCAGAGGGCGTGCCTCACGGTCTCCGGTGCGCCACACCCGGGCCGTGGGCAGATGGCATTCTTTGACATGCCTCGGGAGTGCATCACGGCCCTGACCGGGAGGATCTCATGGGCAGCCATCCAAGCCAGGTCTCGGTGTCGGTTCTGGAGAGCTGAGTGGGACACATTGCGCCAAACCTTTTGGGCTTCACCTAATGTGAGCCCGCGCACTGGACACACTTGTTCCCGTTCCTGCACAAGGGAGAGGATAGAGCGGTGGTTAGTTAAAACAGTCACATTTTCTTTTTCCAAATTAAATTTTTTTAAAAACTTTTTTATGTGAGCGTATGCAGGGGGTTGGTCAAATGCAAGTGGTGTTGTCAAGTCTGTTGGTAAAATTTTAATGGCTCTTAAAAAGGACCCCATCCAGAACCGGGCCATGGCTGCTGTTTTGTCTTGTCTGGATGGGGCCAGGGCATACTTTATGTGTAGTGCAGTGTATTGGGCTCCTAAAAAAAGATAAGGGTCTGGTACGCCTTTTCCTCCGTTTTTTGGTGTTTTCTTCATGGTTACTCTTTTTAGCCTCTCCCATTTGGATCCCCACAAAAAATAAAACATGGATCGGTCCAGAGATACAAGAAAGAATCTAGGGGGGAAAAAAACAGAACATAGCAATAAAAACAATGGTAAAATCACAGCTTTTAGAATTAAAACCTTTCCTTCAAAAGTAAGCTGTCTCAGTCCCCAGAACCCCAATTTTTTCCTCACTTTTCCAATCACATCATGCCAGTTTCCACTCCCCCCCCCGTCTCTGTCAAATTTGATGCCCAGTATTTTTATGTCTGTCTTTTTAAAAGTGATGTCCAGTCCAACAGTCTTACTAGGTTCCCATGGGCCATAGAACTGCGCCTGGGTCTTGTCTCTGTTCAGTCTAGCTCCGGACGCTTTCCCAAACCAGTCTGTTAAATCCATTGTCCTCTGTATTGATAAAACGTCAGTGCATAAAAGATTAATGTCGTCCATATATAAAACAGTCTTTGTAGTCAGTCCTCCGGTCCCGGGTATGGTCAGTCCTGTTATCCACTTGTCCCTTCTCAAGATCTGCGCTAGGGGTTCGATGCAAGCCACATACAGGAGAGGAGATAACGGACAGCCCTGACGGACACCGCTGCGTATGTCTATCGCTTTTGAAAGATTCCCATTAACTAGGATTCTGCTGGTTATATCCCTGTACAGCAATCCCACCCAAGCTAAGAATCTCCCAGGAAAGCCCATTTTCCCCAATACTTGAAACAAGTAATGGTGCGAGACTCTGTCAAATGCTTTTTCGAAATCTAGATTTAAAACTATCAGCCGAATGTTTCTGTCTCTCGCATAACAGATGGCATCTCTTATCAGTACGAGGCTGTCTGTGATCTTCCTCCCAGGGACGGCGCAGGCTTGATCCGGGTGGATCAATTCTGCTAAAACTGTTGACATTCGTGTTGTTAAAAGTTTGCTAAAAAGTTTACAGTCAAAATTTAAAAGGGTTATAGGACGCCAGTTTTTTAGATCCGTCTTGTCGTCTTTTTTATGTAGTAGCGTCATTATACCCATTCTAAAACTGTCTGGAAGTCGGTCGAGGTTATCAAGGTCATTAAAAACAGCCAGCAGGTCCGGTCTTAAAATGTCCCAAAAGGTCAGGTAAAATTCTAGGGGAAGTCCGTCGGGTCCGGGGGACTTCCCCCTTTTAAATTTTTTTATGCTTTTGTCCATCTCAGGGAGATTAAAATCATTTGTCAAACCTGTACTATCTTTTACAGTTTTCTCAATGAAGGTAAGAATTTCATTTAAAATCACATCATCACTTGCCTTTTTTTCATAAAGTTCTTCATAAAAACTTTCTACTACTGTTAAAATATCTTTTGTGTCTGTCATCATTTCTCTTTCTTTGTTTCTCAATTTCACCATTGCTCCGCCTCTATTGAGTATTTTCTTAAAAAAGTATCTTGTGCATTTCTCTCCCTGCTCTATTTCCTTTTCTTTACTTCTAAAAATAATTCCTCTACTTTTAACTGCTGCCAGTTCAGACATTTCTTTTTTAACTTCTTTTATTTCATCATTAAAATCGAACCCCTGATTAAAAAGATGAAAGTAGCGTTGTAGCCTCTTTTGCAGTCCCACCATTTGTCTCCTTTCCTTAACTTTTTTCTTTTTCCCTGCCCATCTAAAAAAAGTCTTGGTCTTTCCCTTCACCATCTCCCACCACTGTGCTCTTGAGTCGAATAAGTCTTGTAGGGTCTGCCAATTGCTATACTGCTCCCTGTATTCTTTAAAAATCTCTAGGTCTTCCAACAGGGAGCAGTTTAGCTTCCACAGGCCTCTACCTTTTGTCACACCGGGGGGAAGTGATAGGGTGCAAGAAAGCATAGTGTGATCTGAAAAGAAAAGGGGGGTTAATCTAGCATCCATTAATGACCAGTCTCTGGTAAAAATATAATCAATGCGGGAGGCTCTGGTACCATCACCACTAAACCAGGTGTGGCCCACATTGTTGGGATGCATGGATTTAAAAGCGTCGGTCAGTCTAAAATCTTTTATTATATTTTGCAGTAAAACTGTAGTCTTGTCCTTTTTAAAATCCTCCGCTGCCCCTTTCCTATCCTTCCTCTGTAAAACACAATTAAAATCCCCTGCAAGAATTAAAGGCATATTGCCTAGTAAGTGGGACTGCAGATCTATTAAAAGGGTGTATCTGTCATTCTTTTCTGTGTTCCCATAAAAGTTTAGTACATTAAAATCCCTCCCTAAAAAAGTCAAATTGGCTAAAAGAGCCCGTCCGTCTCTTAATATTGTGCTCCCCTTCACCAATATTTGTGTGTTTTTAATCAGGATGGCTACTCCGTCTGCTTTGTTCTGGTTTGAACCACTCCATAAGGAGGGTCCTTGCTGCCATTTATCCTCCCACTTCTTGTAGTCTTTTAAAAAGGGTAGGGCACATTCCTGTAATAAAAACACATCAGAGGGCTGTGTACTTAAGAAATTTAAAACCATTTGTGCTCTTGTTTGTGACTTCACACTTCTCACGTTTACAGTTGAGATGGTGATGTTCGTGAGCATTAAAAGGAGTATAAAAGAAGACAGATACAACATTTTAAGGTTTTAAAATTTTAAAAACAAATTATCCATTAAAAAAAAACTAATTTTCTTGTAAAACAAACTCTTCCTGCATTCCCACCAGAGGGGAAACAGGGGGGGGAGTTTGTTTTCCTTCTGAGTCACAAGGTGAGCTCTTGGGTGTGGATGATTTCAGCTCAATCGCTAAGAAAGAAATCTCATTTGCTGTATGACATGGGAATAATCTATTCAGATCGTCCGATGAGGAAGAGTCAGAGAATCTTCCCATTTTATCTTTCTCTATTTCTTTCAAGAGAGGGGAGGGTGCCGCTCTCTTTTTCTTAATTGATTGAGCACAGGGGAGTTGATCACTTAATTGCCTTTTTTGTACCTCGTCTGTGTCCTCCCCTGCATTTTCACTTACTTCTGTGTTGTCTTCACCTGTCTCTTCCATTTGATCTTCCTCACCTTGTTGTACTTCACTTCTTTGCTCCACCCCTTCGTTACCTCTGTCACCTGTTCCCTCTCCACCAATCACCAGGTTTGGCGGGAGATTTGAAACTTTTGGCTCCGCCCCCTCGTTATCCTTTTGTCTTTTTTCCTCAACCGCCATTTTGTTTGCTTTAACTTTGTTCGCAAAAGACTTAGGGCAATCTCTGTAGAGGTGAGCGGAGTCTCCACAGAGATTGCAACTTCTGCCATTGGGACACACTTCAAAAGTGTGCCCAATTTCTCTGCATTTTTTACAAAACACTTTTTCGCAAGCCTCTACCAGGTGCCCGAACTCTCCACACTTGCGGCACAGCTTGGGCATCCCCTGGTAGTGGATGTAGCCTCTGTTTTCACCAAGAACTATCATTGATGGCAGATGTCTTAGGCCCTGATATCCCTGGGGATCTTCCCACTGCTTGATCGGGATTCTCCAGGAGCAGTTCCAAATCCCATCCTCATCCACCACCTTCATAGCCTGGCTCTTTACAGTGCAAAATCTGCCCAGCCATACACAAATGTCTTCTCCAGTAACAGTCTCATTGAACATCCTAACAATCACAACCTTGTGTGTGTTGTCAGTTAACTTCTCAACTTTAAACATGGAGAACTGGGTCTTTACCTTCTCAAATTTATGCCAAAATTCTGACAACAGTGCTGCATTTCTAAAACTAACATCAAAGCCTTTGTTAAAAGGCAGGGATAAAATGCAATTTAAATCTTGAGGTGTGTAATTCAAAGCTTTCTGAACATATTTCCGAGAAAAATCTAAACGAGAAATTTCAATCGGCTTGCCATCATGTTCTAAAAGGGTAAAACGCACGCTGTGGTGCCTCCGCATGCCGGCACGAGCAGCCGACATGGTGGAGGCACCACAAGCCTGTTAAAACAAAAAGAATTAAAACAATAACAGGGAGCGGATTAAAAAGGAGAATAATAATACTAAACAATAAACAATTTAAAAATGCAGCAGAATGTCAAAATAAAAGGCAAATAATAAAAGGACTTACTTTAAAATCCAAAAGTTCACTCCAGGAGTTGTTCCAAACAACGAGAAAACCGCCCGAAATGTCTCTCCGCTGGGTATAACCCCAAGCCACTAAACCGGCAAAGGGTTTGTTCCTGCAGAGAGTCGATCCCTGTCTCGACCCTTGATCTTAGCCAAAAGGCCGAGAAGCGATGCCGCAATGACGCCGAGGCGGGGGAGCCGGCAAAGGCCACGCCCACCTGGGCCGCGGCGAGAGGGCCTAAGGTCGCCAACAAACAAGCTCACCGAAAATGGAATCACAACAGAGTGCACAACACGACACTTTGGAGTGCAGCCTGGGATTTTGGATCATCATCATCGTTCAAAAGCACGAAATGGCTCGTAACTCCTAAACCGTCGGTCGCAGACCCAAGTGTCTTACATCACCGGAATCCTTGGCTCGGGCCGAACGAGACGCACGCCTCGGATCGGAGGGTCGCGCTGGCGAGATTTTCGGGTATTTTGGATTTTCTGAAAAACCTACTTTTGCACAGTAGTCCTGGGTTGTTTGCCCAATCTGACCCAAACCAGTGCAGAAAGATTCTCTGGAGTCTGACTGCCAACAGTGACCGGAAAAACAGTGGGAATTTCGATTCACGTTGGCGACGGGACGCCAAAACGTTGGCAGTGGGCGAGGCGGGCTTTACTTAAAGGGCTATAACTCTCCGACGGCAAAGAGACAGTTACACCCAAGTCGGTACACCTGTGTACGGGCTCAGCCCGTGGTCACGTGAAAAGGGATGTGGCGACTGGCCACTTGGAGGCGCTGTAAACAGAAAAAAACAACAACTTGAATACGGCCATAGACGACTGTGTATCACGTGATTTTTCACACGCGCACAAGGTATTCACACCACGTGATAGAACTCCTCATTCTGAACAACTTTGGACCACTGCTGTCAATCAAAGCGTTCGTTAAATATTGGAGATTATTTGAAGAATGAAAAGAACAAACAAACAAACAAACAAGCCTGCTTTCTATCTCTGGATCAAACACTCGGCCACACTTCTTAGGTTTCATTAACCATCAGAAGAAGAAGGAGAAAAAAAAATAATAATAAGTGGAGCTTTAACCATCTGCTCTTTTGACCAGTGTGTGTCCAGGGGAGAGCGCGAACGCAGTCCCCCACTACCATAAATTATGCAGTCGAGATTCCCACATTTGGGGAATTCGCAGGGGTCAGCACAACCGGAGTGCAATGGCCGAGCCTCGCCCTGGGTGAACCACCTTCCTGATCATGGTGTCTCCCCTGCCAGGTAAGTATGAATTCCCAGGCCTCCAGTCAGGGGCACCCTGTCCCTCTTCGCAATCCTCACCAACGGTCAGACAATCGAACACACACCTGATTCAACTCATCAGCTCGTTAGTAAAAGACTCCAAGAGATAAGAGAGACATCAAAAAATGTGCAGTGATGGGGGGCTTCTTCTTTTCTTTTCTTTTCTTTTCTTTTCTTTTCTTTTCTTTTCTTTTCTTTTTCTTCATGCTCCGGCTCCATGAGCCAAAAATCGATTTCATACGCAGTCCCCGGAGAATGAACGAATTGGATATATTAAACTGATAAGAACAGAGTTTCTTCTTCTTTTGCACACCAGCATTCTACCTTTACCAGTATCTGTACATGATATCACCTACGACACCCGTACGCAGCAATATACGCTACCTCCATGAACATCTGCTGTCACCCAAGACTAAAACACTTCTTCCATTAAACACTTCAAGTGGGGGTGCACCGCTCCCAGAAGTACTGCAATACCGGGTCGATGCGTGGAGTGGACGGAGCAAGCCCCTATTCCATCTCCCAGTTCCAAAAATCAATTTAATATATGGTGCCCGGGTAGGGCACGTATCAGATATTAAACTGATAAGAACAGATACTACACTTGATCTTAGCCAAAAGGCCGAGAAGCGATGCCGCAATGACGCCGAGGCGGGGGAGCCGGCAAAGGCCACGCCCACCTGGGCCGCGGCGAGAGGGCCTAAGGTCGCCAACAAACAAGCTCACCGAAAATGGAATCACAACAGAGTGCACAACACGACACTTTGGAGTGCAGCCTGGGATTTTGGATCATCATCATCGTTCAAAAGCACGAAATGGCTCGTAACTCCTAAACCGTCGGTCGCAGACCCAAGTGTCTTACATCACCGGAATCCTTGGCTCGGGCCGAACGAGACGCATGCCTCGGATCGGAGGGTCGCGCTGGCGAGATTTTCGGGTATTTTGGATTTTCTGAAAAACCTACTTTTGCACAGTAGTCCTGGGTTGTTTGCCCAATCTGACCCAAACCAGTGCAGAAAGATTCTCTGGAGTCTGACTGCCAACAGTGACCGGAAAAACAGTGGGAATTTCGATTCACGTTGGCGACGGGACGCCAAAACGTTGGCAGTGGGCGAGGCGGGCTTTACTTAAAGGGCTATAACTCTCCGACGGCAAAGAGACAGTTACACCCAAGTCGGTACACCTGTGTACGGGCTCAGCCCGTGGTCACGTGAAAAGGGATGTGGCGACTGGCCACTTGGAGGCGCTGTAAACAGAAAAAAACAACAACTTGAATACGGCCATAGACGACTGTGTATCACGTGATTTTTCACACGCGCACAAGGTATTCACACCACGTGATAGAACTCCTCATTCTGAACAACTTTGGACCACTGCTGTCAATCAAAGCGTTCGTTAAATATTGGAGATTATTTGAAGAATGAAAAGAACAAACAAACAAACAAACAAGCCTGCTTTCTATCTCTGGATCAAACACTCGGCCACACTTCTTAGGTTTCATTAACCATCAGAAGAAGAAGGAGAAAAAAAAATAATAATAAGTGGAGCTTTAACCATCTGCTCTTTTGACCAGTGTGTGTCCAGGGGAGAGCGCGAACGCAGTCCCCCACTACCATAAATTATGCAGTCGAGATTCCCACATTTGGGGAATTCGCAGGGGTCAGCACAACCGGAGTGCAATGGCCGAGCCTCGCCCTGGGTGAACCACCTTCCTGATCATGGTGTCTCCCCTGCCAGGTAAGTATGAATTCCCAGGCCTCCAGTCAGGGGCACCCTGTCCCTCTTCGCAATCCTCACCAACGGTCAGACAATCGAACACACACCTGATTCAACTCATCAGCTCGTTAGTAAAAGACTCCAAGAGATAAGAGAGACATCAAAAAATGTGCAGTGATGGGGGGCTTCTTCTTTTCTTTTCTTTTCTTTTCTTTTCTTTTCTTTTCTTTTCTTTTCTTTTCTTTTCTTTTTCTTCATGCTCCGGCTCCATGAGCCAAAAATCGATTTCATACGCAGTCCCCGGAGAATGAACGAATTGGATATATTAAACTGATAAGAACAGAGTTTCTTCTTCTTTTGCACACCAGCATTCTACCTTTACCAGTATCTGTACATGATATCACCTACGACACCCGTACGCAGCAATATACGCTACTTCCATGAACATCTGCTGTCACCCAAGACTAAAACACTTCTTCCATTAAACACTTCAAGTGGGGGTGCACCGCTCCCAGAAGTACTGCAATACCGGGTCGATGCGTGGAGTGGACGGAGCAAGCCCCTATTCCATCTCCCAGTTCCAAAAATCAATTTAATATATGGTGCCCGGGTAGGGCACGTATCAGATATTAAACTGATAAGAACAGATTTTTTCTTTTGACATATTTTTATTTGACAAATCGTTCATTTATACCATACATCATTTATGAACCACGTTTTTTTTCCGAATGTTTACATGATTATTTGTTCCTCTTTTTTTTTTACATAAATAAATAAATAACAAAGTCCATGTATATAATTTTTAAAATAAAAGCATTCTGGAAAAACCCATGGAGAAATAAATAAATAAATAAAAGTGGTAATGCATGAAATAAATGGCTTGATAAAACAATTAAAACAAACTTTAAAACTCTCTCTTCCATTGTACAAAACCGGGTATGTCCTTATAAAACTTTTAAAACATCAACTCAGTTCCTCAAAACCAGTCCCAAAAAACCTGGCCTTTCTGGGCCCAGAGGAGATCCTCTTAAACCGGGGCACCGCTGCTCCGCCTATGGTGTTGGGGGGCATCTACGGGCAGTCAGGGCTCGTGGCTGTGGGGACCTTTCCTGTGAAGCTCTGACCCCCACGTCCGAATGGCGACATGCGGTGTACTCCTGCAGCCTAGATTTTGCCAGCTGGATGGTGGCGTGGAGGGACACCTGCATGCGCTTCCCTACCAGTAGGTTTCTGGAGGTCCAAATGGCGTCTTGGATACAGAGGATGGTGAGCCATAGCCTGGGAGATGTTTTTGCTGGCGTTTCCTCTTGGCTCACCCCTCCTCTTCCCATTGGATAGTCTGGGACCCCCCCTACTGGCAGGTACGGGAATTGCTGGGGGCCAGCTGTCGCCCACAGGTCCCTCACAGTGCTGCACTCCCAGAGGGCGTGCCTCACGGTCTCCGGTGCGCCACACCCGGGCCGTGGGCAGATGGCATTCTTTGACATGCCTCGGGAGTGCATCACGGCCCTGACCGGGAGGATCTCATGGGCAGCCATCCAAGCCAGGTCTCGGTGTCGGTTCTGGAGAGCTGAGTGGGACACATTGCGCCAAACCTTTTGGGCTTCACCTAATGTGAGCCCGCGCACTGGACACACTTGTTCCCGTTCCTGCACAAGGGAGAGGATAGAGCGGTGGTTAGTTAAAACAGTCACATTTTCTTTTTCCAAATTAAAATTTTTTAAAAACTTTTTTATGTGAGCGTATGCAGGGGGTTGGTCAAATGCAAGTGGTGTTGTCAAGTCTGTTGGTAAAATTTTAATGGCTCTTAAAAAGGACCCCATCCAGAACCGGGCCATGGCTGCTGTTTTGTCTTGTCTGGATGGGGCCAGGGCATACTTTATGTGTAGTGCAGTGTATTGGGCTCCTAAAAAAAGATAAGGGTCTGGTACGCCTTTTCCTCCGTTTTTTGGTGTTTTCTTCATGGTTACTCTTTTTAGCCTCTCCCATTTGGATCCCCACAAAAAATAAAACATGGATCGGTCCAGAGATACAAGAAAGAATCTAGGGGGGAAAAAAACAGAACATAGCAATAAAAACAATGGTAAAATCACAGCTTTTAGAATTAAAACCTTTCCTTCAAAAGTAAGCTGTCTCAGTCCCCAGAACCCCAATTTTTTCCTCACTTTTCCAATCACATCATGCCAGTTTCCACTCCCCCCCCCGTCTCTGTCAAATTTGATGCCCAGTATTTTTATGTCTGTCTTTTTAAAAGTGATGTCCAGTCCAACAGTCTTACTAGGTTCCCATGGGCCATAGAACTGCGCCTGGGTCTTGTCTCTGTTCAGTCTAGCTCCGGACGCTTTCCCAAACCAGTCTGTTAAATCCATTGTCCTCTGTATTGATAAAACGTCAGTGCATAAAAGATTAATGTCGTCCATATATAAAACAGTCTTTGTAGTCAGTCCTCCGGTCCCGGGTATGGTCAGTCCTGTTATCCACTTGTCCCTTCTCAAGATCTGCGCTAGGGGTTCGATGCAAGCCACATACAGGAGAGGAGATAACGGACAGCCCTGACGGACACCGCTGCGTATGTCTATCGCTTTTGAAAGATTCCCATTAACTAGGATTCTGCTGGTTATATCCCTGTACAGCAATCCCACCCAAGCTAAGAATCTCCCAGGAAAGCCCATTTTCCCCAATACTTGAAACAAGTAATGGTGCGAGACTCTGTCAAATGCTTTTTCGAAATCTAGATTTAAAACTATCAGCCGAATGTTTCTGTCTCTCGCATAACAGATGGCATCTCTTATCAGTACGAGGCTGTCTGTGATCTTCCTCCCAGGGACGGCGCAGGCTTGATCCGGGTGGATCAATTCTGCTAAAACTGTTGACATTCGTGTTGTTAAAAGTTTGCTAAAAAGTTTACAGTCAAAATTTAAAAGGGTTATAGGACGCCAGTTTTTTAGATCCGTCTTGTCGTCTTTTTTATGTAGTAGCGTCATTATACCCATTCTAAAACTGTCTGGAAGTCGGTCGAGGTTATCAAGGTCATTAAAAACAGCCAGCAGGTCCGGTCTTAAAATGTCCCAAAAGGTCAGGTAAAATTCTAGGGGAAGTCCGTCGGGTCCGGGGGACTTCCCCCTTTTAAATTTTTTTATGCTTTTGTCCATCTCAGGGAGATTAAAATCATTTGTCAAACCTGTACTATCTTTTACAGTTTTCTCAATGAAGGTAAGAATTTCATTTAAAATCACATCATCACTTGCCTTTTTTTCATAAAGTTCTTCATAAAAACTTTCTACTACTGTTAAAATATCTTTTGTGTCTGTCATCATTTCTCTTTCTTTGTTTCTCAATTTCACCATTGCTCCGCCTCTATTGAGTATTTTCTTAAAAAAGTATCTTGTGCATTTCTCTCCCTGCTCTATTTCCTTTTCTTTACTTCTAAAAATAATTCCTCTACTTTTAACTGCTGCCAGTTCAGACATTTCTTTTTTAACTTCTTTTATTTCATCATTAAAATCGAACCCCTGATTAAAAAGATGAAAGTAGCGTTGTAGCCTCTTTTGCAGTCCCACCATTTGTCTCCTTTCCTTAACTTTTTTCTTTTTCCCTGCCCATCTAAAAAAAGTCTTGGTCTTTCCCTTCACCATCTCCCACCACTGTGCTCTTGAGTCGAATAAGTCTTGTAGGGTCTGCCAATTGCTATACTGCTCCCTGTATTCTTTAAAAATCTCTAGGTCTTCCAACAGGGAGCAGTTTAGCTTCCACAGGCCTCTACCTTTTGTCACACCGGGGGGAAGTGATAGGGTGCAAGAAAGCATAGTGTGATCTGAAAAGAAAAGGGGGGTTAATCTAGCATCCATTAATGACCAGTCTCTGGTAAAAATATAATCAATGCGGGAGGCTCTGGTACCATCACCACTAAACCAGGTGTGGCCCACGTTGTTGGGATGCATGGATTTAAAAGCGTCGGTCAGTCTAAAATCTTTTATTATATTTTGCAGTAAAACTGTAGTCTTGTCCTTTTTAAAATCCTCCGCTGCCCCTTTCCTATCCTTCCTCTGTAAAACACAATTAAAATCCCCTGCAAGAATTAAAGGCATATTGCCTAGTAAGTGGGACTGCAGATCTATTAAAAGGGTGTATCTGTCATTCTTTTCTGTGTTCCCATAAAAGTTTAGTACATTAAAATCCCTCCCTAAAAAAGTCAAATTGGCTAAAAGAGCCCGTCCGTCTCTTAATATTGTGCTCCCCTTCACCAATATTTGTGTGTTTTTAATCAGGATGGCTACTCCGTCTGCTTTGTTCTGGTTTGAACCACTCCATAAGGAGGGTCCTTGCTGCCATTTATCCTCCCACTTCTTGTAGTCTTTTAAAAAGGGTAGGGCACATTCCTGTAATAAAAACACATCAGAGGGCTGTGTACTTAAGAAATTTAAAACCATTTGTGCTCTTGTTTGTGACTTCACACTTCTCACGTTTACAGTTGAGATGGTGATGTTCGTGAGCATTAAAAGGAGTATAAAAGAAGACAGATACAACATTTTAAGGTTTTAAAATTTAAGATTTAATCTGATAAGAACAGATTTTTTTTCTTTCGAAAAAAGTTTATTGACACATTTTCATTCTTTACATCTCCACATTTTTTCTTTTAAAAATTACACATGTCTTTAAAACAAAAAAAATGACACAAATAAGGGTTAAAAATCAGTATTGAATTGTGTGTCGTGTAAAAGTCCATGTGTGTAAAATGTTGGTTTTAAAAGAAAGGTAAAATGAATGAAAAATAAATAGCAATAAATGATATAATATAAAACAATAAAACCATGCCAACTAAAACATCATCTCTTGTACAGGATCGCGGGTGAGTCCCTATCAAGAATTTCCATTCACTCCAGGTCTCCAGAACAGGCTCCAGACCTCCCGCTTCCGGTGCCCAGCGGAGATCCCCTCTCCTCCGGCCCGCTGGCCCGCTGTTCCCGTAGCCGGTGTGGTGAGGGTGCATCTACGGGCGGCCAGGTACGGTGGTGGCCGGGACCTTTCCGTGCGGCCCCAGCCCCCCCCATCCGAATGACGACGTCCGGCGCCTCCTGCAGCGTTGATCTTATGAGTTGCTCGCACGCGTGGAGGGGCACCGTAACGCGTTTCCCCACCAGCAGGTTTCTGGTGGTCCAGATGGCATCCTTGATATGGTTGAGGGTGAGCCAGAGCGAGGTAAATTGTTTTGATGTGAGCTCCTTCAAGCCCTGACCCACCCCCAGGATGGCGAGCTTGTATTCCATCTGGACCCCACCCGCTGGCAGGCACGGGAAAACCAGGGGGCTGGTCCTGGCCCACAGGTCCCGCGCAACACCGCACTCCCAGAGCAGATGGTAAACGGTCTCCGGGGAACCACATCCGGACCGTGGGCAGGTGGAGTTTTTGGCCATGCCTCTGGAGTGCATGACCGCCCTGACCGGGAGGATCTCATGAGCCACCATCCACGATAAGTCCTTATGCCTGTTCTGGAGAGCTGGGTGGGCTGCGTTCCTCCAAACGTCTTTGGCCTCACCTAGTGTGAGGCCTGGAACCGGACTCACCGATTCCCGATCCTGCACAAGAGAGATAAGAGACTTGTGGTTAGTTAAAATGGTGGCATCATTGGTCTCTAAAAGGTACTTTTTTAAAAATTTCTTTATAAAACTGTATTCTTTAGGCAAGTTAAAAGACACTGGACGTTTAAGATCAATGGGTAAAATTTTCAAAGTTCTTAGGTAAGACCCCATCCAGAATCGGGTCATGGCTGCTGTCTTGTGGTCTTTGGATGGGGTCAGGGCGTATTGGATGTGGAGGGCGGCAAATCGGCTGCCTAAAAACAGGTGGGGGTCTGGGAGGCCTTTCCCGCCATTCTCTTTTTTCTTTTTGACGACCTCCCTCTTTAGTCGTTCCCACTTGGACCCCCACAGGAAATAAAATACCGCCCTCTCCAGGTTGGCTAGGAATCGTCTTGGAGGACTAAAAACAGAACAGACAAGTAAAATCAGTGGTAAAATCACGGATTTAAAAATTAAAATCTTGCCTTCAAACGTTAGTTGTCTTAGTCCCCAGAAGCCCAGTCTTTGCCTAACTTTCCCTAAGATGTCAGTCCAGTTTCCCTGTCCTCCACCCTCTCTGTCAAATTTTACACCTAAAATTTTCAAATCATTGTCTTTAAAATCCAAATCTAGTCCACCTGTGTCAATGTTCCCCCACGGCCCGAAGAGCTGGGCCTCGGACTTACTCCTATTGAGCTTGGCGCCCGAGGCCCGACCGTACCAGTCAGTCAAGTCCATTGCTCTTCGTACTGATAAAAGGTCAGTCGTTAAAAGGGTCACGTCATCCATATATAAAACACAGGTCGCCGTCAGTCCACCAGTTCCTGGGATGTCTAGTCCTTTAATCCATTTGTCCCTTCTCAAGATTTGTGCCAGTGGCTCAATACAGGCCACATACAGAAGGGCAGATAAGGGACACCCCTGACGGACGCCGCTGTAGAGTTTTACAGCTTTGGTTAAATGCCCATTTACCGAAATTCTGCTAGACAGATCGTTGTACAGCAATCCCACCCAGGCTATAAACCTCCCAGGAAAACCCATTTTTCCCAGTACCTGAAGCAGGTACTGGTGCGAGACGCGGTCAAAAGCTTTTTCGAAATCTAAATTTAGGACTACTAGCCGAATGTTTCTGTCTCTCGCAAGACAGATGGCGTCTCTGATCAGTACCAGGCTGTCCGTGATCTTCCTGCCGGGCACAGCGCATGCTTGATCCAGGTGGATTACGTCCTCTAAAACAGTCGACATACGTGAAGCTAAAATCTTACTAAAAAGTTTACAATCATAATTTAAAAGAGTGATTGGTCGCCAGTTCCTCAAGTCAGTCTTGTTTCCTTTTTTGTGTAGTAAAGTAACTATCCCTTCTCTAAAGCTGTCCGGAAGTCTGTCAAGAGTCTCAAATTCTTTAAAAACTGTCAATAAATCGTGTGCTAAAACGTCCCAGAAAGTCAGATAAAACTCAAGGGGGAGTCCGTCCATGCCTGGGGACTTCCCCTTTTTAAAACCTTTTAGTGCTTCGTGCATTTCTAAAAGAGTAAAATCCTGGGATAAAAGCACATCTGGACTCTTAACCTTTTTGTCTAAAAAACCTAAAACTTCCTCTAAGATGCCATTGTGTACCTCTTTATTGCTGTATAAATCATTGTAAAAACTTTCAATTTCCCCTAAAATCAGATCTGTTGTATTTACTTCCCCCCCTGTAAAAGTTTTTAACGTATTGATTGACCCTCCCCGTGTTATTGTCTTTTTAAAAAAATATCTGGTACACTTTTCCCCTTCTTCTATTTCTCTCTCCTTACATCTTAAAATGACACCTTTGCTCTTAGTTTCGGACAAATCTGACATTTCTTTCTTCACTTCTTTAATTTCATTTGTAAAATCCAATCCACTGTTTAAAAGGTTAAAATATCTCTGCAGTCTTTTTTGCAGCCCCATCATGCGTCTTTTCTCTTTGTTCTTTTTTTCTTTTCCAATTTGTTTAAAAAACCGTCCTGTCCTTTGTTTCACCATCTCCCACCACTGTGCCCGTGAGTCAAACAAGTCCTGGAGGGTCTGCCATTGGCTGAACTGCTCCCTATACTCTTCAACCACTTCCTCGTCCTCTAAAAGGGAGCAGTTCAGCTTCCACAGCCCTCCCCCTACAGTCACACCCGTGGGTAGTGAAAGGGTGCAGGTGAGCATCATGTGATCAGAAAAGAAGAGGGGGGTCAATGTAGCATCGGTCGGCGGGCAGTCCCTTGTAAAAACATAGTCAATTCGAGAGGCTCTGGCGCCGTCACCACTGAACCAGGTGAAGCCCTCCTCTCTTTGATGCATTGTTTTAAAACAGTCAACTAACTTAAAATCTTTGACTATATTTTGTAATAAAACCGATGTCTTGTCGACCTTAAAATCCTCTCCTACCCTCTTTCTGTCCTTTCTTGATAAAACACAATTAAAATCCCCTGCTACCACTAGGGGAGCCCTACCTAGCATGTGGGGCTGCAGGTCTTCTAAAAGCTCATACCTATTGTTTTTTCCTGTAAAACCATACACATTTAAAATGTTAAAATCCTTACCTAAAAAAGTCAGATTAGCTAAAATTGCCCGCCCATCCCTCACCACAGTGCTGCCCTTCACCAAAACATTGGGATTCTTTATTAAAATAGCAACACCGTCATTTTTGTTAAAATTGGACCCACTCCAAATGGATAGTCCTGGGGTCCAAATCTCCTCCCACTTCCTGTAATTTGTTAAAAAAGGCAGACCACATTCTTGCAATAAAAACACATCTGACTTAAAGGATTTTAAAAGGGATAACACGCTCTGTGCTCGTAAGTTGCTCTTCACACTTCTCACATTGATTGTGGAGATAGTGAGAGCCATGAGCAGTATGGTTAAAAGGGTGTGAGACATTTAAAAACAACCAAGTGACTACAGAGATATGATTAAAATCATGTTACATCTTGTTGCACTTGCCTTCCCTTTTCCCCAGAAAACCTGGGATCAGGGGGGCGAGTGCTTGACGCGTCAGGGCTCGCAGAGAAAACCTCTTGCGACTCCTGTGGCGACGATGTTCTCAGCTTAAAATGCAGAAAAGAGACTTCATTTGGAGATTCTGCGGGCCACATACGGTCTAGATCTTCCACGGGGGAACTATCTAGCCGATGCGCTACCCGCAGCTTTTTCTCCTCTGTTTGAACCAGAGGAGATCTCGCAGTTCTTTTCTGCACTTGAGCATTGGGGAGTGAACAATCAGTTTCACTCCCACTAGTGGACACACTAACCTCAGACACGGTTACTAGGGAGGAAGCCATTTCCTCCTCCTCATCCTCCACAATGTCTTCTTTTTCATTTTCATTTTGAGGATTGGCTTCCTCCCCCTCACCAACTGCCATAATTGACTCCGCCCCTGTGGCCGCCCCACTTCCTCCTTCCTGTCCAATCCCTGAGGCTGGCTGGGGGTTTGAATTTCCCGCCAAAACCTCAGGGCCCGCCTCCTCAATTGTTTGTTCGACATGTGGGGCGGCCATTTTGTTGCTTTTTAACTTGTTGGCAAAACTTTTTGGGCAGTCTCTGTAGAGATGGGATGATTCTCCACAGAGGTTGCACTTTCTGCCATTTTGGCACTCCTCAAAAATGTGCCCAATTTCTCTGCACTTCCTACACACTACTTCTTGGCATGCCTCGGCGAGATGTCCAAGTTTGCCACACTTGCGGCATAGCTTGGGCATCCCTTGGTAATGGATGTAACCTCTATTCTCTCCCAACACAATCATTGAAGGTATTTGACTCAGGCCATGGTAGCTGTTGGGATCTGCCCATTGTTTAATGGGCACTCTCCACGCACAGCTCCAGATACCGTCTTCATCTAAAACCTTGACTGGTTGTCCACGAATAGAGCAATATCTTGCCAACCATACAGCAATGTCATCTCCACTTACTGTTTCATTAAACATCCTGACAATCACAACCTTCAGTGAATTATCAGTCAGTTTTTCCACAGTAAACATGGAGAAATTGGCTTTAAACATTTCAAACCGAGTCCAAAACGTACTTAGCAAGGAAGCCGAAGCAAAGCTTACATCAAAACCATGATTCAGGGGCAGAGTCAACAGGCAGTTTATGTCCACAACTTTAAAACCAAGAATCTGTTGGATGCACTTCCTAGAAAAGTCCAGTCTGGAC
Source organism: Rutilus rutilus (assembly GCF_951802725.1). Taxonomy (NCBI): domain Eukaryota; kingdom Metazoa; phylum Chordata; class Actinopteri; order Cypriniformes; family Leuciscidae; genus Rutilus; species Rutilus rutilus. Next base: position 39,505,769 of record NC_140218.1, on the reverse strand, counting down.
ATGGCCGGGAGAGTGCCATCCTCTTTTACTTTAAATTTAAAACGCACGCTGTGGTGCCTCCTCACACCGGCACGAGCAGCCGACATGTTGGAGGCACCACCAGCCTGCTGCGGCTAAACCCAACAATAAAATTACAATAAATAAATTTAAAACCTGCTTACCTTAAAAGAAGATTCCTCGCAGAAACGAGTCGTCACTTAAAAGCCGCTTGTCAATGTACCTCCTGAAGGATGTAGGTCCCGTGTGACAAGCAACACACGAGACCAAAAGGTCCCACAAGAGGCGATCGCTGTCACAAACTTCTGACCAGACCACGTGATCTTAGCCAAAAGGCCGAGAAGCGATGCCGCAATGACGCCGAGGCGGGGGAGCCGGCAAAGGCCACGCCCACCTGGGCCGCGGCGAGAGGGCCTAAGGTCGCCAACAAACAAGCTCACCGAAAATGGAATCACAACAGAGTGCACAACACGACACTTTGGAGTGCAGCCTGGGATTTTGGATCATCATCATCGTTCAAAAGCACGAAATGGCTCGTAACTCCTAAACCGTCGGTCGCAGACCCAAGTGTCTTACATCACCGGAATCCTTGGCTCGGGCCGAACGAGACGCACGCCTCGGATCGGAGGGTCGCGCTGGCGAGATTTTCGGGTATTTTGGATTTTCTGAAAAACCTACTTTTGCACAGTAGTCCTGGGTTGTTTGCCCAATCTGACCCAAACCAGTGCAGAAAGATTCTCTGGAGTCTGACTGCCAACAGTGACCGGAAAAACAGTGGGAATTTCGATTCACGTTGGCGACGGGACGCCAAAACGTTGGCAGTGGGCGAGGCGGGCTTTACTTAAAGGGCTATAACTCTCCGACGGCAAAGAGACAGTTACACCCAAGTCGGTACACCTGTGTACGGGCTCAGCCCGTGGTCACGTGAAAAGGGATGTGGCGACTGGCCACTTGGAGGCGCTGTAAACAGAAAAAAACAACAACTTGAATACGGCCATAGACGACTGTGTATCACGTGATTTTTCACACGCGCACAAGGTATTCACACCACGTGATAGAACTCCTCATTCTGAACAACTTTGGACCACTGCTGTCAATCAAAGCGTTCGTTAAATATTGGAGATTATTTGAAGAATGAAAAGAACAAACAAACAAACAAACAAGCCTGCTTTCTATCTCTGGATCAAACACTCGGCCACACTTCTTAGGTTTCATTAACCATCAGAAGAAGAAGGAGAAAAAAAAATAATAATAAGTGGAGCTTTAACCATCTGCTCTTTTGACCAGTGTGTGTCCAGGGGAGAGCGCGAACGCAGTCCCCCACTACCATAAATTATGCAGTCGAGATTCCCACATTTGGGGAATTCGCAGGGGTCAGCACAACCGGAGTGCAATGGCCGAGCCTCGCCCTGGGTGAACCACCTTCCTGATCATGGTGTCTCCCCTGCCAGGTAAGTATGAATTCCCAGGCCTCCAGTCAGGGGCACCCTGTCCCTCTTCGCAATCCTCACCAACGGTCAGACAATCGAACACACACCTGATTCAACTCATCAGCTCGTTAGTAAAAGACTCCAAGAGATAAGAGAGACATCAAAAAATGTGCAGTGATGGGGGGCTTCTTCTTTTCTTTTCTTTTCTTTTCTTTTCTTTTCTTTTCTTTTCTTTTCTTTTCTTTTTCTTCATGCTCCGGCTCCATGAGCCAAAAATCGATTTCATACGCAGTCCCCGGAGAATGAACGAATTGGATATATTAAACTGATAAGAACAGAGTTTCTTCTTCTTTTGCACACCAGCATTCTACCTTTACCAGTATCTGTACATGATATCACCTACGACACCCGTACGCAGCAATATACGCTACCTCCATGAACATCTGCTGTCACCCAAGACTAAAACACTTCTTCCATTAAACACTTCAAGTGGGGGTGCACCGCTCCCAGAAGTACTGCAATACCGGGTCGATGCGTGGAGTGGACGGAGCAAGCCCCTATTCCATCTCCCAGTTCCAAAAATCAATTTAATATATGGTGCCCGGGTAGGGCACGTATCAGATATTAAACTGATAAGAACAGATACTACACTTGATCTTAGCCAAAAGGCCGAGAAGCGATGCCGCAATGACGCCGAGGCGGGGGAGCCGGCAAAGGCCACGCCCACCTGGGCCGCGGCGAGAGGGCCTAAGGTCGCCAACAAACAAGCTCACCGAAAATGGAATCACAACAGAGTGCACAACACGACACTTTGGAGTGCAGCCTGGGATTTTGGATCATCATCATCGTTCAAAAGCACGAAATGGCTCGTAACTCCTAAACCGTCGGTCGCAGACCCAAGTGTCTTACATCACCGGAATCCTTGGCTCGGGCCGAACGAGACGCACGCCTCGGATCGGAGGGTCGCGCTGGCGAGATTTTCGGGTATTTTGGATTTTCTGAAAAACCTACTTTTGCACAGTAGTCCTGGGTTGTTTGCCCAATCTGACCCAAACCAGTGCAGAAAGATTCTCTGGAGTCTGACTGCCAACAGTGACCGGAAAAACAGTGGGAATTTCGATTCACGTTGGCGACGGGACGCCAAAACGTTGGCAGTGGGCGAGGCGGGCTTTACTTAAAGGGCTATAACTCTCCGACGGCAAAGAGACAGTTACACCCAAGTCAAACAAACAAGCCTGCTTTCTATCTCTGGATCAAACACTCGGCCACACTTCTTAGGTTTCATTAACCATCAGAAGAAGAAGGAGAAAAAAAAATAATAATAAGTGGAGCTTTAACCATCTGCTCTTTTGACCAGTGTGTGTCCAGGGGAGAGCGCGAACGCAGTCCCCCACTACCATAAATTATGCAGTCGAGATTCCCACATTTGGGGAATTCGCAGGGGTCAGCACAACCGGAGTGCAATGGCCGAGCCTCGCCCTGGGTGAACCACCTTCCTGATCATGGTGTCTCCCCTGCCAGGTAAGTATGAATTCCCAGGCCTCCAGTCAGGGGCACCCTGTCCCTCTTCGCAATCCTCACCAACGGTCAGACAATCGAACACACACCTGATTCAACTCATCAGCTCGTTAGTAAAAGACTCCAAGAGATAAGAGAGACATCAAAAAATGTGCAGTGATGGGGGGCTTCTTCTTTTCTTTTCTTTTCTTTTCTTTTCTTTTCTTTTCTTTTCTTTTCTTTTCTTTTCTTTTCTTTTCTTTTCTTTTTCTTCATGCTCCGGCTCCATGAGCCAAAAATCGATTTCATACGCAGTCCCCGGAGAATGAACGAATTGGATATATTAAACTGATAAGAACAGAGTTTCTTCTTCTTTTGCACACCAGCATTCTACCTTTACCAGTATCTGTACATGATATCACCTACGACACCCGTACGCAGCAATATACGCTACCTCCATGAACATCTGCTGTCACCCAAGACTAAAACACTTCTTCCATTAAACACTTCAAGTGGGGGTGCACCGCTCCCAGAAGTACTGCAATACCGGGTCGATGCGTGGAGTGGACGGAGCAAGCCCCTATTCCATCTCCCAGTTCCAAAAATCAATTTAATATATGGTGCCCGGGTAGGGCACGTATCAGATATTAAACTGATAAGAACAGATACTACACTTGATCTTAGCCAAAAGGCCGAGAAGCGATGCCGCAATGACGCCGAGGCGGGGGAGCCGGCAAAGGCCACGCCCACCTGGGCTGCGGCGAGAGGGCCTAAGGTCGCCAACAAACAAGCTCACCGAAAATGGAATCACAACAGAGTGCACAACACGACACTTTGGAGTGCAGCCTGGGATTTTGGATCATCATCATCGTTCAAAAGCACGAAATGGCTCGTAACTCCTAAACCGTCGGTCGCAGACCCAAGTGTCTTACATCACCGGAATCCTTGGCTCGGGCCGAACGAGACGCACGCCTCGGATCGGAGGGTCGCGCTGGCGAGATTTTCGGGTATTTTGGATTTTCTGAAAAACCTACTTTTGCACAGTAGTCCTGGGTTGTTTGCCCAATCTGACCCAAACCAGTGCAGAAAGATTCTCTGGAGTCTGACTGCCAACAGTGACCGGAAAAACAGTGGGAATTTCGATTCACGTTGGCGACGGGACGCCAAAACGTTGGCAGTGGGCGAGGCGGGCTTTACTTAAAGGGCTATAACTCTCCGACGGCAAAGAGACAGTTACACCCAAGTCGGTACACCTGTGTACGGGCTCAGCCCGTGGTCACGTGAAAAGGGATGTGGCGACTGGCCACTTGGAGGCGCTGTAAACAGAAAAAAACAACAACTTGAATACGGCCATAGACGACTGTGTATCACGTGATTTTTCACACGCGCACAAGGTATTCACACCACGTGATAGAACTCCTCATTCTGAACAACTTTGGACCACTGCTGTCAATCAAAGCGTTCGTTAAATATTGGAGATTATTTGAAGAATGAAAAGAACAAACAAACAAACAAACAAGCCTGCTTTCTATCTCTGGATCAAACACTCGGCCACACTTCTTAGGTTTCATTAACCATCAGAAGAAGAAGGAGAAAAAAAAATAATAATAAGTGGAGCTTTAACCATCTGCTCTTTTGACCAGTGTGTGTCCAGGGGAGAGCGCGAACGCAGTCCCCCACTACCATAAATTATGCAGTCGAGATTCCCACATTTGGGGAATTCGCAGGGGTCAGCACAACCGGAGTGCAATGGCCGAGCCTCGCCCTGGGTGAACCACCTTCCTGATCATGGTGTCTCCCCTGCCAGGTAAGTATGAATTCCCAGGCCTCCAGTCAGGGGCACCCTGTCCCTCTTCGCAATCCTCACCAACGGTCAGACAATCGAACACACACCTGATTCAACTCATCAGCTCGTTAGTAAAAGACTCCAAGAGATAAGAGAGACATCAAAAAATGTGCAGTGATGGGGGGCTTCTTCTTTTCTTTTCTTTTCTTTTCTTTTCTTTTCTTTTCTTTTCTTTTCTTTTTCTTCATGCTCCGGCTCCATGAGCCAAAAATCGATTTCATACGCAGTCCCCGGAGAATGAACGAATTGGATATATTAAACTGATAAGAACAGAGTTTCTTCTTCTTTTGCACACCAGCATTCTACCTTTACCAGTATCTGTACATGATATCACCTACGACACCCGTACGCAGCAATATACGCTACCTCCATGAACATCTGCTGTCACCCAAGACTAAAACACTTCTTCCATTAAACACTTCAAGTGGGGGTGCACCGCTCCCAGAAGTACTGCAATACCGGGTCGATGCGTGGAGTGGACGGAGCAAGCCCCTATTCCATCTCCCAGTTCCAAAAATCAATTTAATATATGGTGCCCGGGTAGGGCACGTATCAGATATTAAACTGATAAGAACAGATACTACACTTGATCTTAGCCAAAAGGCCGAGAAGCGATGCCGCAATGACGCCGAGGCGGGGGAGCCGGCAAAGGCCACGCCCACCTGGGCCGCGGCGAGAGGGCCTAAGGTCGCCAACAAACAAGCTCACCGAAAATGGAATCACAACAGAGTGCACAACACGACACTTTGGAGTGCAGCCTGGGATTTTGGATCATCATCATCGTTCAAAAGCACGAAATGGCTCGTAACTCCTAAACCGTCGGTCGCAGACCCAAGTGTCTTACATCACCGGAATCCTTGGCTCGGGCCGAACGAGACGCACGCCTCGGATCGGAGGGTCGCGCTGGCGAGATTTTCGGGTATTTTGGATTTTCTGAAAAACCTACTTTTGCACAGTAGTCCTGGGTTGTTTGCCCAATCTGACCCAAACCAGTGCAGAAAGATTCTCTGGAGTCTGACTGCCAACAGTGACCGGAAAAACAGTGGGAATTTCGATTCACGTTGGCGACGGGACGCCAAAACGTTGGCAGTGGGCGAGGCGGGCTTTACTTAAAGGGCTATAACTCTCCGACGGCAAAGAGACAGTTACACCCAAGTCGGTACACCTGTGTACGGGCTCAGCCCGTGGTCACGTGAAAAGGGATGTGGCGACTGGCCACTTGGAGGCGCTGTAAACAGAAAAAAACAACAACTTGAATACGGCCATAGACGACTGTGTATCACGTGATTTTTCACACGCGCACAAGGTATTCACACCACGTGATAGAACTCCTCATTCTGAACAACTTTGGACCACTGCTGTCAATCAAAGCGTTCGTTAAATATTGGAGATTATTTGAAGAATGAAAAGAACAAACAAACAAACAAACAAGCCTGCTTTCTATCTCTGGATCAAACACTCGGCCACACTTCTTAGGTTTCATTAACCATCAGAAGAAGAAGGAGAAAAAAAAATAATAATAAGTGGAGCTTTAACCATCTGCTCTTTTGACCAGTGTGTGTCCAGGGGAGAGCGCGAACGCAGTCCCCCACTACCATAAATTATGCAGTCGAGATTCCCACATTTGGGGAATTCGCAGGGGTCAGCACAACCGGAGTGCAATGGCCGAGCCTCGCCCTGGGTGAACCACCTTCCTGATCATGGTGTCTCCCCTGCCAGGTAAGTATGAATTCCCAGGCCTCCAGTCAGGGGCACCCTGTCCCTCTTCGCAATCCTCACCAACGGTCAGACAATCGAACACACACCTGATTCAACTCATCAGCTCGTTAGTAAAAGACTCCAAGAGATAAGAGAGACATCAAAAAATGTGCAGTGATGGGGGGCTTCTTCTTTTCTTTTCTTTTCTTTTCTTTTCTTTTCTTTTCTTTTCTTTTCTTTTTCTTCATGCTCCGGCTCCATGAGCCAAAAATCGATTTCATACGCAGTCCCCGGAGAATGAACGAATTGGATATATTAAACTGATAAGAACAGAGTTTCTTCTTCTTTTGCACACCAGCATTCTACCTTTACCAGTATCTGTACATGATATCACCTACGACACCCGTACGCAGCAATATACGCTACCTCCATGAACATCTGCTGTCACCCAAGACTAAAACACTTCTTCCATTAAACACTTCAAGTGGGGGTGCACCGCTCCCAGAAGTACTGCAATACCGGGTCGATGCGTGGAGTGGACGGAGCAAGCCCCTATTCCATCTCCCAGTTCCAAAAATCAATTTAATATATGGTGCCCGGGTAGGGCACGTATCAGATATTAAACTGATAAGAACAGATACTACACTTGATCTTAGCCAAAAGGCCGAGAAGCGATGCCGCAATGACGCCGAGGCGGGGGAGCCGGCAAAGGCCACGCCCACCTGGGCCGCGGCGAGAGGGCCTAAGGTCGCCAACAAACAAGCTCACCGAAAATGGAATCACAACAGAGTGCACAACACGACACTTTGGAGTGCAGCCTGGGATTTTGGATCATCATCATCGTTCAAAAGCACGAAATGGCTCGTAACTCCTAAACCGTCGGTCGCAGACCCAAGTGTCTTACATCACCGGAATCCTTGGCTCGGGCCGAACGAGACGCACGCCTCGGATCGGAGGGTCGCGCTGGCGAGATTTTCGGGTATTTTGGATTTTCTGAAAAACCTACTTTTGCACAGTAGTCCTGGGTTGTTTGCCCAATCTGACCCAAACCAGTGCAGAAAGATTCTCTGGAGTCTGACTGCCAACAGTGACCGGAAAAACAGTGGGAATTTCGATTCACGTTGGCGACGGGACGCCAAAACGTTGGCAGTGGGCGAGGCGGGCTTTACTTAAAGGGCTATAACTCTCCGACGGCAAAGAGACAGTTACACCCAAGTCGGTACACCTGTGTACGGGCTCAGCCCGTGGTCACGTGAAAAGGGATGTGGCGACTGGCCACTTGGAGGCGCTGTAAACAGAAAAAAACAACAACTTGAATACGGCCATAGACGACTGTGTATCACGTGATTTTTCACACGCGCACAAGGTATTCACACCACGTGATAGAACTCCTCATTCTGAACAACTTTGGACCACTGCTGTCAATCAAAGCGTTCGTTAAATATTGGAGATTATTTGAAGAATGAAAAGAACAAACAAACAAACAAACAAGCCTGCTTTCTATCTCTGGATCAAACACTCGGCCACACTTCTTAGGTTTCATTAACCATCAGAAGAAGAAGGAGAAAAAAAAATAATAATAAGTGGAGCTTTAACCATCTGCTCTTTTGACCAGTGTGTGTCCAGGGGAGAGCGCGAACGCAGTCCCCCACTACCATAAATTATGCAGTCGAGATTCCCACATTTGGGGAATTCGCAGGGGTCAGCACAACCGGAGTGCAATGGCCGAGCCTCGCCCTGGGTGAACCACCTTCCTGATCATGGTGTCTCCCCTGCCAGGTAAGTATGAATTCCCAGGCCTCCAGTCAGGGGCACCCTGTCCCTCTTCGCAATCCTCACCAACGGTCAGACAATCGAACACACACCTGATTCAACTCATCAGCTCGTTAGTAAAAGACTCCAAGAGATAAGAGAGACATCAAAAAATGTGCAGTGATGGGGGGCTTCTTCTTTTCTTTTCTTTTCTTTTCTTTTCTTTTCTTTTCTTTTCTTTTCTTTTTCTTCATGCTCCGGCTCCATGAGCCAAAAATCGATTTCATACGCAGTCCCCGGAGAATGAACGAATTGGATATATTAAACTGATAAGAACAGAGTTTCTTCTTCTTTTGCACACCAGCATTCTACCTTTACCAGTATCTGTACATGATATCACCTACGACACCCGTACGCAGCAATATACGCTACCTCCATGAACATCTGCTGTCACCCAAGACTAAAACACTTCTTCCATTAAACACTTCAAGTGGGGGTGCACCGCTCCCAGAAGTACTGCAATACCGGGTCGATGCGTGGAGTGGACGGAGCAAGCCCCTATTCCATCTCCCAGTTCCAAAAATCAATTTAATATATGGTGCCCGGGTAGGGCACGTATCAGATATTAAACTGATAAGAACAGATACTACACTTGATCTTAGCCAAAAGGCCGAGAAGCGATGCCGCAATGACGCCGAGGCGGGGGAGCCGGCAAAGGCCACGCCCACCTGGGCCGCGGCGAGAGGGCCTAAGGTCGCCAACAAACAAGCTCACCGAAAATGGAATCACAACAGAGTGCACAACACGACACTTTGGAGTGCAGCCTGGGATTTTGGATCATCATCATCGTTCAAAAGCACGAAATGGCTCGTAACTCCTAAACCGTCGGTCGCAGACCCAAGTGTCTTACATCACCGGAATCCTTGGCTCGGGCCGAACGAGACGCACGCCTCGGATCGGAGGGTCGCGCTGGCGAGATTTTCGGGTATTTTGGATTTTCTGAAAAACCTACTTTTGCACAGTAGTCCTGGGTTGTTTGCCCAATCTGACCCAAACCAGTGCAGAAAGATTCTCTGGAGTCTGACTGCCAACAGTGACCGGAAAAACAGTGGGAATTTCGATTCACGTTGGCGACGGGACGCCAAAACGTTGGCAGTGGGCGAGGCGGGCTTTACTTAAAGGGCTATAACTCTCCGACGGCAAAGAGACAGTTACACCCAAGTCGGTACACCTGTGTACGGGCTCAGCCCGTGGTCACGTGAAAAGGGATGTGGCGACTGGCCACTTGGAGGCGCTGTAAACAGAAAAAAACAACAACTTGAATACGGCCATAGACGACTGTGTATCACGTGATTTTTCACACGCGCACAAGGTATTCACACCACGTGATAGAACTCCTCATTCTGAACAACTTTGGACCACTGCTGTCAATCAAAGCGTTCGTTAAATATTGGAGATTATTTGAAGAATGAAAAGAACAAACAAACAAACAAACAAGCCTGCTTTCTATCTCTGGATCAAACACTCGGCCACACTTCTTAGGTTTCATTAACCATCAGAAGAAGAAGGAGAAAAAAAAAAAATAATAAGTGGAGCTTTAACCATCTGCTCTTTTGACCAGTGTGTGTCCAGGGGAGAGCGCGAACGCAGTCCCCCACTACCATAAATTATGCAGTCGAGATTCCCACATTTGGGGAATTCGCAGGGGTCAGCACAACCGGAGTGCAATGGCCGAGCCTCGCCCTGGGTGAACCACCTTCCTGATCATGGTGTCTCCCCTGCCAGGTAAGTATGAATTCCCAGGCCTCCAGTCAGGGGCACCCTGTCCCTCTTCGCAATCCTCACCAACGGTCAGACAATCGAACACACACCTGATTCAACTCATCAGCTCGTTAGTAAAAGACTCCAAGAGATAAGAGAGACATCAAAAAATGTGCAGTGATGGGGGGCTTCTTCTTTTCTTTTCTTTTCTTTTCTTTTCTTTTCTTTTCTTTTCTTTTCTTTTTCTTCATGCTCCGGCTCCATGAGCCAAAAATCGATTTCATACGCAGTCCCCGGAGAATGAACGAATTGGATATATTAAACTGATAAGAACAGAGTTTCTTCTTCTTTTGCACACCAGCATTCTACCTTTACCAGTATCTGTACATGATATCACCTACGACACCCGTACGCAGCAATATACGCTACCTCCATGAACATCTGCTGTCACCCAAGACTAAAACACTTCTTCCATTAAACACTTCAAGTGGGGGTGCACCGCTCCCAGAAGTACTGCAATACCGGGTCGATGCGTGGAGTGGACGGAGCAAGCCCCTATTCCATCTCCCAGTTCCAAAAATCAATTTAATATATGGTGCCCGGGTAGGGCACGTATCAGATATTAAACTGATAAGAACAGATACTACACTTGATCTTAGCCAAAAGGCCGAGAAGCGATGCCGCAATGACGCCGAGGCGGGGGAGCCGGCAAAGGCCACGCCCACCTGGGCCGCGGCGAGAGGGCCTAAGGTCGCCAACAAACAAGCTCACCGAAAATGGAATCACAACAGAGTGCACAACACGACACTTTGGAGTGCAGCCTGGGATTTTGGATCATCATCATCGTTCAAAAGCACGAAATGGCTCGTAACTCCTAAACCGTCGGTCGCAGACCCAAGTGTCTTACATCACCGGAATCCTTGGCTCGGGCCGAACGAGACGCACGCCTCGGATCGGAGGGTCGCGCTGGCGAGATTTTCGGGTATTTTGGATTTTCTGAAAAACCTACTTTTGCACAGTAGTCCTGGGTTGTTTGCCCAATCTGACCCAAACCAGTGCAGAAAGATTCTCTGGAGTCTGACTGCCAACAGTGACCGGAAAAACAGTGGGAATTTCGATTCACGTTGGCGACGGGACGCCAAAACGTTGGCAGTGGGCGAGGCGGGCTTTACTTAAAGGGCTATAACTCTCCGACGGCAAAGAGACAGTTACACCCAAGTCGGTACACCTGTGTACGGGCTCAGCCCGTGGTCACGTGAAAAGGGATGTGGCGACTGGCCACTTGGAGGCGCTGTAAACAGAAAAAAACAACAACTTGAATACGGCCATAGACGACTGTGTATCACGTGATTTTTCACACGCGCACAAGGTATTCACACCACGTGATAGAACTCCTCATTCTGAACAACTTTGGACCACTGCTGTCAATCAAAGCGTTCGTTAAATATTGGAGATTATTTGAAGAATGAAAAGAACAAACAAACAAACAAACAAGCCTGCTTTCTATCTCTGGATCAAACACTCGGCCACACTTCTTAGGTTTCATTAACCATCAGAAGAAGAAGGAGAAAAAAAAATAATAATAAGTGGAGCTTTAACCATCTGCTCTTTTGACCAGTGTGTGTCCAGGGGAGAGCGCGAACGCAGTCCCCCACTACCATAAATTATGCAGTCGAGATTCCCACATTTGGGGAATTCGCAGGGGTCAGCACAACCGGAGTGCAATGGCCGAGCCTCGCCCTGGGTGAACCACCTTCCTGATCATGGTGTCTCCCCTGCCAGGTAAGTATGAATTCCCAGGCCTCCAGTCAGGGGCACCCTGTCCCTCTTCGCAATCCTCACCAACGGTCAGACAATCGAACACACACCTGATTCAACTCATCAGCTCGTTAGTAAAAGACTCCAAGAGATAAGAGAGACATCAAAAAATGTGCAGTGATGGGGGGCTTCTTCTTTTCTTTTCTTTTCTTTTCTTTTCTTTTCTTTTCTTTTCTTTTCTTTTTCTTCATGCTCCGGCTCCATGAGCCAAAAATCGATTTCATACGCAGTCCCCGGAGAATGAACGAATTGGATATATTAAACTGATAAGAACAGAGTTTCTTCTTCTTTTGCACACCAGCATTCTACCTTTACCAGTATCTGTACATGATATCACCTACGACACCCGTACGCAGCAATATACGCTACCTCCATGAACATCTGCTGTCACCCAAGACTAAAACACTTCTTCCATTAAACACTTCAAGTGGGGGTGCACCGCTCCCAGAAGTACTGCAATACCGGGTCGATGCGTGGAGTGGACGGAGCAAGCCCCTATTCCATCTCCCAGTTCCAAAAATCAATTTAATATATGGTGCCCGGGTAGGGCACGTATCAGATATTAAACTGATAAGAACAGATACTACACTTGATCTTAGCCAAAAGGCCGAGAAGCGATGCCGCAATGACGCCGAGGCGGGGGAGCCGGCAAAGGCCACGCCCACCTGGGCCGCGGCGAGAGGGCCTAAGGTCGCCAACAAACAAGCTCACCGAAAATGGAATCACAACAGAGTGCACAACACGACACTTTGGAGTGCAGCCTGGGATTTTGGATCATCATCATCGTTCAAAAGCACGAAATGGCTCGTAACTCCTAAACCGTCGGTCGCAGACCCAAGTGTCTTACATCACCGGAATCCTTGGCTCGGGCCGAACGAGACGCACGCCTCGGATCGGAGGGTCGCGCTGGCGAGATTTTCGGGTATTTTGGATTTTCTGAAAAACCTACTTTTGCACAGTAGTCCTGGGTTGTTTGCCCAATCTGACCCAAACCAGTGCAGAAAGATTCTCTGGAGTCTGACTGCCAACAGTGACCGGAAAAACAGTGGGAATTTCGATTCACGTTGGCGACGGGACGCCAAAACGTTGGCAGTGGGCGAGGCGGGCTTTACTTAAAGGGCTATAACTCTCCGACGGCAAAGAGACAGTTACACCCAAGTCGGTACACCTGTGTACGGGCTCAGCCCGTGGTCACGTGAAAAGGGATGTGGCGACTGGCCACTTGGAGGCGCTGTAAACAGAAAAAAACAACAACTTGAATACGGCCATAGACGACTGTGTATCACGTGATTTTTCACACGCGCACAAGGTATTCACACCACGTGATAGAACTCCTCATTCTGAACAACTTTGGACCACTGCTGTCAATCAAAGCGTTCGTTAAATATTGGAGATTATTTGAAGAATGAAAAGAACAAACAAACAAACAAACAAGCCTGCTTTCTATCTCTGGATCAAACACTCGGCCACACTTCTTAGGTTTCATTAACCATCAGAAGAAGAAGGAGAAAAAAAAAAAATAATAAGTGGAGCTTTAACCATCTGCTCTTTTGACCAGTGTGTGTCCAGGGGAGAGCGCGAACGCAGTCCCCCACTACCATAAATTATGCAGTCGAGATTCCCACATTTGGGGAATTCGCAGGGGTCAGCACAACCGGAGTGCAATGGCCGAGCCTCGCCCTGGGTGAACCACCTTCCTGATCATGGTGTCTCCCCTGCCAGGTAAGTATGAATTCCCAGGCCTCCAGTCAGGGGCACCCTGTCCCTCTTCGCAATCCTCACCAACGGTCAGACAATCGAACACACACCTGATTCAACTCATCAGCTCGTTAGTAAAAGACTCCAAGAGATAAGAGAGACATCAAAAAATGTGCAGTGATGGGGGGCTTCTTCTTTTCTTTTCTTTTCTTTTCTTTTCTTTTCTTTTCTTTTCTTTTTCTTCATGCTCCGGCTCCATGAGCCAAAAATCGATTTCATACGCAGTCCCCGGAGAATGAACGAATTGGATATATTAAACTGATAAGAACAGAGTTTCTTCTTCTTTTGCACACCAGCATTCTACCTTTACCAGTATCTGTACATGATATCACCTACGACACCCGTACGCAGCAATATACGCTACCTCCATGAACATCTGCTGTCACCCAAGACTAAAACACTTCTTCCATTAAACACTTCAAGTGGGGGTGCACCGCTCCCAGAAGTACTGCAATACCGGGTCGATGCGTGGAGTGGACGGAGCAAGCCCCTATTCCATCTCCCAGTTCCAAAAATCAATTTAATATATGGTGCCCGGGTAGGGCACGTATCAGATATTAAACTGATAAGAACAGATACTACACTTGATCTTAGCCAAAAGGCCGAGAAGCGATGCCGCAATGACGCCGAGGCGGGGGAGCCGGCAAAGGCCACGCCCACCTGGGCCGCGGCGAGAGGGCCTAAGGTCGCCAACAAACAAGCTCACCGAAAATGGAATCACAACAGAGTGCACAACACGACACTTTGGAGTGCAGCCTGGGATTTTGGATCATCATCATCGTTCAAAAGCACGAAATGGCTCGTAACTCCTAAACCGTCGGTCGCAGACCCAAGTGTCTTACATCACCGGAATCCTTGGCTCGGGCCGAACGAGACGCACGCCTCGGATCGGAGGGTCGCGCTGGCGAGATTTTCGGGTATTTTGGATTTTCTGAAAAACCTACTTTTGCACAGTAGTCCTGGGTTGTTTGCCCAATCTGACCCAAACCAGTGCAGAAAGATTCTCTGGAGTCTGACTGCCAACAGTGACCGGAAAAACAGTGGGAATTTCGATTCACGTTGGCGACGGGACGCCAAAACGTTGGCAGTGGGCGAGGCGGGCTTTACTTAAAGGGCTATAACTCTCCGACGGCAAAGAGACAGTTACACCCAAGTCGGTACACCTGTGTACGGGCTCAGCCCGTGGTCACGTGAAAAGGGATGTGGCGACTGGCCACTTGGAGGCGCTGTAAACAGAAAAAAACAACAACTTGAATACGGCCATAGACGACTGTGTATCACGTGATTTTTCACACGCGCACAAGGTATTCACACCACGTGATAGAACTCCTCATTCTGAACAACTTTGGACCACTGCTGTCAATCAAAGCGTTCGTTAAATATTGGAGATTATTTGAAGAATGAAAAGAACAAACAAACAAACAAACAAGCCTGCTTTCTATCTCTGGATCAAACACTCGGCCACACTTCTTAGGTTTCATTAACCATCAGAAGAAGAAGGAGAAAAAAAAATAATAATAAGTGGAGCTTTAACCATCTGCTCTTTTGACCAGTGTGTGTCCAGGGGAGAGCGCGAACGCAGTCCCCCACTACCATAAATTATGCAGTCGAGATTCCCACATTTGGGGAATTCGCAGGGGTCAGCACAACCGGAGTGCAATGGCCGAGCCTCGCCCTGGGTGAACCACCTTCCTGATCATGGTGTCTCCCCTGCCAGGTAAGTATGAATTCCCAGGCCTCCAGTCAGGGGCACCCTGTCCCTCTTCGCAATCCTCACCAACGGTCAGACAATCGAACACACACCTGATTCAACTCATCAGCTCGTTAGTAAAAGACTCCAAGAGATAAGAGAGACATCAAAAAATGTGCAGTGATGGGGGGCTTCTTCTTTTCTTTTCTTTTCTTTTCTTTTCTTTTCTTTTCTTTTCTTTTCTTTTTCTTCATGCTCCGGCTCCATGAGCCAAAAATCGATTTCATACGCAGTCCCCGGAGAATGAACGAATTGGATATATTAAACTGATAAGAACAGAGTTTCTTCTTCTTTTGCACACCAGCATTCTACCTTTACCAGTATCTGTACATGATATCACCTACGACACCCGTACGCAGCAATATACGCTACCTCCATGAACATCTGCTGTCACCCAAGACTAAAACACTTCTTCCATTAAACACTTCAAGTGGGGGTGCACCGCTCCCAGAAGTACTGCAATACCGGGTCGATGCGTGGAGTGGACGGAGCAAGCCCCTATTCCATCTCCCAGTTCCAAAAATCAATTTAATATATGGTGCCCGGGTAGGGCACGTATCAGATATTAAACTGATAAGAACAGATACTACACTTGATCTTAGCCAAAAGGCCGAGAAGCGATGCCGCAATGACGCCGAGGCGGGGGAGCCGGCAAAGGCCACGCCCACCTGGGCCGCGGCGAGAGGGCCTAAGGTCGCCAACAAACAAGCTCACCGAAAATGGAATCACAACAGAGTGCACAACACGACACTTTGGAGTGCAGCCTGGGATTTTGGATCATCATCATCGTTCAAAAGCACGAAATGGCTCGTAACTCCTAAACCGTCGGTCGCAGACCCAAGTGTCTTACATCACCGGAATCCTTGGCTCGGGCCGAACGAGACGCACGCCTCGGATCGGAGGGTCGCGCTGGCGAGATTTTCGGGTATTTTGGATTTTCTGAAAAACCTACTTTTGCACAGTAGTCCTGGGTTGTTTGCCCAATCTGACCCAAACCAGTGCAGAAAGATTCTCTGGAGTCTGACTGCCAACAGTGACCGGAAAAACAGTGGGAATTTCGATTCACGTTGGCGACGGGACGCCAAAACGTTGGCAGTGGGCGAGGCGGGCTTTACTTAAAGGGCTATAACTCTCCGACGGCAAAGAGACAGTTACACCCAAGTCGGTACACCTGTGTACGGGCTCAGCCCGTGGTCACGTGAAAAGGGATGTGGCGACTGGCCACTTGGAGGCGCTGTAAACAGAAAAAAACAACAACTTGAATACGGCCATAGACGACTGTGTATCACGTGATTTTTCACACGCGCACAAGGTATTCACACCACGTGATAGAACTCCTCATTCTGAACAACTTTGGACCACTGCTGTCAATCAAAGCGTTCGTTAAATATTGGAGATTATTTGAAGAATGAAAAGAACAAACAAACAAACAAACAAGCCTGCTTTCTATCTCTGGATCAAACACTCGGCCACACTTCTTAGGTTTCATTAACCATCAGAAGAAGAAGGAGAAAAAAAAAAAATAATAAGTGGAGCTTTAACCATCTGCTCTTTTGACCAGTGTGTGTCCAGGGGAGAGCGCGAACGCAGTCCCCCACTACCATAAATTATGCAGTCGAGATTCCCACATTTGGGGAATTCGCAGGGGTCAGCACAACCGGAGTGCAATGGCCGAGCCTCGCCCTGGGTGAACCACCTTCCTGATCATGGTGTCTCCCCTGCCAGGTAAGTATGAATTCCCAGGCCTCCAGTCAGGGGCACCCTGTCCCTCTTCGCAATCCTCACCAACGGTCAGACAATCGAACACACACCTGATTCAACTCATCAGCTCGTTAGTAAAAGACTCCAAGAGATAAGAGAGACATCAAAAAATGTGCAGTGATGGGGGGCTTCTTCTTTTCTTTTCTTTTCTTTTCTTTTCTTTTCTTTTCTTTTCTTTTCTTTTTCTTCATGCTCCGGCTCCATGAGCCAAAAATCGATTTCATACGCAGTCCCCGGAGAATGAACGAATTGGATATATTAAACTGATAAGAACAGAGTTTCTTCTTCTTTTGCACACCAGCATTCTACCTTTACCAGTATCTGTACATGATATCACCTACGACACCCGTACGCAGCAATATACGCTACCTCCATGAACATCTGCTGTCACCCAAGACTAAAACACTTCTTCCATTAAACACTTCAAGTGGGGGTGCACCGCTCCCAGAAGTACTGCAATACCGGGTCGATGCGTGGAGTGGACGGAGCAAGCCCCTATTCCATCTCCCAGTTCCAAAAATCAATTTAATATATGGTGCCCGGGTAGGGCACGTATCAGATATTAAACTGATAAGAACAGATACTACACTTGATCTTAGCCAAAAGGCCGAGAAGCGATGCCGCAATGACGCCGAGGCGGGGGAGCCGGCAAAGGCCACGCCCACCTGGGCCGCGGCGAGAGGGCCTAAGGTCGCCAACAAACAAGCTCACCGAAAATGGAATCACAACAGAGTGCACAACACGACACTTTGGAGTGCAGCCTGGGATTTTGGATCATCATCATCGTTCAAAAGCACGAAATGGCTCGTAACTCCTAAACCGTCGGTCGCAGACCCAAGTGTCTTACATCACCGGAATCCTTGGCTCGGGCCGAACGAGACGCACGCCTCGGATCGGAGGGTCGCGCTGGCGAGATTTTCGGGTATTTTGGATTTTCTGAAAAACCTACTTTTGCACAGTAGTCCTGGGTTGTTTGCCCAATCTGACCCAAACCAGTGCAGAAAGATTCTCTGGAGTCTGACTGCCAACAGTGACCGGAAAAACAGTGGGAATTTCGATTCACGTTGGCGACGGGACGCCAAAACGTTGGCAGTGGGCGAGGCGGGCTTTACTTAAAGGGCTATAACTCTCCGACGGCAAAGAGACAGTTACACCCAAGTCGGTACACCTGTGTACGGGCTCAGCCCGTGGTCACGTGAAAAGGGATGTGGCGACTGGCCACTTGGAGGCGCTGTAAACAGAAAAAAACAACAACTTGAATACGGCCATAGACGACTGTGTATCACGTGATTTTTCACACGCGCACAAGGTATTCACACCACGTGATAGAACTCCTCATTCTGAACAACTTTGGACCACTGCTGTCAATCAAAGCGTTCGTTAAATATTGGAGATTATTTGAAGAATGAAAAGAACAAACAAACAAACAAACAAGCCTGCTTTCTATCTCTGGATCAAACACTCGGCCACACTTCTTAGGTTTCATTAACCATCAGAAGAAGAAGGAGAAAAAAAAATAATAATAAGTGGAGCTTTAACCATCTGCTCTTTTGACCAGTGTGTGTCCAGGGGAGAGCGCGAACGCAGTCCCCCACTACCATAAATTATGCAGTCGAGATTCCCACATTTGGGGAATTCGCAGGGGTCAGCACAACCGGAGTGCAATGGCCGAGCCTCGCCCTGGGTGAACCACCTTCCTGATCATGGTGTCTCCCCTGCCAGGTAAGTATGAATTCCCAGGCCTCCAGTCAGGGGCACCCTGTCCCTCTTCGCAATCCTCACCAACGGTCAGACAATCGAACACACACCTGATTCAACTCATCAGCTCGTTAGTAAAAGACTCCAAGAGATAAGAGAGACATCAAAAAATGTGCAGTGATGGGGGGCTTCTTCTTTTCTTTTCTTTTCTTTTCTTTTCTTTTCTTTTCTTTTCTTTTCTTTTTCTTCATGCTCCGGCTCCATGAGCCAAAAATCGATTTCATACGCAGTCCCCGGAGAATGAACGAATTGGATATATTAAACTGATAAGAACAGAGTTTCTTCTTCTTTTGCACACCAGCATTCTACCTTTACCAGTATCTGTACATGATATCACCTACGACACCCGTACGCAGCAATATACGCTACCTCCATGAACATCTGCTGTCACCCAAGACTAAAACACTTCTTCCATTAAACACTTCAAGTGGGGGTGCACCGCTCCCAGAAGTACTGCAATACCGGGTCGATGCGTGGAGTGGACGGAGCAAGCCCCTATTCCATCTCCCAGTTCCAAAAATCAATTTAATATATGGTGCCCGGGTAGGGCACGTATCAGATATTAAACTGATAAGAACAGATACTACACTTGATCTTAGCCAAAAGGCCGAGAAGCGATGCCGCAATGACGCCGAGGCGGGGGAGCCGGCAAAGGCCACGCCCACCTGGGCCGCGGCGAGAGGGCCTAAGGTCGCCAACAAACAAGCTCACCGAAAATGGAATCACAACAGAGTGCACAACACGACACTTTGGAGTGCAGCCTGGGATTTTGGATCATCATCATCGTTCAAAAGCACGAAATGGCTCGTAACTCCTAAACCGTCGGTCGCAGACCCAAGTGTCTTACATCACCGGAATCCTTGGCTCGGGCCGAACGAGACGCACGCCTCGGATCGGAGGGTCGCGCTGGCGAGATTTTCGGGTATTTTGGATTTTCTGAAAAACCTACTTTTGCACAGTAGTCCTGGGTTGTTTGCCCAATCTGACCCAAACCAGTGCAGAAAGATTCTCTGGAGTCTGACTGCCAACAGTGACCGGAAAAACAGTGGGAATTTCGATTCACGTTGGCGACGGGACGCCAAAACGTTGGCAGTGGGCGAGGCGGGCTTTACTTAAAGGGCTATAACTCTCCGACGGCAAAGAGACAGTTACACCCAAGTCGGTACACCTGTGTACGGGCTCAGCCCGTGGTCACGTGAAAAGGGATGTGGCGACTGGCCACTTGGAGGCGCTGTAAACAGAAAAAAACAACAACTTGAATACGGCCATAGACGACTGTGTATCACGTGATTTTTCACACGCGCACAAGGTATTCACACCACGTGATAGAACTCCTCATTCTGAACAACTTTGGACCACTGCTGTCAATCAAAGCGTTCGTTAAATATTGGAGATTATTTGAAGAATGAAAAGAACAAACAAACAAACAAACAAGCCTGCTTTCTATCTCTGGATCAAACACTCGGCCACACTTCTTAGGTTTCATTAACCATCAGAAGAAGAAGGAGAAAAAAAAATAATAATAAGTGGAGCTTTAACCATCTGCTCTTTTGACCAGTGTGTGTCCAGGGGAGAGCGCGAACGCAGTCCCCCACTACCATAAATTATGCAGTCGAGATTCCCACATTTGGGGAATTCGCAGGGGTCAGCACAACCGGAGTGCAATGGCCGAGCCTCGCCCTGGGTGAACCACCTTCCTGATCATGGTGTCTCCCCTGCCAGGTAAGTATGAATTCCCAGGCCTCCAGTCAGGGGCACCCTGTCCCTCTTCGCAATCCTCACCAACGGTCAGACAATCGAACACACACCTGATTCAACTCATCAGCTCGTTAGTAAAAGACTCCAAGAGATAAGAGAGACATCAAAAAATGTGCAGTGATGGGGGGCTTCTTCTTTTCTTTTCTTTTCTTTTCTTTTCTTTTCTTTTCTTTTCTTTTCTTTTCTTTTTCTTCATGCTCCGGCTCCATGAGCCAAAAATCGATTTCATACGCAGTCCCCGGAGAATGAACGAATTGGATATATTAAACTGATAAGAACAGAGTTTCTTCTTCTTTTGCACACCAGCATTCTACCTTTACCAGTATCTGTACATGATATCACCTACGACACCCGTACGCAGCAATATACGCTACCTCCATGAACATCTGCTGTCACCCAAGACTAAAACACTTCTTCCATTAAACACTTCAAGTGGGGGTGCACCGCTCCCAGAAGTACTGCAATACCGGGTCGATGCGTGGAGTGGACGGAGCAAGCCCCTATTCCATCTCCCAGTTCCAAAAATCAATTTAATATATGGTGCCCGGGTAGGGCACGTATCAGATATTAAACTGATAAGAACAGATACTACACTTGATCTTAGCCAAAAGGCCGAGAAGCGATGCCGCAATGACGCCGAGGCGGGGGAGCCGGCAAAGGCCACGCCCACCTGGGCCGCGGCGAGAGGGCCTAAGGTCGCCAACAAACAAGCTCACCGAAAATGGAATCACAACAGAGTGCACAACACGACACTTTGGAGTGCAGCCTGGGATTTTGGATCATCATCATCGTTCAAAAGCACGAAATGGCTCGTAACTCCTAAACCGTCGGTCGCAGACCCAAGTGTCTTACATCACCGGAATCCTTGGCTCGGGCCGAACGAGACGCACGCCTCGGATCGGAGGGTCGCGCTGGCGAGATTTTCGGGTATTTTGGATTTTCTGAAAAACCTACTTTTGCACAGTAGTCCTGGGTTGTTTGCCCAATCTGACCCAAACCAGTGCAGAAAGATTCTCTGGAGTCTGACTGCCAACAGTGACCGGAAAAACAGTGGGAATTTCGATTCACGTTGGCGACGGGACGCCAAAACGTTGGCAGTGGGCGAGGCGGGCTTTACTTAAAGGGCTATAACTCTCCGACGGCAAAGAGACAGTTACACCCAAGTCAAACAAACAAGCCTGCTTTCTATCTCTGGATCAAACACTCGGCCACACTTCTTAGGTTTCATTAACCATCAGAAGAAGAAGGAGAAAAAAAAATAATAATAAGTGGAGCTTTAACCATCTGCTCTTTTGACCAGTGTGTGTCCAGGGGAGAGCGCGAACGCAGTCCCCCACTACCATAAATTATGCAGTCGAGATTCCCACATTTGGGGAATTCGCAGGGGTCAGCACAACCGGAGTGCAATGGCCGAGCCTCGCCCTGGGTGAACCACCTTCCTGATCATGGTGTCTCCCCTGCCAGGTAAGTATGAATTCCCAGGCCTCCAGTCAGGGGCACCCTGTCCCTCTTCGCAATCCTCACCAACGGTCAGACAATCGAACACACACCTGATTCAACTCATCAGCTCGTTAGTAAAAGACTCCAAGAGATAAGAGAGACATCAAAAAATGTGCAGTGATGGGGGGCTTCTTCTTTTCTTTTCTTTTCTTTTCTTTTCTTTTCTTTTCTTTTCTTTTCTTTTCTTTTTCTTCATGCTCCGGCTCCATGAGCCAAAAATCGATTTCATACGCAGTCCCCGGAGAATGAACGAATTGGATATATTAAACTGATAAGAACAGAGTTTCTTCTTCTTTTGCACACCAGCATTCTACCTTTACCAGTATCTGTACATGATATCACCTACGACACCCGTACGCAGCAATATACGCTACCTCCATGAACATCTGCTGTCACCCAAGACTAAAACACTTCTTCCATTAAACACTTCAAGTGGGGGTGCACCGCTCCCAGAAGTACTGCAATACCGGGTCGATGCGTGGAGTGGACGGAGCAAGCCCCTATTCCATCTCCCAGTTCCAAAAATCAATTTAATATATGGTGCCCGGGTAGGGCACGTATCAGATATTAAACTGATAAGAACAGATACTACACTTGATCTTAGCCAAAAGGCCGAGAAGCGATGCCGCAATGACGCCGAGGCGGGGGAGCCGGCAAAGGCCACGCCCACCTGGGCCGCGGCGAGAGGGCCTAAGGTCGCCAACAAACAAGCTCACCGAAAATGGAATCACAACAGAGTGCACAACACGACACTTTGGAGTGCAGCCTGGGATTTTGGATCATCATCATCGTTCAAAAGCACGAAATGGCTCGTAACTCCTAAACCGTCGGTCGCAGACCCAAGTGTCTTACATCACCGGAATCCTTGGCTCGGGCCGAACGAGACGCACGCCTCGGATCGGAGGGTCGCGCTGGCGAGATTTTCGGGTATTTTGGATTTTCTGAAAAACCTACTTTTGCACAGTAGTCCTGGGTTGTTTGCCCAATCTGACCCAAACCAGTGCAGAAAGATTCTCTGGAGTCTGACTGCCAACAGTGACCGGAAAAACAGTGGGAATTTCGATTCACGTTGGCGACGGGACGCCAAAACGTTGGCAGTGGGCGAGGCGGGCTTTACTTAAAGGGCTATAACTCTCCGACGGCAAAGAGACAGTTACACCCAAGTCGGTACACCTGTGTACGGGCTCAGCCCGTGGTCACGTGAAAAGGGATGTGGCGACTGGCCACTTGGAGGCGCTGTAAACAGAAAAAAACAACAACTTGAATACGGCCATAGACGACTGTGTATCACGTGATTTTTCACACGCGCACAAGGTATTCACACCACGTGATAGAACTCCTCATTCTGAACAACTTTGGACCACTGCTGTCAATCAAAGCGTTCGTTAAATATTGGAGATTATTTGAAGAATGAAAAGAACAAACAAACAAACAAACAAGCCTGCTTTCTATCTCTGGATCAAACACTCGGCCACACTTCTTAGGTTTCATTAACCATCAGAAGAAGAAGGAGAAAAAAAAATAATAATAAGTGGAGCTTTAACCATCTGCTCTTTTGACCAGTGTGTGTCCAGGGGAGAGCGCGAACGCAGTCCCCCACTACCATAAATTATGCAGTCGAGATTCCCACATTTGGGGAATTCGCAGGGGTCAGCACAACCGGAGTGCAATGGCCGAGCCTCGCCCTGGGTGAACCACCTTCCTGATCATGGTGTCTCCCCTGCCAGGTAAGTATGAATTCCCAGGCCTCCAGTCAGGGGCACCCTGTCCCTCTTCGCAATCCTCACCAACGGTCAGACAATCGAACACACACCTGATTCAACTCATCAGCTCGTTAGTAAAAGACTCCAAGAGATAAGAGAGACATCAAAAAATGTGCAGTGATGGGGGGCTTCTTCTTTTCTTTTCTTTTCTTTTCTTTTCTTTTCTTTTCTTTTCTTTTCTTTTTCTTCA
The DNA here is from genome assembly GCF_951802725.1 of Rutilus rutilus. Taxonomy (NCBI): domain Eukaryota; kingdom Metazoa; phylum Chordata; class Actinopteri; order Cypriniformes; family Leuciscidae; genus Rutilus; species Rutilus rutilus. The sequence continues at coordinate 39,481,732 of NC_140218.1, read as the reverse complement.
TGCTCCGGCTCCATGAGCCAAAAATCGATTTCATACGCAGTCCCCGGAGAATGAACGAATTGGATATATTAAACTGATAAGAACAGAGTTTCTTCTTCTTTTGCACACCAGCATTCTACCTTTACCAGTATCTGTACATGATATCACCTACGACACCCGTACGCAGCAATATACGCTACCTCCATGAACATCTGCTGTCACCCAAGACTAAAACACTTCTTCCATTAAACACTTCAAGTGGGGGTGCACCGCTCCCAGAAGTACTGCAATACCGGGTCGATGCGTGGAGTGGACGGAGCAAGCCCCTATTCCATCTCCCAGTTCCAAAAATCAATTTAATATATGGTGCCCGGGTAGGGCACGTATCAGATATTAAACTGATAAGAACAGATACTACACTTGATCTTAGCCAAAAGGCCGAGAAGCGATGCCGCAATGACGCCGAGGCGGGGGAGCCGGCAAAGGCCACGCCCACCTGGGCCGCGGCGAGAGGGCCTAAGGTCGCCAACAAACAAGCTCACCGAAAATGGAATCACAACAGAGTGCACAACACGACACTTTGGAGTGCAGCCTGGGATTTTGGATCATCATCATCGTTCAAAAGCACGAAATGGCTCGTAACTCCTAAACCGTCGGTCGCAGACCCAAGTGTCTTACATCACCGGAATCCTTGGCTCGGGCCGAACGAGACGCACGCCTCGGATCGGAGGGTCGCGCTGGCGAGATTTTCGGGTATTTTGGATTTTCTGAAAAACCTACTTTTGCACAGTAGTCCTGGGTTGTTTGCCCAATCTGACCCAAACCAGTGCAGAAAGATTCTCTGGAGTCTGACTGCCAACAGTGACCGGAAAAACAGTGGGAATTTCGATTCACGTTGGCGACGGGACGCCAAAACGTTGGCAGTGGGCGAGGCGGGCTTTACTTAAAGGGCTATAACTCTCCGACGGCAAAGAGACAGTTACACCCAAGTCGGTACACCTGTGTACGGGCTCAGCCCGTGGTCACGTGAAAAGGGATGTGGCGACTGGCCACTTGGAGGCGCTGTAAACAGAAAAAAACAACAACTTGAATACGGCCATAGACGACTGTGTATCACGTGATTTTTCACACGCGCACAAGGTATTCACACCACGTGATAGAACTCCTCATTCTGAACAACTTTGGACCACTGCTGTCAATCAAAGCGTTCGTTAAATATTGGAGATTATTTGAAGAATGAAAAGAACAAACAAACAAACAAACAAGCCTGCTTTCTATCTCTGGATCAAACACTCGGCCACACTTCTTAGGTTTCATTAACCATCAGAAGAAGAAGGAGAAAAAAAAATAATAATAAGTGGAGCTTTAACCATCTGCTCTTTTGACCAGTGTGTGTCCAGGGGAGAGCGCGAACGCAGTCCCCCACTACCATAAATTATGCAGTCGAGATTCCCACATTTGGGGAATTCGCAGGGGTCAGCACAACCGGAGTGCAATGGCCGAGCCTCGCCCTGGGTGAACCACCTTCCTGATCATGGTGTCTCCCCTGCCAGGTAAGTATGAATTCCCAGGCCTCCAGTCAGGGGCACCCTGTCCCTCTTCGCAATCCTCACCAACGGTCAGACAATCGAACACACACCTGATTCAACTCATCAGCTCGTTAGTAAAAGACTCCAAGAGATAAGAGAGACATCAAAAAATGTGCAGTGATGGGGGGCTTCTTCTTTTCTTTTCTTTTCTTTTCTTTTCTTTTCTTTTTCTTCATGCTCCGGCTCCATGAGCCAAAAATCGATTTCATACGCAGTCCCCGGAGAATGAACGAATTGGATATATTAAACTGATAAGAACAGAGTTTCTTCTTCTTTTGCACACCAGCATTCTACCTTTACCAGTATCTGTACATGATATCACCTACGACACCCGTACGCAGCAATATACGCTACCTCCATGAACATCTGCTGTCACCCAAGACTAAAACACTTCTTCCATTAAACACTTCAAGTGGGGGTGCACCGCTCCCAGAAGTACTGCAATACCGGGTCGATGCGTGGAGTGGACGGAGCAAGCCCCTATTCCATCTCCCAGTTCCAAAAATCAATTTAATATATGGTGCCCGGGTAGGGCACGTATCAGATATTAAACTGATAAGAACAGATACTACACTTGATCTTAGCCAAAAGGCCGAGAAGCGATGCCGCAATGACGCCGAGGCGGGGGAGCCGGCAAAGGCCACGCCCACCTGGGCCGCGGCGAGAGGGCCTAAGGTCGCCAACAAACAAGCTCACCGAAAATGGAATCACAACAGAGTGCACAACACGACACTTTGGAGTGCAGCCTGGGATTTTGGATCATCATCATCGTTCAAAAGCACGAAATGGCTCGTAACTCCTAAACCGTCGGTCGCAGACCCAAGTGTCTTACATCACCGGAATCCTTGGCTCGGGCCGAACGAGACGCACGCCTCGGATCGGAGGGTCGCGCTGGCGAGATTTTCGGGTATTTTGGATTTTCTGAAAAACCTACTTTTGCACAGTAGTCCTGGGTTGTTTGCCCAATCTGACCCAAACCAGTGCAGAAAGATTCTCTGGAGTCTGACTGCCAACAGTGACCGGAAAAACAGTGGGAATTTCGATTCACGTTGGCGACGGGACGCCAAAACGTTGGCAGTGGGCGAGGCGGGCTTTACTTAAAGGGCTATAACTCTCCGACGGCAAAGAGACAGTTACACCCAAGTCAAACAAACAAGCCTGCTTTCTATCTCTGGATCAAACACTCGGCCACACTTCTTAGGTTTCATTAACCATCAGAAGAAGAAGGAGAAAAAAAAATAATAATAAGTGGAGCTTTAACCATCTGCTCTTTTGACCAGTGTGTGTCCAGGGGAGAGCGCGAACGCAGTCCCCCACTACCATAAATTATGCAGTCGAGATTCCCACATTTGGGGAATTCGCAGGGGTCAGCACAACCGGAGTGCAATGGCCGAGCCTCGCCCTGGGTGAACCACCTTCCTGATCATGGTGTCTCCCCTGCCAGGTAAGTATGAATTCCCAGGCCTCCAGTCAGGGGCACCCTGTCCCTCTTCGCAATCCTCACCAACGGTCAGACAATCGAACACACACCTGATTCAACTCATCAGCTCGTTAGTAAAAGACTCCAAGAGATAAGAGAGACATCAAAAAATGTGCAGTGATGGGGGGCTTCTTCTTTTCTTTTCTTTTCTTTTCTTTTCTTTTCTTTTCTTTTCTTTTCTTTTTCTTCATGCTCCGGCTCCATGAGCCAAAAATCGATTTCATACGCAGTCCCCGGAGAATGAACGAATTGGATATATTAAACTGATAAGAACAGAGTTTCTTCTTCTTTTGCACACCAGCATTCTACCTTTACCAGTATCTGTACATGATATCACCTACGACACCCGTACGCAGCAATATACGCTACCTCCATGAACATCTGCTGTCACCCAAGACTAAAACACTTCTTCCATTAAACACTTCAAGTGGGGGTGCACCGCTCCCAGAAGTACTGCAATACCGGGTCGATGCGTGGAGTGGACGGAGCAAGCCCCTATTCCATCTCCCAGTTCCAAAAATCAATTTAATATATGGTGCCCGGGTAGGGCACGTATCAGATATTAAACTGATAAGAACAGATACTACACTTGATCTTAGCCAAAAGGCCGAGAAGCGATGCCGCAATGACGCCGAGGCGGGGGAGCCGGCAAAGGCCACGCCCACCTGGGCCGCGGCGAGAGGGCCTAAGGTCGCCAACAAACAAGCTCACCGAAAATGGAATCACAACAGAGTGCACAACACGACACTTTGGAGTGCAGCCTGGGATTTTGGATCATCATCATCGTTCAAAAGCACGAAATGGCTCGTAACTCCTAAACCGTCGGTCGCAGACCCAAGTGTCTTACATCACCGGAATCCTTGGCTCGGGCCGAACGAGACGCACGCCTCGGATCGGAGGGTCGCGCTGGCGAGATTTTCGGGTATTTTGGATTTTCTGAAAAACCTACTTTTGCACAGTAGTCCTGGGTTGTTTGCCCAATCTGACCCAAACCAGTGCAGAAAGATTCTCTGGAGTCTGACTGCCAACAGTGACCGGAAAAACAGTGGGAATTTCGATTCACGTTGGCGACGGGACGCCAAAACGTTGGCAGTGGGCGAGGCGGGCTTTACTTAAAGGGCTATAACTCTCCGACGGCAAAGAGACAGTTACACCCAAGTCGGTACACCTGTGTACGGGCTCAGCCCGTGGTCACGTGAAAAGGGATGTGGCGACTGGCCACTTGGAGGCGCTGTAAACAGAAAAAAACAACAACTTGAATACGGCCATAGACGACTGTGTATCACGTGATTTTTCACACGCGCACAAGGTATTCACACCACGTGATAGAACTCCTCATTCTGAACAACTTTGGACCACTGCTGTCAATCAAAGCGTTCGTTAAATATTGGAGATTATTTGAAGAATGAAAAGAACAAACAAACAAACAAACAAGCCTGCTTTCTATCTCTGGATCAAACACTCGGCCACACTTCTTAGGTTTCATTAACCATCAGAAGAAGAAGGAGAAAAAAAAATAATAATAAGTGGAGCTTTAACCATCTGCTCTTTTGACCAGTGTGTGTCCAGGGGAGAGCGCGAACGCAGTCCCCCACTACCATAAATTATGCAGTCGAGATTCCCACATTTGGGGAATTCGCAGGGGTCAGCACAACCGGAGTGCAATGGCCGAGCCTCGCCCTGGGTGAACCACCTTCCTGATCATGGTGTCTCCCCTGCCAGGTAAGTATGAATTCCCAGGCCTCCAGTCAGGGGCACCCTGTCCCTCTTCGCAATCCTCACCAACGGTCAGACAATCGAACACACACCTGATTCAACTCATCAGCTCGTTAGTAAAAGACTCCAAGAGATAAGAGAGACATCAAAAAATGTGCAGTGATGGGGGGCTTCTTCTTTTCTTTTCTTTTCTTTTCTTTTCTTTTCTTTTCTTTTCTTTTCTTTTCTTTTTCTTCATGCTCCGGCTCCATGAGCCAAAAATCGATTTCATACGCAGTCCCCGGAGAATGAACGAATTGGATATATTAAACTGATAAGAACAGAGTTTCTTCTTCTTTTGCACACCAGCATTCTACCTTTACCAGTATCTGTACATGATATCACCTACGACACCCGTACGCAGCAATATACGCTACCTCCATGAACATCTGCTGTCACCCAAGACTAAAACACTTCTTCCATTAAACACTTTAAGTGGGGGTGCACCGCTCCCAGAAGTACTGCAATACCGGGTCGATGCGTGGAGTGGACGGAGCAAGCCCCTATTCCATCTCCCAGTTCCAAAAATCAATTTAATATATGGTGCCCGGGTAGGGCACGTATCAGATATTAAACTGATAAGAACAGATACTACACTTGATCTTAGCCAAAAGGCCGAGAAGCGATGCCGCAATGACGCCGAGGCGGGGGAGCCGGCAAAGGCCACGCCCACCTGGGCCGCGGCGAGAGGGCCTAAGGTCGCCAACAAACAAGCTCACCGAAAATGGAATCACAACAGAGTGCACAACACGACACTTTGGAGTGCAGCCTGGGATTTTGGATCATCATCATCGTTCAAAAGCACGAAATGGCTCGTAACTCCTAAACCGTCGGTCGCAGACCCAAGTGTCTTACATCACCGGAATCCTTGGCTCGGGCCGAACGAGACGCACGCCTCGGATCGGAGGGTCGCGCTGGCGAGATTTTCGGGTATTTTGGATTTTCTGAAAAACCTACTTTTGCACAGTAGTCCTGGGTTGTTTGCCCAATCTGACCCAAACCAGTGCAGAAAGATTCTCTGGAGTCTGACTGCCAACAGTGACCGGAAAAACAGTGGGAATTTCGATTCACGTTGGCGACGGGACGCCAAAACGTTGGCAGTGGGCGAGGCGGGCTTTACTTAAAGGGCTATAACTCTCCGACGGCAAAGAGACAGTTACACCCAAGTCGGTACACCTGTGTACGGGCTCAGCCCGTGGTCACGTGAAAAGGGATGTGGCGACTGGCCACTTGGAGGCGCTGTAAACAGAAAAAAACAACAACTTGAATACGGCCATAGACGACTGTGTATCACGTGATTTTTCACACGCGCACAAGGTATTCACACCACGTGATAGAACTCCTCATTCTGAACAACTTTGGACCACTGCTGTCAATCAAAGCGTTCGTTAAATATTGGAGATTATTTGAAGAATGAAAAGAACAAACAAACAAACAAACAAGCCTGCTTTCTATCTCTGGATCAAACACTCGGCCACACTTCTTAGGTTTCATTAACCATCAGAAGAAGAAGGAGAAAAAAAAATAATAATAAGTGGAGCTTTAACCATCTGCTCTTTTGACCAGTGTGTGTCCAGGGGAGAGCGCGAACGCAGTCCCCCACTACCATAAATTATGCAGTCGAGATTCCCACATTTGGGGAATTCGCAGGGGTCAGCACAACCGGAGTGCAATGGCCGAGCCTCGCCCTGGGTGAACCACCTTCCTGATCATGGTGTCTCCCCTGCCAGGTAAGTATGAATTCCCAGGCCTCCAGTCAGGGGCACCCTGTCCCTCTTCGCAATCCTCACCAACGGTCAGACAATCGAACACACACCTGATTCAACTCATCAGCTCGTTAGTAAAAGACTCCAAGAGATAAGAGAGACATCAAAAAATGTGCAGTGATGGGGGGCTTCTTCTTTTCTTTTCTTTTCTTTTCTTTTCTTTTCTTTTCTTTTCTTTTCTTTTCTTTTCTTTTTCTTCATGCTCCGGCTCCATGAGCCAAAAATCGATTTCATACGCAGTCCCCGGAGAATGAACGAATTGGATATATTAAACTGATAAGAACAGAGTTTCTTCTTCTTTTGCACACCAGCATTCTACCTTTACCAGTATCTGTACATGATATCACCTACGACACCCGTACGCAGCAATATACGCTACCTCCATGAACATCTGCTGTCACCCAAGACTAAAACACTTCTTCCATTAAACACTTTAAGTGGGGGTGCACCGCTCCCAGAAGTACTGCAATACCGGGTCGATGCGTGGAGTGGACGGAGCAAGCCCCTATTCCATCTCCCAGTTCCAAAAATCAATTTAATATATGGTGCCCGGGTAGGGCACGTATCAGATATTAAACTGATAAGAACAGATACTACACTTGATCTTAGCCAAAAGGCCGAGAAGCGATGCCGCAATGACGCCGAGGCGGGGGAGCCGGCAAAGGCCACGCCCACCTGGGCCGCGGCGAGAGGGCCTAAGGTCGCCAACAAACAAGCTCACCGAAAATGGAATCACAACAGAGTGCACAACACGACACTTTGGAGTGCAGCCTGGGATTTTGGATCATCATCATCGTTCAAAAGCACGAAATGGCTCGTAACTCCTAAACCGTCGGTCGCAGACCCAAGTGTCTTACATCACCGGAATCCTTGGCTCGGGCCGAACGAGACGCACGCCTCGGATCGGAGGGTCGCGCTGGCGAGATTTTCGGGTATTTTGGATTTTCTGAAAAACCTACTTTTGCACAGTAGTCCTGGGTTGTTTGCCCAATCTGACCCAAACCAGTGCAGAAAGATTCTCTGGAGTCTGACTGCCAACAGTGACCGGAAAAACAGTGGGAATTTCGATTCACGTTGGCGACGGGACGCCAAAACGTTGGCAGTGGGCGAGGCGGGCTTTACTTAAAGGGCTATAACTCTCCGACGGCAAAGAGACAGTTACACCCAAGTCGGTACACCTGTGTACGGGCTCAGCCCGTGGTCACGTGAAAAGGGATGTGGCGACTGGCCACTTGGAGGCGCTGTAAACAGAAAAAAACAACAACTTGAATACGGCCATAGACGACTGTGTATCACGTGATTTTTCACACGCGCACAAGGTATTCACACCACGTGATAGAACTCCTCATTCTGAACAACTTTGGACCACTGCTGTCAATCAAAGCGTTCGTTAAATATTGGAGATTATTTGAAGAATGAAAAGAACAAACAAACAAACAAACAAGCCTGCTTTCTATCTCTGGATCAAACACTCGGCCACACTTCTTAGGTTTCATTAACCATCAGAAGAAGAAGGAGAAAAAAAAATAATAATAAGTGGAGCTTTAACCATCTGCTCTTTTGACCAGTGTGTGTCCAGGGGAGAGCGCGAACGCAGTCCCCCACTACCATAAATTATGCAGTCGAGATTCCCACATTTGGGGAATTCGCAGGGGTCAGCACAACCGGAGTGCAATGGCCGAGCCTCGCCCTGGGTGAACCACCTTCCTGATCATGGTGTCTCCCCTGCCAGGTAAGTATGAATTCCCAGGCCTCCAGTCAGGGGCACCCTGTCCCTCTTCGCAATCCTCACCAACGGTCAGACAATCGAACACACACCTGATTCAACTCATCAGCTCGTTAGTAAAAGACTCCAAGAGATAAGAGAGACATCAAAAAATGTGCAGTGATGGGGGGCTTCTTCTTTTCTTTTCTTTTCTTTTCTTTTCTTTTCTTTTCTTTTCTTTTCTTTTCTTTTCTTTTCTTTTTCTTCATGCTCCGGCTCCATGAGCCAAAAATCGATTTCATACGCAGTCCCCGGAGAATGAACGAATTGGATATATTAAACTGATAAGAACAGAGTTTCTTCTTCTTTTGCACACCAGCATTCTACCTTTACCAGTATCTGTACATGATATCACCTACGACACCCGTACGCAGCAATATACGCTACCTCCATGAACATCTGCTGTCACCCAAGACTAAAACACTTCTTCCATTAAACACTTTAAGTGGGGGTGCACCGCTCCCAGAAGTACTGCAATACCGGGTCGATGCGTGGAGTGGACGGAGCAAGCCCCTATTCCATCTCCCAGTTCCAAAAATCAATTTAATATATGGTGCCCGGGTAGGGCACGTATCAGATATTAAACTGATAAGAACAGATACTACACTTGATCTTAGCCAAAAGGCCGAGAAGCGATGCCGCAATGACGCCGAGGCGGGGGAGCCGGCAAAGGCCACGCCCACCTGGGCCGCGGCGAGAGGGCCTAAGGTCGCCAACAAACAAGCTCACCGAAAATGGAATCACAACAGAGTGCACAACACGACACTTTGGAGTGCAGCCTGGGATTTTGGATCATCATCATCGTTCAAAAGCACGAAATGGCTCGTAACTCCTAAACCGTCGGTCGCAGACCCAAGTGTCTTACATCACCGGAATCCTTGGCTCGGGCCGAACGAGACGCACGCCTCGGATCGGAGGGTCGCGCTGGCGAGATTTTCGGGTATTTTGGATTTTCTGAAAAACCTACTTTTGCACAGTAGTCCTGGGTTGTTTGCCCAATCTGACCCAAACCAGTGCAGAAAGATTCTCTGGAGTCTGACTGCCAACAGTGACCGGAAAAACAGTGGGAATTTCGATTCACGTTGGCGACGGGACGCCAAAACGTTGGCAGTGGGCGAGGCGGGCTTTACTTAAAGGGCTATAACTCTCCGACGGCAAAGAGACAGTTACACCCAAGTCGGTACACCTGTGTACGGGCTCAGCCCGTGGTCACGTGAAAAGGGATGTGGCGACTGGCCACTTGGAGGCGCTGTAAACAGAAAAAAACAACAACTTGAATACGGCCATAGACGACTGTGTATCACGTGATTTTTCACACGCGCACAAGGTATTCACACCACGTGATAGAACTCCTCATTCTGAACAACTTTGGACCACTGCTGTCAATCAAAGCGTTCGTTAAATATTGGAGATTATTTGAAGAATGAAAAGAACAAACAAACAAACAAACAAGCCTGCTTTCTATCTCTGGATCAAACACTCGGCCACACTTCTTAGGTTTCATTAACCATCAGAAGAAGAAGGAGAAAAAAAAAATAATAATAAGTGGAGCTTTAACCATCTGCTCTTTTGACCAGTGTGTGTCCAGGGGAGAGCGCGAACGCAGTCCCCCACTACCATAAATTATGCAGTCGAGATTCCCACATTTGGGGAATTCGCAGGGGTCAGCACAACCGGAGTGCAATGGCCGAGCCTCGCCCTGGGTGAACCACCTTCCTGATCATGGTGTCTCCCCTGCCAGGTAAGTATGAATTCCCAGGCCTCCAGTCAGGGGCACCCTGTCCCTCTTCGCAATCCTCACCAACGGTCAGACAATCGAACACACACCTGATTCAACTCATCAGCTCGTTAGTAAAAGACTCCAAGAGATAAGAGAGACATCAAAAAATGTGCAGTGATGGGGGGCTTCTTCTTTTCTTTTCTTTTCTTTTCTTTTCTTTTCTTTTCTTTTCTTTTCTTTTCTTTTTCTTCATGCTCCGGCTCCATGAGCCAAAAATCGATTTCATACGCAGTCCCCGGAGAATGAACGAATTGGATATATTAAACTGATAAGAACAGAGTTTCTTCTTCTTTTGCACACCAGCATTCTACCTTTACCAGTATCTGTACATGATATCACCTACGACACCCGTACGCAGCAATATACGCTACCTCCATGAACATCTGCTGTCACCCAAGACTAAAACACTTCTTCCATTAAACACTTCAAGTGGGGGTGCACCGCTCCCAGAAGTACTGCAATACCGGGTCGATGCGTGGAGTGGACGGAGCAAGCCCCTATTCCATCTCCCAGTTCCAAAAATCAATTTAATATATGGTGCCCGGGTAGGGCACGTATCAGATATTAAACTGATAAGAACAGATACTACACTTGATCTTAGCCAAAAGGCCGAGAAGCGATGCCGCAATGACGCCGAGGCGGGGGAGCCGGCAAAGGCCACGCCCACCTGGGCCGCGGCGAGAGGGCCTAAGGTCGCCAACAAACAAGCTCACCGAAAATGGAATCACAACAGAGTGCACAACACGACACTTTGGAGTGCAGCCTGGGATTTTGGATCATCATCATCGTTCAAAAGCACGAAATGGCTCGTAACTCCTAAACCGTCGGTCGCAGACCCAAGTGTCTTACATCACCGGAATCCTTGGCTCGGGCCGAACGAGACGCACGCCTCGGATCGGAGGGTCGCGCTGGCGAGATTTTCGGGTATTTTGGATTTTCTGAAAAACCTACTTTTGCACAGTAGTCCTGGGTTGTTTGCCCAATCTGACCCAAACCAGTGCAGAAAGATTCTCTGGAGTCTGACTGCCAACAGTGACCGGAAAAACAGTGGGAATTTCGATTCACGTTGGCGACGGGACGCCAAAACGTTGGCAGTGGGCGAGGCGGGCTTTACTTAAAGGGCTATAACTCTCCGACGGCAAAGAGACAGTTACACCCAAGTCGGTACACCTGTGTACGGGCTCAGCCCGTGGTCACGTGAAAAGGGATGTGGCGACTGGCCACTTGGAGGCGCTGTAAACAGAAAAAAACAACAACTTGAATACGGCCATAGACGACTGTGTATCACGTGATTTTTCACACGCGCACAAGGTATTCACACCACGTGATAGAACTCCTCATTCTGAACAACTTTGGACCACTGCTGTCAATCAAAGCGTTCGTTAAATATTGGAGATTATTTGAAGAATGAAAAGAACAAACAAACAAACAAACAAGCCTGCTTTCTATCTCTGGATCAAACACTCGGCCACACTTCTTAGGTTTCATTAACCATCAGAAGAAGAAGGAGAAAAAAAAAATAATAATAAGTGGAGCTTTAACCATCTGCTCTTTTGACCAGTGTGTGTCCAGGGGAGAGCGCGAACGCAGTCCCCCACTACCATAAATTATGCAGTCGAGATTCCCACATTTGGGGAATTCGCAGGGGTCAGCACAACCGGAGTGCAATGGCCGAGCCTCGCCCTGGGTGAACCACCTTCCTGATCATGGTGTCTCCCCTGCCAGGTAAGTATGAATTCCCAGGCCTCCAGTCAGGGGCACCCTGTCCCTCTTCGCAATCCTCACCAACGGTCAGACAATCGAACACACACCTGATTCAACTCATCAGCTCGTTAGTAAAAGACTCCAAGAGATAAGAGAGACATCAAAAAATGTGCAGTGATGGGGGGCTTCTTCTTTTCTTTTCTTTTCTTTTCTTTTCTTTTCTTTTCTTTTCTTTTCTTTTCTTTTCTTTTTCTTCATGCTCCGGCTCCATGAGCCAAAAATCGATTTCATACGCAGTCCCCGGAGAATGAACGAATTGGATATATTAAACTGATAAGAACAGAGTTTCTTCTTCTTTTGCACACCAGCATTCTACCTTTACCAGTATCTGTACATGATATCACCTACGACACCCGTACGCAGCAATATACGCTACCTCCATGAACATCTGCTGTCACCCAAGACTAAAACACTTCTTCCATTAAACACTTCAAGTGGGGGTGCACCGCTCCCAGAAGTACTGCAATACCGGGTCGATGCGTGGAGTGGACGGAGCAAGCCCCTATTCCATCTCCCAGTTCCAAAAATCAATTTAATATATGGTGCCCGGGTAGGGCACGTATCAGATATTAAACTGATAAGAACAGATACTACACTTGATCTTAGCCAAAAGGCCGAGAAGCGATGCCGCAATGACGCCGAGGCGGGGGAGCCGGCAAAGGCCACGCCCACCTGGGCCGCGGCGAGAGGGCCTAAGGTCGCCAACAAACAAGCTCACCGAAAATGGAATCACAACAGAGTGCACAACACGACACTTTGGAGTGCAGCCTGGGATTTTGGATCATCATCATCGTTCAAAAGCACGAAATGGCTCGTAACTCCTAAACCGTCGGTCGCAGACCCAAGTGTCTTACATCACCGGAATCCTTGGCTCGGGCCGAACGAGACGCACGCCTCGGATCGGAGGGTCGCGCTGGCGAGATTTTCGGGTATTTTGGATTTTCTGAAAAACCTACTTTTGCACAGTAGTCCTGGGTTGTTTGCCCAATCTGACCCAAACCAGTGCAGAAAGATTCTCTGGAGTCTGACTGCCAACAGTGACCGGAAAAACAGTGGGAATTTCGATTCACGTTGGCGACGGGACGCCAAAACGTTGGCAGTGGGCGAGGCGGGCTTTACTTAAAGGGCTATAACTCTCCGACGGCAAAGAGACAGTTACACCCAAGTCGGTACACCTGTGTACGGGCTCAGCCCGTGGTCACGTGAAAAGGGATGTGGCGACTGGCCACTTGGAGGCGCTGTAAACAGAAAAAAACAACAACTTGAATACGGCCATAGACGACTGTGTATCACGTGATTTTTCACACGCGCACAAGGTATTCACACCACGTGATAGAACTCCTCATTCTGAACAACTTTGGACCACTGCTGTCAATCAAAGCGTTCGTTAAATATTGGAGATTATTTGAAGAATGAAAAGAACAAACAAACAAACAAACAAGCCTGCTTTCTATCTCTGGATCAAACACTCGGCCACACTTCTTAGGTTTCATTAACCATCAGAAGAAGAAGGAGAAAAAAAAATAATAATAAGTGGAGCTTTAACCATCTGCTCTTTTGACCAGTGTGTGTCCAGGGGAGAGCGCGAACGCAGTCCCCCACTACCATAAATTATGCAGTCGAGATTCCCACATTTGGGGAATTCGCAGGGGTCAGCACAACCGGAGTGCAATGGCCGAGCCTCGCCCTGGGTGAACCACCTTCCTGATCATGGTGTCTCCCCTGCCAGGTAAGTATGAATTCCCAGGCCTCCAGTCAGGGGCACCCTGTCCCTCTTCGCAATCCTCACCAACGGTCAGACAATCGAACACACACCTGATTCAACTCATCAGCTCGTTAGTAAAAGACTCCAAGAGATAAGAGAGACATCAAAAAATGTGCAGTGATGGGGGGCTTCTTCTTTTCTTTTCTTTTCTTTTCTTTTCTTTTCTTTTCTTTTCTTTTCTTTTCTTTTTCTTCATGCTCCGGCTCCATGAGCCAAAAATCGATTTCATACGCAGTCCCCGGAGAATGAACGAATTGGATATATTAAACTGATAAGAACAGAGTTTCTTCTTCTTTTGCACACCAGCATTCTACCTTTACCAGTATCTGTACATGATATCACCTACGACACCCGTACGCAGCAATATACGCTACCTCCATGAACATCTGCTGTCACCCAAGACTAAAACACTTCTTCCATTAAACACTTCAAGTGGGGGTGCACCGCTCCCAGAAGTACTGCAATACCGGGTCGATGCGTGGAGTGGACGGAGCAAGCCCCTATTCCATCTCCCAGTTCCAAAAATCAATTTAATATATGGTGCCCGGGTAGGGCACGTATCAGATATTAAACTGATAAGAACAGATACTACACTTGATCTTAGCCAAAAGGCCGAGAAGCGATGCCGCAATGACGCCGAGGCGGGGGAGCCGGCAAAGGCCACGCCCACCTGGGCCGCGGCGAGAGGGCCTAAGGTCGCCAACAAACAAGCTCACCGAAAATGGAATCACAACAGAGTGCACAACACGACACTTTGGAGTGCAGCCTGGGATTTTGGATCATCATCATCGTTCAAAAGCACGAAATGGCTCGTAACTCCTAAACCGTCGGTCGCAGACCCAAGTGTCTTACATCACCGGAATCCTTGGCTCGGGCCGAACGAGACGCACGCCTCGGATCGGAGGGTCGCGCTGGCGAGATTTTCGGGTATTTTGGATTTTCTGAAAAACCTACTTTTGCACAGTAGTCCTGGGTTGTTTGCCCAATCTGACCCAAACCAGTGCAGAAAGATTCTCTGGAGTCTGACTGCCAACAGTGACCGGAAAAACAGTGGGAATTTCGATTCACGTTGGCGACGGGACGCCAAAACGTTGGCAGTGGGCGAGGCGGGCTTTACTTAAAGGGCTATAACTCTCCGACGGCAAAGAGACAGTTACACCCAAGTCGGTACACCTGTGTACGGGCTCAGCCCGTGGTCACGTGAAAAGGGATGTGGCGACTGGCCACTTGGAGGCGCTGTAAACAGAAAAAAACAACAACTTGAATACGGCCATAGACGACTGTGTATCACGTGATTTTTCACACGCGCACAAGGTATTCACACCACGTGATAGAACTCCTCATTCTGAACAACTTTGGACCACTGCTGTCAATCAAAGCGTTCGTTAAATATTGGAGATTATTTGAAGAATGAAAAGAACAAACAAACAAACAAACAAGCCTGCTTTCTATCTCTGGATCAAACACTCGGCCACACTTCTTAGGTTTCATTAACCATCAGAAGAAGAAGGAGAAAAAAAAATAATAATAAGTGGAGCTTTAACCATCTGCTCTTTTGACCAGTGTGTGTCCAGGGGAGAGCGCGAACGCAGTCCCCCACTACCATAAATTATGCAGTCGAGATTCCCACATTTGGGGAATTCGCAGGGGTCAGCACAACCGGAGTGCAATGGCCGAGCCTCGCCCTGGGTGAACCACCTTCCTGATCATGGTGTCTCCCCTGCCAGGTAAGTATGAATTCCCAGGCCTCCAGTCAGGGGCACCCTGTCCCTCTTCGCAATCCTCACCAACGGTCAGACAATCGAACACACACCTGATTCAACTCATCAGCTCGTTAGTAAAAGACTCCAAGAGATAAGAGAGACATCAAAAAATGTGCAGTGATGGGGGGCTTCTTCTTTTCTTTTCTTTTCTTTTCTTTTCTTTTCTTTTCTTTTCTTTTCTTTTCTTTTCTTTTCTTTTTCTTCATGCTCCGGCTCCATGAGCCAAAAATCGATTTCATACGCAGTCCCCGGAGAATGAACGAATTGGATATATTAAACTGATAAGAACAGAGTTTCTTCTTCTTTTGCACACCAGCATTCTACCTTTACCAGTATCTGTACATGATATCACCTACGACACCCGTACGCAGCAATATACGCTACCTCCATGAACATCTGCTGTCACCCAAGACTAAAACACTTCTTCCATTAAACACTTCAAGTGGGGGTGCACCGCTCCCAGAAGTACTGCAATACCGGGTCGATGCGTGGAGTGGACGGAGCAAGCCCCTATTCCATCTCCCAGCTCCAAAAATCAATTTAATATATGGTGCCCGGGTAGGGCACGTATCAGATATTAAACTGATAAGAACAGATTTTTTTTCTTTCGAAAAAAGTTTATTGACACATTTTCATTCTTTACATCTCCACATTTTTTCTTTTAAAAATTACACATGTCTTTAAAACAAAAAAATGACACAAATAAGGGTTAAAAATCAGGATTGAATTGTGTGTCGTGTAAAAGTCCATGTGTGTAAAATGTTGGTTTTAAAAGAAAGGTAAAATGAATGAAAAATAAATAGCAATAGATGATATAATATAAAACAATAAAACCATGCCAACTAAAACATCATCTCTTGTACAGGATCGCGGGTGAGTCCCTATCAAGAATTTCCATTCACTCCGGGTCTCCAGAACAGGCTCCAGACCTCCCGCTTCCGGTGCCCAGCGGAGATCCCCTCTCCTCCGGCCCGCTGGCCCGCTGTTCCCGTAGCCGGTGTGGTGAGGGTGCATCTACGGGCGGCCAGGTACGGTGGTGGCCGGGACCTTTCCGTGCGGCCCCAGCCCCCCCCATCCGAATGACGACGTCCGGCGCCTCCTGCAGCGTTGATCTTATGAGTTGCTCGCACGCGTGGAGGGGCACCGTAACGCGTTTCCCCACCAGCAGGTTTCTGGTGGTCCAGATGGCATCCTTGATATGGTTGAGG